>NC_136994.1:17562241-17612241 GCF_032717465.1 Coenobita brevimanus
ATCCCGACCTACCGTCCACGAATTAAGGACTTGGAAGATGGGATAGAAGTCAGGGTAGGTGAATCCCAATCTCAGGTAGCAAAGTAGAGCGAAGATCCAGGTAATGTCGAAGAATAACATCGTAAAGGCAGCTCCCCGGCAGAATGACCCGTAGTCCTCCACCAAATTGTCTTTCCTGGGGGTGAGAAAGAGGTGAGAGAGAGAGAGAGAGAGAGAGAGAGAGAGAGAGAGAGAGAGAGAGAGAGAGAGAGAAAGTACGGAAGGGTGAATGTGAGACTAAGGAAGTAAAGTGAGAGAAATGTGTGTGTGTGTGTGTGTGTGTGTGTGTGTGTGTGTGAGAGAGAGAGAGAGAGAGAGAGAGAGAGAGAGAGAGAGAGAGAGAGAGGATGCATAATAAGTAACAAGGTGGAAGGAAAAAATATTGATGAGATACCGAGATAGACAGATTGATAGATAGACAGAGAGAGAGAGAGAGAGAGAGAGTCCTTACCTGAGAGCAGATGTTGCCATATTACAGAGCACGACAATGGAACAGAACATGGAGATCAACACAAACAGCATCTGTGGAAAGTAAAAAGAAATATTTATAGTTATATATTTTGTGTGACTGTGCAGGGTAGATAGATAGATAGATAGGTAGATAGATGGTACATAGATAGATAGATAGGTAGAGGGACATACACATAGACATAGAAATAGTAATAAAAGATATGAATTTTGTGTGGTTATGCAGGGTAGAAAGATAGACAAATAGATAGATAGATAGGTAGATAGGTAGGTAGGTAGGTAGGTAGGTAGGTGGACAGACACACAAACAACATCTGAGAAAATAAAAAGAAATATTAATAGTTATGTATTTTGTGTCCTTTTTTCAGGGTAAATGGATAGATAGATGGTAGATAGGTGATAGATAGATGGATAGATGCTGATGGTGATGAAAATGATGATGATAGAGATATAGACGATGATGATGATGATGATGGTAATGATAACGAAAGACGAGACTGATGATGATGATGAAGATGATGAAGAGATGATGATGATAATGATGAAGATGATAATAAAAGAAAAGTTTTTAATAATGATGATAAGAGTAATGATAACAATGATGATGATGATGATGGGGATATAGATGATAATGATGATGATGATATAGAGTTATAGATGATGATGATTATGAGATGCTGATAGTGATAATGAGGATGATAAAAGACATGGTTAATAATTATAATAATAATAATAATAGTAGTAGTAGTAGTAGTAGTAGTAGTAGTAGTAGTATAGTAGTAGTAGTAGTAATAATAGTAGTAGTAGTAATAATAATAATAATAATAGTAGTAGTAGTAGTAGTAGTAGTGGTAGTAGTAGTAGTAGTAGTAGTAGTAGTGGTGGTGGTGGTAGTAGTAGTAGTAGTAGTAGTGGTAGTAGTAGTAGTAGTAGTAGTAGTAGTAGTAGTAGTGGTAGTAGTAGTAGTAGTAGTAGTAGTAGTAGTAGTAGTAGTAATAATAATAATAATAATAATAACAACCCGTGCCTACCTGAGGGCAAAAGAAGATGAGTTTAGGTGGATTTTCCCATCCAATAAAACACCTTGGATCATCTCCCATCATCTCCAAGAAAAATGTATATGTGGAGCCGATGGTGATGAGCGGAAGGCCCCACGAGATGGCAATGTACGCCTTCAAGAAACCTCCGATCACGCCTGGGGAGGTGGAGGTGGAGGATGAGGTGGTGGAGGAGGAGGAGGAGGAGTGGTGGTGGTGGAAATAGTAGTAGTTGGAGTAGTAGCAGTTGAAGGAGAAGTATTGGTGGTGGTGTAGTAGTAGAAATAGTAGTAGTGTTAGTATTAGTAGCAGTAGTTGTAGTAGTAGTAGTAGAAGTGATAATTGTGGTGTCTGTTATACTTATAAATATACTTAGATATACTTGTCACAGAGAGAGAGAGAGAGAGAGAGAGAGAGAGAGAGAGAGAGAGAGAGAGAGAGAACACCTTTAACTCACCCATGTAATTACGCTGAGAGAGAGAGAGAGAGAGAGAGAGAAACTATAAAAACCTTGAACCCACCTGAAGTAATAGCACTGAAGGAGGCATGGGCGAGCGAGAACACCCACGCCCCTGCAGCCTGGTAGAAGAAGTGAATTAAGGTGCCTATCGCTGCGCAGGTGTGTCGGTCGCTTCTCACCGCTGCAATGTCGCTAACTAGCATAAAGATAGCGCCCCCCAGCACTGACGCCGCGAGATTCAAACCCATTAGGTGGAACTGGTCTTTGAGGTCGCTGGAAAAAGGAAAAAATGAAAGAATATGAGAAAGGACAAGTAATTTCATATTCTTTCTCTCTCTCTTACGTGTCTGTTTCTCTGATGAGATTACAACTTCAAAAAATCCTGAACTAAAAACAAAATAATAATAATAATAATAATAATAATAATAATAATCGTCTGGTGAATTCAAAATTAGAATGAAGAAGATGCAATTGTCGGGCCATTGAAAACGTTTTTGAATTTCCTGGACCTGATTACCTCTTTCTAAGTCAAATAAAATCCCAATGGGTTGTAACGGGTATCGATAAAATCATGCATCGCCAAACTCAGAGATAATATTTCGAAGTCACTCTACGATAAAAGAAGACCCCGATCTAACAAGTAATTAACAGTGAGGAAAATATTATGCATACATTTATACAGTGAAATGTGTATAATTGTCACAAAGCAGCAAGTAAAACAAATTAGATTTTTAAGATTTTCATAAACTTGTAACGTTCGGGCTAACATCTTTGCAAAGTTTTTATTCGCTTGAAAATCGTGCTTCATTATTTCTTTTCTTTCCTAGCTTATCTGTGTTCATAAAATTCAATTGATATTTAATGTTATTCAGCTAATCTTTTACTATTTTAAATGTGATTACTGTTTATAATGGAAAAATATTTACCATTAGCGTCCGTGCGTGTTCGTGATGGCGACGCGTGAGGTCTGACTTTATAATCTCGTGGATTTAATGACGTTTAGTGGCGTTTAGTGCATGTTTGACGCTCACAAAGTAGATGTGAATATACGTGGAAGGTATTTATGGAAGAAAAGTGTCCGGATGAATTGAAATGGCGTGAAAAATCCCCCAAAATGACGAGGGGATGCTGCGTAAACTCTGACAGTTTTTCATGTTCGAGATTTGAATGATATATTGAAAACCTGACGTTATTTTGACACCGGCGCTTTTGAAACTTTCGCCAAGTGTGTGTGTATATCAGTGGAAGATATTTATGGAGGGAAAGTGCCCTAGTAAAGTGAAACTGAGTGAAAAGTTGCAAAAATAGAAGAGGGGTGCTCCGTAAACCGAAAAACGTTGGTAATCATGTGTGCAAAATTTGAGTGAGAATATTGAAAGCTGGAGGATATATTGACATTTACGCTCCTGAAACTTTCGCCAGATGTGTGTGAAGACCAGTGGAAGGTATTTATTGAAGGAAAGTGCCCGAGTGAGTTGAAATTGAGTGAAATGCTGCAAAAAATGGGAGTGCTACTGTGTGAACATTGAAAGAGTAATGTAAATAGCTTTTCGCGTGGGCTGTGAAGTGATATATTGAAAACTAGTGGATTTTGTGACATTGGAACACTTGTAGAACTCGTGAAGTATATTTGAAACGCAGACGATATTATTAATGAAGGAAAAGTGAACTATTTAATTTATATGGAGCACAGTGAAAGAAAAAAAAAACTTGGAATGCTGTCTTAGTGGAAGTCGTAGTGGGAACAGCCTTATGTGTTTGAAATTTGAATTAAATTGGGAAAACTAGTGGATTTATTGCAATATTAGCAACTGTGGAGTATTTGTAGAGTATGTGTGATGCCAGTTGAAGATTAATAGGAGAAGAAAAGCCCCAAGTAAATGAAATAGATGGAAACGTTGCAAAAACAGACTGAAGTAAAGAAAGTAGAAACAGACGTCGAATGCCATGGTAAACAATCGACATAGCCTTTTAGTTTTCCGTTTTTCAGTGATATTTCCTCCAGTTTGTTTTTCATTTTTGAGTGATATTTTGAAAACAGTTGAATATAATGACGAGACCATCCTTTGAGTGTAGGCCAAAACAGTGCTCTTCGTGTTTGTGACTTGAGTGACTGAAAATTTTGATATGACATTCGTTCGTGTGAATTTCTCAAAGCCCTGAACTTAAAAAACATGTGCTAATAAGGATGGTGCACTTAAAAACGTATCTACCAAGTAAGGATGGTGCACTTAAAAACTTATATGCCAAAGGACGTAGCACTTAACATTAATATCAAGTACAGGCAAGGACGGTGCTGCAGTTAAAAGACCTCTACTTATAAGGATACTGCACTTATAAACGCATCCACCAAGTAAGGATGCTGCACTTGGAAACGCATCTACCACCTACAACACTAGCAACACTTGAGGGATGATTCACTTACAAACGTGGATTAAAAAACTCTGGATGTCAACGTGAATGTAAGTATAGTACTCTCAACTAGCCTTTGGTTCCTTCTTCCTTGCCTATATATGTAAAAAAAAAAAAAAAAAAATGGGTGAAATCTAGGATGGCTTTCACATATCATGCAATATTCCAATTTTTCCTTTTTTTATATATAGACGTACCTTATTATTAAAGAAACATTTTTAAAAGTACATAGGTAATTTTGAAGTTATTATATACAGAACTTCATTAGCTGCCTTAAAAAAAATTATACCCGACTGAATCTAACCTAACCATGAAAGCAACATTCTTCAGTCATATGTTAATCCTGGTATCATGTTTATTTTTTTTTTTTTCTGTGGAATTTGGGCATCGTAAACCAAACTTATCTTTGTTTTATTTATTTTTTTCTTGGAACAATCTTGCGGTCTTCTAATATTTGGTTCATTCTTCCTTGCATTAAGAAAAAGGAAAACTTGTAATCTTCAGCTTCTATGATATGGAGTCTTCCTAGATTTGATTTTTATTCTGAATGTCTTAAAGGCTCGTCTATCTGTCTATCTATCTACCGTATCTATGTCTATCCGTCTGTCTACCGTATCTATCTATCTGTCTACCGTATTTATTTTTATTCTGTCTGTGAAAGGTTTACAGTACCTCTAAATACAGGTGGGTGTAGTTAAGATGTGAAAATGAGGTTAATTAGCAGAGATGAGAGCGGGAAATAATAATCTTTTGTGAAATACGTATGTTTCTAAGCCATTTAACTAACTCCTAACCGTGACGTGCCTATATCTATCTATCCGTCCGTCTGTCTATCTGTCTATCAACTGGAAAAAAATGGGATATTTAGCAGAGATGGGGAATGGGAAATAATGACCTTTGAAATTTGTGCTTATGTTTCCAAACTATCTAACCTCTGTGACTTGTGCCTTCGTGTGTCTGCCTGCTTGTCTGTCTGTCTATCTTTGTCTGTCTAATATCTGTGTATGTCTGTCTCTGTCCATATCTATCTATCTTTCTATCCTGGGCGATATATCCCGCACTTAACTGGACCCAGCATGCTTGTGGAATCGAAATAGGCAAGTTCAACATCTGTCGAATTGTTAGCACAACAGAGGACATTATGGTAGTGGCGATTTCAGTGTAGCATATATATTTTTACTGTGTGTGTGTGTGTGTGTGTGTGTGTGTGTGTGTGTGTGACCCTAGATTAAATCCTTCATAAATGGAAACACAGGTAAAGAGAACATACACAAGACAAATTGAAGGTGGTGGTATATCAAGACATTATGAAGGTACCAGTAGTGATGTATATTTTTTGCTCTCTCTCTCTCTCTCTCTCTCTCAGGAGGACGCAAATAAAAAAAAATGAAACTAATGGTATATTTTTTGGACACCACCCTCTCTCTCTCTCTCTCTCTCTCTCTCACCTGGTTATAGCGACGATGACGATGTAGATGATAAGAAAGATGAAGCTGACACAGTAGCCAAAATAACGCAGCACAGTTAACCACAACTCCTCTGGCGGTACCTCCTGGGGATTAGGGATTGAGGATTAGGATTAGGGATTGAGGATTAGGATTAGGGATTAAAGATTATTATTTGGGATTAGGGATTGGTTAACTGGGATTAGTTTAGTAGGTTGCTTGGGTTATGAGGGATTTGAGAATAGGTATGGATTAGGTCATTGTGGATTAAGCATTGGTTAACTGGGATTAGTTAAGTTCACTAGATGTGGCACCTGTTAGGTAACCTTCACAATAATGCTAATAATACTGCGGTACCTGGTAATTAACCTTCACAGTAGTATTAATAATACGGTATTGCTTTATCTGTTAATTAGTCTTACTAATAAGTACTGCTTTACCTGCTAATTAACCCATTTGCGCCCAGTGTCCTCAGTATAGGACGGAACTGGGCATTTCAAAATTTAATAAAGAAGGGAACTCCGGGGTAGGGACTTCAGAGTTTCGCGACCATGTGCCGACAGGCGGAGGGCGGTCCGCCTAGAACCCTTCCAGCAAAAGCTCTCGCACAGGAACTCTGGGAGCTAATGGGTTAACCTTCATAATAATACGAATATTACTGCTTTACCTGTTAATTAATATTACTAATAATAACCTATTTACATGTTGATTAACCTTTACAGTAATGTTATTAATACCGCTTTACCTGTTCATTAACCTTACTAATAATACTACTTTACTGTTAATTAAACCTTCACAGTAATACCAAAAACACTCACCTTTGGCTCCACCTTCTCCGTCAAAACAGCGAACGTGCCGAGATGGCCACACGCACACCTGGTATAGAAATCCGTGGACACTATCACCTTGCAGCCCCACGAGTCCCATTCCCCGTAGTCACCCAGGTCCTTATTCCACCACACACAATAGCGTCGCTCGATCTGTGGGGGAAAGAGAGCACAGTAGTATAGTGTATAGTTCCTTCGCCTTTACTTATAATCGTGGACACCATTACGTTGTATCCCTACGAGTTCCATTCCCTCTAGTCACCACACACAGTACCGTCTCTCGATCTATGGGGGAAGGAAAGCGCAGTAGTGTAGTGTATAGTTCCTTCGTCTTTACTTATAGTCGTGGACACCATTACCTTGCACCCGTACGAAGCCCATTCACCATAGTCACCGTGCACAGTATATACCGTCTCTTGATCTATGGGGGAAAGAGCACAGTAGTTTACAGTAGTGTATATTTCCTTCGCCTTTACTTATAATTCGTGGACGCTGCTACATTGCACCCCCACGAGTCACATTCACCTTAGTCACCATACACAGTCCCGTTGCTTAATTTAGGGGAAGGAGAAAACAGAAAGACCTCGTTGTCAATCTCCTTAGACGTCCTGGCTTATATTCTCAGCAGGTCACGGAAATGCTAAGTTACTCCATTTGCCACTTGTAAAGCAAATATTCCACTGTTCCCCTGTTTAGTTACGTAGCTACAAAGTACAGTATCCTATCGCTAGTAAAATGGTGTATGGTTTATTATTTTTTTTATTCATGTGTTTTTCCCTCCTCTGTTGTTATAAAAAAAGGGGGGGGGGAACTGGCATGTATACCGATATATGGGGTGTCTGTTACATATCTGGTTCATGCAGGTCAACTCTGGAACTGTCATGCACTGTCTGTATCTCTTGTCTTCCTCTGTTAGTATTTCATGTCTTCCTCTACATTTCCTACTGCCTGTGACCTCCTGTCTTTTTAAACGCAGTGTGTCCAGGCATCTCGAAATGAGCGGATCTTGAATTTGGCTGTTATTTTTATTTTTATTTTTTTTGGAGGGAATAGTCTTGAGGGCTTCTGGCGTTTGGCACCTTCTTCCTTGCATAAAAAATATCAGGAAATGGCTGTTTTTTCCCTTGTACTTCTCGACATCTCATACACGGTACTTGGGATTATGAAAAGCGGTGACATTAGCCCTAGATCCATATTCTCGTCGGTTGAATAAGCTCCCTAACATCTTTTCCTAAGCGATTTATTTTATTACTGGTACACCTTGTCCTCTTCCGTGTTACATAAATCATTCAAATATCACCATACTCTGCATAAATAACGTACAAAAGGATATTTATCAGCCATATCCAGAAATAAATCGGTAAGGAAGAGGTGTTAGGGAGCTTCCTTAACCGACAAGAATACCAACTCAGGGTCATGTTGCTAGATAATAACTCATTAATATTAAAAATTATCTTTTGTTCAAGTACGGTTATTCTTTCGTAACTGTACCTAAGTAGTTTTTTTTTTTTCTTACACGTCGTTTTGAATGAACCTGCATCTTCCCCCGCGTGTAGGGGAGAGGGAGGGGAAGACTGAGGATGAGATGGAAGGATGGAGTAGAGAGGTAGACGATATGAGACAGAGGGTGTGTGAGTTGGGGGTATGGAGAGAGAGAAACTAACGAGGAGAGGTATTTGAGTGAGGTGGAGAGGGGAGAAGGAGAGGGAAACCGAGGATGAGATGGAGGGATGGAGTGGAGAGGTATATGAGAAGGCTGTGTGAGCTGGGGGAGGACAGCGTAATGGTAGGGGACAGGGCGACATGGGGGAGATTTGTTTGTAGCCACCCCTTACGAGATTAAGGCGTCTGGGTATAGATAGATACCGTAGATAGAACATGAATCATACAAAGTTCAGTTCAGCATCTAACTCCTGTTGTCCTTTCAGTTTACCTAGGTCAATTGTTTCATTAGCACACCTGTGTAAGCCTTTCGTCCATTTACCTGTCTCAAGTTCCGAGTCAATTTATATCTTCTGCCTCAGGTGTGAATTGAAATGGAAGAACGTGAGTCGCACGAGGTTCATTTTTAATCAGAGTTGTTTCCCAGAACCTTGATTAACAAACTAGGTAAATCTTTGTTCCACTTACCTGTCTCCTCTCAAGTTCCGAGTGAAACTGCATCCTCCGCCGCAGGTGCGAATTGAAGTGGAAAAACTTGAGTCTCACGGGGTTCAGCATGAGGTCTTGAGGCGTGGGTTTGCATGGGTCGCTCTCCTCTCTCCTCGTCTCTCCAAGGTTAAGGGCCCGGATCGTGCCTTGGTCCTCAGTCTCTAAAGGGTCACATTCCACGTGGACGGAGATGGTGCGGGAATCGAACATCTTGGGGCGCTTCTGGCTGATGCGCCTAGGGTGAGGTCAACACGTGGATTAGGGTGTTGGGGTAGATTAAGGTAGGGTAGGGTAGTGTGGGGTAGGGTAGATTAGGTTACATTAGGTTGGGGTAGGGTAGTTGGGGTAAATTAAGATAGGGTAGGGTAGATTAGGTTACATTAGGTTAGAGTAGGGTAGTTGGGGTAGATTAAGGTAGGGTAGGGTAGATTAGGTTACATTAGGTTAGAGTAGGGTAGTTGGGGTAGATTAAGGTAGGGTAGGGTAGTGTGGGATAGGGTAGATTAGGGTACATTAGGTCGGGGTAGGGTAGTTGGGGTAGATTAAGATAGGGTAGGGTAGCGTGGGGTAAGGTAGATTAGGTTACAGATTAAGGTAGGGTGGGATAGTGTGGGGTAGGGTAGATTAGGTTACATTAGGTTAGGGTAGGGTAGTTGGGGTAGATTAAGATAGGGTAGGGTAGTGTGGGGTAGGGTAGATTAGGGTACATTAGGTTGGGGTAGGGTAGTTGGGGTAGATTAAGATAGGGTAGGGTAGTGTGGGATAGGGTAGATTAGGGTACATTAGGTTGGGGTAGGGTAGTTGGGGTAGATTAAGATAGGGTAGGGTAGTGTGGGATAGGGTAGATTAGGGTACATTAGGTCGGGATAGGGTAGTTGGGGTAGGTTAAGGTAGGGTAGGGTAGATTAGGTTAGGGTAGGGTAGATTTGATTAAGTTGGGTAAGGTCAGTTTAGGTTAAATTAGATTAAATAATGTTAACTTAGGTCAGGGTAGATTAGGTTAGGTTAAACTAGGATTCCAAAGGTCAATAAGAGGGGATTAAGTGCATAGGAGGCTGATGGAAAGGGATTGATGATGTGAGTGGTGGGCTGGGTGGTGAGATCGGGGTGACGAGAAGGGATTTTGAGGTTAAGAAAGGGGATTAGTGTGGATTAGGAGGTGATGTGGAAGTTAAATATTCCTCTGTTATTATAATCTCTCTTTCTCTCTCTCTTTCTCTCTCTCTCTCTCTCTCTCTCTCTCTCTCTCTCTCTCTCTCTCTTTCAGGAGGTTGCAGATAAGAAAAAATGATGCTAATGGTCTATTTTTTTGGACCACTCTCTCTCTCTCTCTCTCTCTCTCTCTCTCATATACTCACGCATAGTTGAACTTCTTAGGTGTCATGTAGTGGTAGGTGCGGGAGTAGGTAATGATGCTGTTATATATTCTGTCCGCACACTCCTCTCTTGGAACGATCCGATGACTCACTGCAGGAGGAGTTAGCCAGAGTTAGAGGTTATTAGTGGTGAGATTTGGCTGGTTAGAAGTTACAGATTAGTTAGATTCAGCTAGGAGAGTCACAGGTACTGGTGCTAGTTTGTTTAAGTAGTTAGGATTACGTACCGGTATAGTCTGCCAGTTATATTTAGGAATTAGAGAGTGATGACCTTTTGATAATTAGGTATAACTAGAAGGTGGAGTTAGAAGTTAGCCAATGCAAAAATAAATTCACATATAAACTAGCTAATCAATCCATTAACTTTGGCCCGACTGATAATCCTATTGTATATTGTGGTCAGAGCTGGAAGTTAGACGATGGGTAGTCAGTAGAAAACTAGTAAATATAGAAACTAGCAAATAATGGAACTAGCTAAGCAATCCTTTACCTGCGGCCCGGTCACACTAACAATCCCTTCCTTTATTGCTGTCAGCGTTAGAAATTAGATAATGCAGAAGTTAGTCGATGTGAAAATGAACAGATGTTAAAAATTAGGTGATTGAGGAACTAGTAAATATTGAAACTAGTAAATAGAGGAATTAGGTCAGCAGTCCTTTACCTGCGGCCCGGTCACACTAACAATCCCTTCCTTTATTGCAGTCAAAGAGAAATTAGATAACGCAGAAGTTAGTCGGTGTGAAAATGAACAGATGTTTAAATTTAGGGGATTGAAAAACTAGTAAATATTGAAACTAGTAAATAGAGGAATTAGGTCAGCAGTCCTTTACCTGCGGCCCGGTCACACTGATAGTTCCAGCCTTCATTGTTGTTCATTTGGGTACAATTCGGAGCCTCCAGCCATAGCGATTCCTTGCCTTCCTTTCGTATTTCGCCCAAGACTCGTTTCCATCCCTTTACGACTGGAATTAAAGGGGTTTCAGTTTCTCTCTCTCTCTCTCTCTCTCTCTGCATGTATGTATATCTGTTTGTTTATCTATCTATCTATCTGCCTGTCTGTTTGTCTTTACACACACACACACACACACACACACACACACACACACACACACACACACACACCTGTCTTTCTGTAGCTACTGTATATACCGGTACCGGTATCTACCTGTCCATCCATCCGTCTGTCTATACCGGTATCTGTGTAACCATCCATCCATCCATCCATCATTTATCCATCCATTTATCCATGCATGCATCCATTTATCCATGCATGCATCCATCCATCCATTTATCCATCCATTTATCCATCCATCCATCCATCCATCCATCCATCCTCAGTCCCACTCACAGGAATTCTTGGTCGTCTTTTCAAACACGAAGCCATCCATGCTCTGGTTGCCTTCCAGTTTCAAGTTCTGGAAGGTCTCCAAGATGTAGGAATTCAGTTGACCTGTGACCTTGGCCGACCCTGGATTTTCCTTTTCCAGCTGAAGTAGTTTGAAGTTGTTGTAGTTCTGCTTGCCCATTAGGTTGCTGTTGAAGTCCATGATCACCTGTGGAATAATAATAATAATGATAATAATAGCTAATGTTTAAGTTGTTGTAGTTGCTTCATCCCATTAGGTTGCTGTAGAAGGCCATGATTACCTGTGGAATGGTAGATTGAGGACTGATAATAGTGATGAAAGTAATAATAATAATAATAATGATAATAATGATGATGATAATGATGATGATGATGATACTGGTAGCTATACTGTAGATAATGATAAAAATAGCATTGTCAATACTGGTGATTGTATGTTGATGATGATATTATTATTACTGATGATAATGGTAATAATGTTGATGATGATGTTATTCTTGATGATAATGATGGTAATAATGATGATGATATTATTCTTAATGATGATAATAGTACCGGTAATGATAACAATGTCGATGATGTTGTTGATGATAATGATGACGACAATAATGATGGTAATAATAATGATGATATTATTCTTGATGATGATGAGAACAATAATGATAACGATAATGATAAAATTCTGTCTTCCACTCACCATAATATCGTCCAACTGAGATGTTGAGAGTGTCTTAGGCGCCGTGCCGGTCAGCTGATAAAATAAATCCAAGTTCGTTTTGAAGCCTTTGCCCATTGTGGTTGGGGTCGCTGCCGTGGTGCCTGGGGTGGTTCCAGCTGGGGGGGAGGAGAAATGAGAGAGAGAGAGAGAGAGAGAGGAAGAGATGCTACCCTATCTGTCCATCAATCTGTCTATCTGTCTATTTATCTATTTATCTCACCTGTAGGGGATGCCTCTGTCCCATATATTGTGGCTGTAGGCCTAGGAACGAGTATAGAGGTGGGGTCGACTTCCTGTATCTCATCCTTCTGTATTGTCACTTGCTAGTCTATCTGTCTATCTATCTATCCGTCTATCTATTTATCTGTCAATCTGTCTCACCTGTAGGAGATGCCTCTGTCCCATCTATTGTGGCTGTAGGTACAGGGGTGGGGTCGACTTCCATCACTTCGTCCTCTTCCGACTGTGACACTCTCGTTGCTTCATTGATCACGACAGCAGCTGATCCCGCGTCCTGTAGATTTACCTGGCTCACAAAATCTATAAGCTCTTCTGGGCTCTTGTCGGCTAAGGAGGGGTCTGTAGGAAGGAGAGTTAGATGAAGAAGGAGAGTTAGATTAGGTTAGGTTGGAAGGAGAGTTAGATTAGGTTAGGTTGGAAGGAGAGTTAGATTAGGTTAGGTTGGAAGGAGAGTTAGATTAGGTTAGGTTATGGTAGGTCATCTTCTTTCGTAAATCTCGTAGTTCCTCTGGGCTCTTGTCTGCTAAGGAGGGGTCTGTGGGAAGGAGAGTTAGATGGAGAAGGAGAGTTAGATTTGGTTAGGGAGTTTGATTTGGTAAGATTAGATTAGGTTGGTTTTGGTTAGATTATCTTCATTCGTAATTCTTCTAGTTCCTCTGGGCTCTTGTCTGCTAAGGAGAGTTAGATGGAGGAGAGTTAGATTTGGTTAGGGAGTTTGGTTAGATTAGGTTAGGTTGGCTAGTTTAAGTTAAAGTTAGGTTAGGTTATTTTGATTCGTTATTTTCTAAGTTCCTCTAGTATCTTGGCTGCTAAGGAAGGGTCTGTGGGAGGGAGAGTTAGATGGAGAAGGAGAGTTAGATTTGGTTAGGGAGTTTGATTTCGGTAGATTAGGTTAGGTTGGCTAGTTTAAGTTAAAGTTAGGTTAGGTTATTTTGATTCGTTATTTTCTAAGTTCCTCTAGTATCTTGGCTGCTAAGGAGGGGTCTGTAGGAAGGAGAGTTAGATGGAGAAGGTGAGTTAGATTTGGCTAGGGAGTTACATTTGGTTAGAGAGTTAGATTTGGTTACATTGGGGTGACGTTTTAGGTTTGGTTAGGTTAGGTTAACGTTCTTCACAAACTCTCTAAGTTCCTCTGGGCTCTTGTTTACTAAGGACGGGTCTGTGGGAAGGAGTGTTAGATTAGGTTAGATAGGAGTCGTAGTGGTTAGGTTAGATTGGCTGGTTTAAGTTAGAGAAGGTTTGGTTAGGCAATTTTGCTTCATAATTCTCTTAGTTCCTTTAGGCACCTGTCTGCTAAGGATGGATTTATAGGAAGGAGAGTTAGAATCGATTAGGCTGTAGGAAGAGGAGTTAGATCTAGTTAGTTTATGGGAAGGATAGTTAGGATCGGTTAGGTTGTGTGAAGGAGCGTTAGAATCGGTTTGGTTGTAGGAAGGAGACTTATATCTGATTAGTTTGTGGGGAGGAGAGTTAGATTTGGTCAGGTTGTAGGAAGGAGAGTTAAACTTAGATCTGATTAGTTTGTGGTGAGGAGAGTTAGATTTGGTCAGGTTGTAGGAAGGAGAGTTAAACTTAGATCTGATTAGTTTGTGGTGAGGAGAGTTAGATTTGGTCAGGTTGTAGGAAGGAGAGTTAAATCTATTTAGGTTATGGAAAGGAGAGTTAGAATCGGTTAGGTTATGGGAAGGAGAGTTAGAATCTATTTAGGGTATGGGAAAGAGTTAGATTTACTTAGGCTGAACTGAATTAGGGTGGGTTATGTTTAATTGGTTTAGGATAAGTTAATTTAGACTACTGTTAGACCAGATAGGACTAGGATGAACTGAAATAGGCTAAGGTAGGTTAGATTTTACTAGGCTGGAATGAATTAGGTTGGTTTATATTGGATTGGTTAGGGTGGGGTAGTATAGATTGGGTTAGGCTGAGTTAGGTTACAGTGGGTTAGGTACGTTAAGTTAGGGTACGGTACGTGAGGTTGGTTTAGGTCAACAGATAGATAGGTAGGTAGATAGTTGGTAAGATAGATAGTAAGATAGATAGATGACAGATAGAGTAGGCCTATCCTGTATCTACTCACTAAAGCCTCCCAAGAATTGCACCGGGTCCTCAATCGCATAGGTCCAGATAGCCAACTCGTCGAACATCCCATCGTTGTAGTTCCTGTAGACGGTGTTGGTGGCGTCCTTGTGGCAGCCCAGCATCATCACAGTCGGCTGCAGGCTTGGTTTGGCGGGGGCAGTGGCGTCCCTGGGTTCCTGGCTCCACGCCCTGAGTTCGTTGTTGAGGTATATCTGACGAAGAAGGTGGTGAAGGTTGTGTGTGTTGTGTATTACGGTATTTATATCTATCTGTCTGGCTATCAGTCTGTCTGTCTGCTATCTGTCTATCTCTCTGTCTATCTCTGTCCATATTCTCACACATTCCAGCTGTGTTGTGTGATCTACCCCCCCCCTCTCTCTCTACTCACCTCTATGCCAAAGGTGTCATTCCATCTTACACCTATGTTCGTCCAGGTGTCATTCTTAATCATGCCCACTGCGTACACCTTCCAGTATTTCTCGCCCGTCGATACCAGTCCATACAAAGCTATCTCGTCATACAGGTACACGTGTATACCTGGATGCCCCTCGCTGTCGCCGCCTGTGGGGTAGAGAAGGGGGGTTATTCTGTCTGTCTGTCTGTCTGTCTAACTATCTAGGCTGTCTATGTATCACACTGGTGGAGAACAGCGTCGTAAAGTTTGCTTCCTTCTGATCCTTCACATTGTCAAACTGCTCCTTGGTACCCCATTGTATCTGTCTGTCTATCTACCTATCTATCTATTTATGTCTCTGTCTATCTATCTATCACCCACCCGTAGAGAATAGCGTCGTAAACTTTGCCTCCTTCTCCTGATCCTTCACATTGTCAAACTGCTCCTTGGTACCCCATTGTATCTGTCTGTCTATCTGTCTATCTACTTATGTATCTATTTATCTGCCTCTGTCTATCTGTCTATCTGTCTATCTGTCTATCACCCACCGGTAGAGAACAGCGTCTTAAACTTGGCCTCCTCCTGATCCATCACATTGTCAAACTGCTCCTTGGTACCCCAGTGTATTTAACTATCTGTCTGTCTGTCTATCTATTTATCTGTCTCTGTCTATCTGTCTGTTTATGTATCTATCACCCACCCGTAGAGAACAGCGTCTTAAACTTTGCGTCCTTCTCCTGATCCTTCACATTGTCAAACTGCTCCATGGTACCCTTGTGCATCTGTCTATCCATCCATCTGTCTGTCTACCTATCTGTCTATTTATCAGCCTCTGTCTATCTGTTTTTGTCTATCTGTCTATCAATCTATCTGTGTATCTATCACCCACCGGTAGAGAACAGCGTCGTAAACTTTTCTTCCTTCTCCTGATCCATCACATTGTCAAACTGATCCTGGGTCCCCACTCGCACCGTCTTGTACCACACCGACACGCTCAGGCCTTTGGTACAGTTCTCGGGGTTTGCTGAGCACGTGTCTGCCTTGGCGTTGTAGCCCTTGTGCACGCGACACTGTGAACACAAGGAAGGATTATGCACCTGTCGACCACACGAGGATGATTTAGGTAGGCAGTCAGTTAGTACCAAGTCACACAGTCTGCCCCACGCTAGGACACGCGCCAGTTGTATTGCTGGCCTAACGCTTTTTCTGTGTTGTGTGTGTGTGTGTGTGTGTGTGTGTGTGTGTGTGTGTGTGTGTGTGTGTGTGTGTGTGTGTGTAATGGACTTAAATATACAGGGAATAGAACCATCCTCGAGAAAGCGGAGTTCATAAGGAAGGAAAAAAGATCAGCAATCGATTATGTTTATTCGGCGCGACAGGATAATGGTTTCTGCGTGTGTGTGTATGTGTATGTGTGTGTGTGTGTGTGTGTGTGTGTGTGTGTGTGTGTGTGCGCGCGCGTGCGTCTTGGTCTTCAAATCCTCTCCTTCCCTCCTTACCTGTTTCTCCAAGGAATCCAGCTTCACCCCGTTCCCAAACCCGCGAGGCCCTTCCGTGATCATCATATTCGCTTTCTTCCCTGCCGCGTCCGTCATGTTCGTAGTTGCCGTTGGCCAGTAGTACGTTGCCGTCCGTGAGTACATCGTCTCTGGAGGGGGGGGTAATGTTTTTGATTGTGGTAGTTGTGGTAGTTGGTTAGGAGGGTTGGGGGTAATGTTTGTTGTTGTGGGGGGAAAGGGTAATGTTTGTGGTAGTTGGTTAGGAGGGTTGGGTCTAATGTTTTTGAGTGTGGTAGCTGTGGTAGTTGGTTAGGAGGGTTGGGGGTAATGTTTGTTGTTGTGGGGGGAAAGGGTAATGTTTGTGGTAGTTGGTTAGGAGGGTTGGGGCTAATGTTTTTGACTGTGGTAGCTGTGGTAGTTGGTTAGGAGGGTTGGGGGTAATGTTTGTTGTTGTGGTGGGAAAGGGTAATGTTTGTGGTAGTTGGTTAGGAGGGTAGGGCTAATTGTTGTTGTGGTTATGGTAGTAGTTGTGGTAGTTGGTTAGGAGGGTTGGGGCCAATGTTTGTTGTTG
This sequence comes from Coenobita brevimanus, assembly GCF_032717465.1. NCBI lineage: Eukaryota > Metazoa > Arthropoda > Malacostraca > Decapoda > Coenobitidae > Coenobita > Coenobita brevimanus. The sequence continues at coordinate 17,579,324 of NC_136994.1, forward strand.
TGGTTGTGGTGGTAGTTATGGTAGTTGGTTAGGATGGTTGGGTGCTTCATATATTTAGCCTGTGAGGTTAATGTTTGTGGTGGTGGTAGTTGTGGTAGCTGGTTAGGATGGTTGGGCTTAATGTTTTTGGGTTGTGGTTGTGGTGGTAGGCTAATTGTGGTAGCTAGTATGAATGGTTGGTTGCCTGTTTGTGGGGGTTCATGTTTTTGGTTGTGGTTGTGGTGGTAGTTGTGGTAGCTAATTAGGATGGTTGGCTGCTTATTTGTGGGAGTTAATGTTTCTTGTTGTGGTTGTGGTTGCTGGTGGTAGTTGTGGTGGAGTGAGTGGTTATTTTATTTATTGTTATTATTATTATTATTATTATTAATATTATTTGTCATCTCTGGCGGTGAGTGGGGTTTTGTGGTGGTAGTACAGTAGGTGCGGTTGTGGATGCTGTTAGTCGTCCCTCAGGTTTGCGTGGATGGTGGTAGTTATGGTAGTTAGTTATGGTGAGTGGTTGTTATGGTTGTTTCAATGTGTGTGTGTGTGTGTGTGTGTGTGTGTTGGGTGGGAGTGATGTTAGAAGCAATATTATATTGAGTATAGGTTAGGTTACGTCAAAAGCAGCCATTAAGTTTAGACTAAGTTAGGTTAAAATATCCTTTAAGGTTATGTTAAAAATTCCTTTAAGTTCGGTTACGTTAAAAATCTCCTTTAAGTTAGGTTGTTGGGTTAAAAATCTCCTTTAATTTTAGGGTAGGTTAAAATTCTCCTTTAAATTTAGGTTGGGGTAGGTGAAAAATCTTTAAGTTAGGTTGAAATTCTCCTCTAAAGTTAGGGTAGGTTTGGTTTAAAATCTCCTTTAAGATTAGGTAAAAAAAAATCCTTTAAGATTAGGTTAGATTAGGTAAAAAAATCCTTTAAGATTAGGTTAGATTAGGTAAAAAAATCCTTTAAGATTAGGTTAGATTAGGTTAAATTTAGGTTAAAGTTAAAAATCTCCTTTAATTTTAGGATAGGTTAAAAATCTTCTTTAAGTTAGGTGAGGTTAGGTTAAAATCTCCTTTAGGTTAGATTAGGTTATTGTTGATTAGATTTGTTTAAGTTATAAGCCACACACACTAGGCTAGGTTAGGTTTAGGTTAGATTAACTTAGGATAGTCACAGTTATTTTTGGTGTTTAGGTTAGTTTTTAGTTACTCTGAGTTAGGGCAGAATCAAAACAACCATGCATTTAACTGAAGAACAAAGCATTAGAGTTAGGTTAAGTTAGAGCAGGATACAGTAAGTGAAGTTAGGAAAAGTTACATCGTGTTAGGTTAGGATAAGTTAGGTTAAAATAAGGTATAGGATTAGGTGTGGTAATTCATGTAAAGTTAGGATTGTCAAGGTGGGGGGGGTGAGGTTAGGATAGGTTAAGTTAGGTCGATAAGTTAGCAGGCTGATATGGTTTTGGATAGCTAAGATTAGATTAGGTTACGTGTAAGTTAGATTAGGGAGAAGTTAGAGGCTTTGATAGATAGAGAAACAAGTAGATAGGGTGGTAGGCAGGTAGGTAGGCATTTATATAGGTTGGTGGGTAGGTAGGTAGTCTTGTAGGTTGAAATGTAGGTAGGTAGGCAGAGACAGACAGACACAGAGACAAATTTGGAAGACGAAGTGAGGTTAGGTTAACATCAAAACCAATTTCAATTTTAACTTACCAACATCAGGGAGAGAGAGAGAGAGAGAGAGAGAAAGAGAGAGAGAGAGGGGGGGGAGAGGAGGACCGAGACATCTGAAAGACAAAGTTAGGCTAGGTAAAAATCAAGACAAACTTCAATTATAACTCACCAACATCAGGCAGGGGTTCCAGATTTTGCTTTCCCGGTGGGGGTGGTTCCGTCGTAACTGTAACTGACACATTAACAAAAGGGAAAACAGTAATCTGGAAAAAAAATCTGAAATATATAGATTTGAAGATGATGAGGTGGATGGATGGTGAGTTGCGATGGGAGGATGGATGAGGAATGAGGTATGTGGTGAAGGTGTTTGTGTGTTGTGTTGTGTGTGTGTGTGTGTGTGTGTGTGTGTGTGTGTGTGTGTGTGTGTGTGTGTGTGTGTGTGTGTGTGTGAAAATAGGAAGGAAGGAGTAACTTGGAAAACTTGAAAGTATTGTATAGATGAGGAATGTGTTATGTCGTGTGTGTGTGTGTGTGTGTGTGTGTGTGTGTGTGTTGGTAGGGAGGAAAGAGTAATTTTGGAAAAGAAAGCTAAAAAAAAATATACAGACTGAAAAAAAAGAAAGATGGAGACATGGATTAGAGGGAAGGAAATTGTGTGTGTGTGTGTGTGTGTGTGTGTGTGTGTGTGTGAAAAGCAGAACAGACGTGGAGGAGTACACCACTGACAGATAGATAGACCAGAGTAAAAGTCTATTACAGAAGTATAGAAAGAGAAGTACAGGATAGATCAGGAATATTATCATGTATTTGTGTATAATGAAAAGAAACTCAGAATAATACAGTAGCTTTGAAGAATACAATAAGGTGAGAAATACAACAGAGATGGATAGATTAATAGCAATAGATAAATAGATCAGGAGTGAAATATACAGTAGCAATAGATTCTTTTTAATATGAATAAATATGGAAATTAGGTGGATTTAAGTAATGTATAATTCTTGTCAGTTTATGGATGATTTTGGAATTATTATTATTATTGTGATGCGTTGTTAAAAAAATTGTGTGTGTGTGTGTGTGTGTGTGTGTGTGTGTGTGTGTGTGTGTGTGTGTGTGTGTGTGTGTGTGTGTAGGAAATAAAATCGAGAAAGTAAAAAAAAGAAAAATAGAGAATAACAGGAAGAGGGACAGGAAGCTTAAGGCACGCTCTCTCTCTCTCTCTCTCTCTCTCTCTCTCTCTCTCTCTCTCTCACCGTGTCTCTCTCTTTCTCCTTTCTAATTCCCTTACCTAGGTGATGGAATTTTCTATTTTATTCTCACTAACACCGAAAGAAATATTGAAAGAGAATAAAACTACATTTACTTTTAAGGGGAAACTATTTTGGCCCGACTTGGAGCTTCTGAGGATCTGTGTGTGTGTGTGTGTGTGTGTGAGAGAGAGAGAGAGAGAGAGAGAGAGAGAGAGAGAGAGAGAAATATGTAGATGGGTTGCTAGATAAAGAGGTCAAAAGCACCTTCTCAGTTTTAACATCAATAATAATAATAATAATACATCTACTACTACTACAACTTCTACTGCTACTACAACTAATAATAATAATGATAATAATAATAATAATAATAATAATAATAATAATAAACGTATCAGTGAGATCAAGAATAAATGAAAAAATCCCGTTATTTAAGTAAAGGAATTAGACAATGAGCATATACAAAGAGAGAAGTCCTTTAGAACGTGAACCCGGTGGACTGCAGGCTGAAATCATCCCTAAAAGTCCACCATCCACCTTTCGGGGGATAGGGAAGGAGTTGAGGGACGTTCGTATAACCGGGCAGTGGATCCGACCGGGTATATCAGTGCCACCACGTGAAGGCGTCCCTCTAAAACACTATATTGATGCAGAATATCCCGTGGGACTCAGAGGGTTCAGTTTTGCGTCATACATGCATACAGTCATCTAAAAAATTATACACCACAGAAGCATACAGTATTACACACAATTTTCTAAAGACACACCTGAAATGGCCGTTTTCTGTGTGGCCTTTGAGCTCTCCTAACGCCTGCTCTATAGCGATTTATTTTGCTCATTACACCTCAGTATCCCCTTGTTTGTTAATGTTACGAACTGTGTTGATAGTGGAAGGATAGCTGTAGGGGTAGTAGTAGTTGATAGCAGCAGTAGTAGTAGTAATTAGTAGTAGAAGTAGTAATAGTAGTAGTAATTAGTATTAGTAATAGTAATAGTAGTAGTGGTGGTAGTAGTAGTAGTAGTTGTAGTAGCAGTAGTATAGTAGTAGTAGTACCGTAGTGGGTATTAGTAACAGTGGGTTGTAGTAGTAGTTGTTGTTGTTGTTATTATTGTTCTTGTGGGCCCAGGTTCATCTGAAACGTGAACCCAGTGGACTGCAGACTGAAGTTACCCTCATCCTGCAGTCCACCATCATCCTTTCGGGGGATAGGGAGGGAAGTGAGGGACGTTTGTATAACCGGGCAGGGGCGCCGCTGTGTTATATCAGTGCCACCACGTGAAGGCGTCCCTCTCCAGCAGAAGTCGATAGTAAAGTGATAGCAGTACCATAGGGGAGACTGAGGTGGGGAATAAATCGCTTAGGAACAGGTGTTAGGTGCCTCCCATACCCCTTCAGTCCGAGAACTTATTTTTTTATTTCTTGCTCAGACCATTTTTATATAAGGTTTCGTGTAACAGCTTATTGAAATCGTCTGGAGGTAGCAGGAATAATGTGGAAAAAAAAAAAATAAGTCGCTGGGTGGAAGGGGTTAAGGATTTTCGCGTTTACCAAATGTTAGACCAATGAACTAAAATTCTAACCCCTTTCTAATGTACAAAAATCCTAACCATAATCCTAGCAACGTAGATGAAGAGGGTGACGCGTTACAGAGTCGATAGATAAATATTAGTAAGTTACATAGTACATAGCATCAGTAGCTTAGAAGGTATTAGGCTAGAAAGTATTGGGGCTTGAAGATTTGAAGTCCTGCAGTTGGTATTGGTAGTGGTGGTGGTACTGGGCAGCCTCTTCCTCATATGCCCAGTTCCAGTCCATACGTAGTGGTGTGGATGGTGTTGGCAGTGGTGTTGGTACTGGGCAGTCTCTTGTATGCCCAGTCCACCTTCCATTCTCTTCGTAGTGGTGTGGATGGTGTTGGTAGTGGTGGTCGTATTGGGCAGCCTCTTCCTCTATGCCCAGTTCATCTTCCAGTCCATACATAGTGGTGTAGATGGTGCTGGTAGTGGTATTGGTATTGGGCAGGCTCCTCCTCTATGCCCAATCCCTCCTTCCAGTACACAGGGCGGTGGGAGTAGCTCAGTCATCTAGGAATAGTGACCTAGAAATGGAAATCATCACAGAATTTGCCTTGTAAGATGTCACCCTGCTTTCTTACTCTCTTACTTTTACTTGAGGGTGGTGTAGGGAAATATCTGTTTTGGAAAATTAAATCCAAAAATTAATATGTTGAAGCGAACTAGCCTCAAAATTCACCATCATTTTTATTAGAAAAATTAATATGTCGAAGCGAACTAGCCTCAAAATTCACCATCATTTTTATCAGAATTGCTACTAGTATTATTGAAACTGATGTTAAGGAGCGTTGTGGTGTGGATGTGGATGACAGGAAGCGTTAGGAGAAACACACTGAGGTGGTTTGGCCATGTGGAGAGGATGGAGGGTGAGAGACTGACGAGGACAGTGTATGTGAGTGACGTGGAGGGGGGGGGGGAGGGAAGGGGAGGCCATGGATGAGATGGAGAGATGGAGTGGAGAGGTGTATGAGAGAGAGGGGTGTGAGCTGGGAGCAGGGCAGTGAAATGGCGGGGGACAGGGCGACATGGAGGCAATTTGTTTGTGGCTACCCCATACGGGATTAAGGCGTCTAACAATAGATAGATACATTATTGAAACTGCCATAGAGCTGAAGGTACTGGGTAGGATTTTTAAAAAGAGTAATTCGTTTGGTTTGGCATCCATAAAAAAAAAAAAAATCACAGGTACGGAATATTGGTTCAGAAATTCGATGCCATGAGAGCTTATGATATTCTCGGCGGGTAAGGAGGCTCCCTAACACCTCTTCCTTAGCGATTTATTTTCCAAACTACTCATCCATATCCCCTGGTTTGCTTCTTAGGTCACAACATCTACAGGGAATTTTATATATAGCATTTTTCTTATTGGGGGAAGCCTTTATTTATTTTCTTATAAATTTTTAATATTTCTACCCCCTAAAGTTACAGTGTTGATGTTTGTATGGATTAATATTTCCCTGTGACTTATAACTGTATCAGATTTGGGTACAGTTGTGTGTGTGTGTGTGTGTGTGTGAGAGAGAGAGAGAGAGAGAGAGAGAGAGAGAGAGAGAGAGAGAGAGATAGATGTACAAATCGATAGAAATGTGCGTGACTTCCAGAACGCGTGTGTAGATTTGAATATTGCGTGTACGTGTGTGTATGTGTGGGTGAGTGAGTGTGTGTGTGTGTGTGTGTGTGTGTGTGTGTGTGTGTGTGTGTGTGTGTGGAGAGAGAGAGAAGTTCGAGATACGCTAGATAGATGTACAAATCGATAGAAATGTGCGTGACTTCCAGAACGTGTGTAGATATGACCATTGCATGTAGGTACTTGTGTGTGTGTGTGTGTGTGTGTGTGTGTGTGTGTGTGTGTGTGTGTGTGTACGTGAGGTCGCCATGGCTCTTCTGACGTCACAGTACACACACAAATCACCCTCACAACCTACCTACTTCGGACTTTTGGGGCAGATATTGATGTTGCTGCTGTAAATGAGTCTGTCTATCTATCTGTCTATCTATCTATCTCTTGGCTAACAGTTATTAAAGTTTATATAATGTTTCATGTTGTCTATCTGTCTCTCTGTCTGTCTCAATCTATCTATCCGTAATCAATCTAATTATGTCTATCTATCTGTCTGTCTATTGGCGAATTAAAGTTTGTATAATGTGTTTCTCGTTGTCTGTCTGTCTATCTACCTGTCTGTCTCAGTCTATCTATCTGTATCTATCAGTCTGTCTATCTGTGTACTGTATGTGTAGCCTATGTATGTATGTACGCTGTGTGTAAATACATAGATAGATAGGTAGTTGATGGATAGATAGATAGGTGAGTCAGACGGACAGACAAACAGGTAATTACTGACACGGGTGCTAGATAGATAGGTAGATAGACAGACATCAGTACCGTAGGGCGATAGATACAATGACTAAATTACACAGACAGGAAATAGACATAGTTGGTAGCTACAAATTGATAGATACTGATAGATAGATAGATTGATAGATAGAAATATTGCTCTTGTGAGTTTCTGATTCGTGCTAAATCAGTTAGTGTTTAATTTTCAGTGTGTGTGTGTGTGTGTGTGTGTGTGTGTGTGATTGAAGTGATGGAATGCTTTGTATTTCAGAGAGAGAGAGTGAGAGAGAGAGAGAGAGTGTGTGTGTGTGTGTGTGTGTGTGTGTGTGTGTGTGTGTGTGTGTGTGTGTGTGTGTGTATGTTGCCTAGAGAGATGGAATGTTTTGTATTCATCACCACAGCTACCACCACCACTACCACAGCAAACTACCACAACTACCAGCACACTACCATAACTACCACCCCTACCACAAAATAACACCTACAACTCTACTGCTTACCACAATTACCACCACTACACTACTGCAGCTACTGCCAGAACCATACTACCACTACAATCACCACCACAACCACCATTTCCACAACCACCATCACTACCACACATCCACTGCCACTAGCAGGACAACCATAATCACCACCACTACCACAGTCACCACCATTACCAGCAGCCATCACTACCACCACTAACACTATTACACCTACCACAACCACCACCATTACTACCACCACAACCACCACTATAGCTACAACTGCAACCATCATTACTACCACCACCACAACCACACAACCACAACGAATACCACAACCACCACACTCGTATTGTCAGTTCCCATTATAAAGCACTCAGGCTCTTGTGATTCTTTGTATGTGTGTGTGTGTGTGTGTGTGTGTGTGTGTGTGTGTGTGTGTGTGTGCGCGCGCGCTCCTGTTTTCTAATGTGAAGGTATGTATTGTATATTCATGTGCGTGCATTGTGGTATGTGCGTACATGTGTGTGTATAATGTTGATGGGGTTGTCGTGGTAGGTCTCAGTGTTTATAGTTATCACCACCACTACCACCACACGCTACCACAACTACCACCACACCCAACCACAACTACCACCACACCCCACCACAAGTACCACCTCCTCTTACCACAACTACCGGTACCACCACACGCTGTCACAACTACCACCACACCCTACCACAATTACGACCACACCGTACCACAACTACCACCACACCCTACCACAACTACCACCACATCCTACCACAGCTACCACAACTACCACCACACGCTACCACAACTACCACCACACGCTACCACAACTACCACCACACGCTACCACAACTACCACCACACCCCACCACAGCTACCACCACACCCTGCCACAACTACCACCACACCTTACCACAACCACCACCACACCTTACCACAACTACCACCACACGCTACCACAAGTGCCACCACACGCTACTACAACCACCACCACACGCTACCACAACTCCCACCACACGCTACCACAACTCCCACCACACGCTACCACAACTCCCACCACACCCTACCACAACTACCACCACACGCTACTACAACTACCACCACACGCTACCACAACTCCCACCACACCCTACCACAACTACCACCACACGCTACCACAACCACCACCACACCTTACCACAACTACCACCACACCTTACCACAACTCCCACCACACGCTACCACAACTACCACCACATGCTACCACAACCACCACCACAACTACCACCACACGCTACCACAACCACCACCACACCTTACCACAACTACCACCACAGCTACCACCATTCATCTCCACTACCAATATTTCAATCACTAGACGGGTTATTATAATTATCTCATTGTTAATTCGAATGTTGTTGTTTGTTTTCTTTTTTAAATGGAGATGTTAATGGGAGACAGATGGCAACGTATCATAGGTTGGGGGGGCAGAAAATGAAAAAATTTGGGGGGGGGGGCAGAGAATGAAAAAATTGGGAGGGGCAGAGAATGGATTTTTTTTTTTTGGGGGGGGCTGAGAATGAAAAATTTGGGGGGGCGGAGAATGAAAAAATTGGGAGGGGCAGAGAATGAAAAAATTGGGAGGGGACAGAGAATGAAAAAATTGGGAGGGGACAGAGAATGAAAAAATTGGGAGGGGACAGAGAATGAGAAATTTGGGGGGGACAGAGAATGAGAAATTTGGGGGGGACAGAGAATGAAAAAATTGGGGGGGGCAGAGAATGAAAATCTGGAGGGGGCAAAGCATGAAAAATTTGTGGGGGGAAGAGAAAGAAATATTTGTGGGGAACAGAGAGTGATATATTTGAAGGTGGGGGGACTGAAAAATTTGAGAGGGGGGCTGAGAATGATAAATTTTGGGGAACCATATATATTTTTTTTCAATGTGAGAAAGAAGGAACCAAAGGCAACGAGCCCGCAAAACTGTTCCTTCCAAGAGGAAAACAAAATACAAGAGAGAGCCAAATTCAAGATCCGATCATTTCGAGATGCCTGGACACACTGCGTTTGAAAGACTGGAGATCATAGGAAGCAGGAAATACAGACAGAGGGAGACAGTTCCAGAGTTGACCTGTTGCATATACTCGTTTTACTTTAACTTGGTCCAGATTTTCGTCCTTTTGCAGCATATTTCACGTTGCTCAGTGGCGGAAAAGGACATTACTACGACTCTACTTTCCTTTCTACAGCACTTCTTCGTGACTAGCATCATATTCAAGTGTCAATTTTAGGCCAAGTTAGAGTAAAAAGAGTAAATGTGTTAATAACACATATTCTTACAACTCAGCATTCAAGTTGGAGAGATGGCAATTTTAGGCCAAGTTAGAGTAAAAAGAGTGTACGTGTTAATCTTTTGTTACAACTCAGCATTCATGATGGAGGGATGGCAATTTTAGGCCAGGTTAGAGTGAATAGGGTATAGTCTTAAGGGAGGCGCAATATATGTACCACCTTGACATAGACTTACCTTACACTGAAGACACGAAGGTAGTTCAGTTGAAAATATCTTGTAGGTATCTTCTGAGACGATGAGATGTGGAGAATGTTCCTTGACTGCGATGTAGGGAGACGGCTGAGAATGGGGGGAGAGATGGAGAGATGATTAGAGAGAGAGAGTGAGTGAGAATTAGAGAAGGAGAGAGTTAGATTTATGGACAGATCGGAGAGCAAGAGATGGTCAAAGATAGGAGAGAGAGAGAAAGAGAGAGAGAGAGAGAGAGAGAGAGAGAGAGAGTTATAGATCAACATAAATGAGAAATAGGAGAAACAGACACGTATATTAAAGAGTAAAATCAACCCCGTCTCCTCCGGTACCTCATCATTTTCTTCATGCCATCTCCAGACGATTTTACTCAGCTCAGGAGAGGCTTTTGGAACTGGAGGGGTTAGATACAGCCTTCATGAACCTTTCCACTGCCACAGGTCTTTCCCAGGCTGAAGGAAACCGTCTGATAGTAGCAAAAATTAACTAAAGGAAAAGGAAACTGAATGAAGGGATGGGGGTGAACATTTTAACTTTCTCCGGGTCAGTCTTTCATTTTCCCTTCTCTCCACGTAGTCAAGTAATCTCAGGGTACTTCTCCTAACACTTTCTAGCACATCCATATTAACACCACAACACTCCTTCACTTCCCCATTTGTCTGTCTCCACTCCATCCCTCCACCTCACACATACACTTCTTGTCAGTCTCTGATTCTCACTTCTAACACTTTCTAGCACACCCATAATAACACCACAACACTCCTTCACTTCCCCATTTGTCTGTCTGTCTCCACTCCATCCCTCCACGTCACACACATGCTCTCCCAGTCAGTCTCTCATTCTCAATTCGCTCTACGTGGCCAGACTATCTCGTACATCTAACATTTTCCATCACATCCACATTAACACCACAACGTTCTTCCACTTCCTCATTTGTCTGTCTCTCCATTCCATCTCCTCCTCACACACATACACTCCTTGTCAGTCTCTCATTTTCTCTTCTCTCCACGTGGCCAGACCATCTCATTGTATTTCTCTTTCCATCACATCCACATTAACACCACAACGTTCTTCCACTTCCTCATTTGTCTGTCTGTCTCCACGTAACTCCACATACTCCAGAGATGTAGTAGTAGCAATACTTATTTGAAACTTTAGCTAATCTGAATGTGAACCCAGTGGACTGCAGGCTGAAGTTGCTCGCCTCCTGCACCCCACCATCCTTCTTTCAGGGGATAGGGAGGGAGCTGGGGGACGTTTGTATAAATTGGCAGCCCCACCTCGCAGTAATATCAATTCTATAATCCTTCCACTTTAACTTGGCCCAGAGTTTTGTCCTCTTGCAGCTAATTTCTCGTAGCCCAGTGGCAGAAAAAAGACAGTACTGTGGCTCGACATCCTTTCTATTGCACTTCTTCATGACTAGTACCATATTCTAGTTTTTAGCTAATGATACAACTCAGCGCTCAAGATGGAGAGACGGCAATTGTAGGCCATGTTAATGTGAAGAGGGTATACCACATAAAGGCGCCCCTCTTCAGCATCTGTACTCCTTTCACGTTAACCAGGCGTAAAATTGCAGTCTTTATGCTTAGACACTGAGAGTAGATTAACACTAAAATAGGGTGCCAGTCACGAAGAAGTGCTGTGGGAAAGATGCAGGGCTGTAGCATTATCGTATTACAGAAGAACAAAATCTCTGCCAAGTTAAAGTGAACGGAATGTGGAATTGTATAAGGAAATGAATGAATGTTGAATAGGAGTTGGAAATATGGGAGTGTGAAGAGTAGAGACTGAGCAGGAGAGCAGATCCGGCCAGTTTAGGGACTGGAGAGGAACTGGGGATGATGGAGTGTCGTAAGGAAGGGGTTTGTGGGGAGGGGGTGGGTGTTGTTTGGTGTTGTCTGGGGAACGATATGATGGTCGCTACAACAGGGGGTTACTCTCACTCTCGGGCCCACTTTCTTACTTGCTCACTTTTTTCTTTCATTGTTTCTTTGCTTATCTGTCTGTCTGTCTGTCTCTTTTAGCCTCTTTCGTCACCTGTCAACGCTAACCTTCCTGTTAACCTTTCTCTCTCTCTCTCTCCCTCCCTCTCTCTCTCTCTCTCTCTCTCTCTCTCTCTCTCTCAGCAGCGTTGCCAACCCGGTATTGACCTTCTGCACTCCAGGCTAAATTCATTTTGTTGTGGTAACGCTGTTTCTTACTTTACCAACTCACTCTCGCTCACTCTCTCACTCTTGCTCACTCACTCACTCTTGCTCACTCACTTACTCTTGCACACACACTCACTCTTGCACACTCACTCACTCTTGCTCACCCTCTCACTCTTGCTCACTCACTCACTCTTGCTCACTCACTCACTCTTGCTCACTCACTCACTCTTGCTTATTCACTCACTCTTGCTTATTCACTCACTCTTGCTCACTCACTCACTCATGCTCACTCACTCACTCTTGCTTATTCACTCACTCTTGCTTATTCACTCACTCTTGCTTATTCACTCACTCTTGCTCACTCACTCTTGCTCACTCACTCACTCTTGCTTATTCACTCACTCTTGCTTATTCACTCACTCTTGCTCACTCACTCACTCATGCTCACTCACTCACTCTAGCTCACTCACTCACTTACTCACTCACTCACTCTTGCTCACTCACTCACTTACTCACTCACTCACTCTTGCTCACTCACTCACTTACTCACTCACTCACTCTTGCTTATTCACTCACTCTTGCTCACTCACTCACTCTTGCTCACTCACTCACTCTTGCTCACTCACTCACTTACTCACTCACTCACTCTTGCTCACTCACTCACTCTTGCTTATTCACTCACTCTTGCTTATTCACTCACTCTTGCTCACTCACTCTTGCTCACTCACTCACTCTTGCTTATTCACTCACTCTTGCTTATTCACTCACTCTTGCTTATTCACTCACTCTTGCTTATTCGCTCACTCTTGCTTATTCACTCTTGCTCACTCACTCACTCTTGCTTATTCACTCACTCTTGCTTATTCACTCACTCTTGCTCACTCACTCACTCATGCTTATTCACTCACTCTTGCTTATTCACTCACTCTTGCTTATTCACTCACTCTTGCTCACTCACTCACTCTTGCTCACTCACTCACTCTTACTCACTCACTCTTACTCACTCACTCACTCTTACTCACTCACTCACTCTTACTCACTCACTCTTACCCACTCACTCACTCTTACTCACTCACTCTTGCTTATTCACTCACTCTTGCTCACTCACTCACTCTTACTCACTCACTCACTCTTACTCACTCACTCTTGCTTATTCACTCACTCTTGCTTATTCACTCACTCTTGCTTATTCACTCACTCTTGCTCACTCACTCACTCTTGCTCACTCACTCACTCTTGCTCACTCACTCACTCTTACTCACTCACTCACTCTTACTCACTCACTCACTCTTGCTCACTCACTCACTCTTACTCACTCACTCACTCACTCTTACTCACTCACTCACTCTTGCTCACTCACTCACTCTTACTCATTCACTCACTCTTACTCACTCACTCACTCTTACTCACTCACTCACTCTTGCTCACTCACTCACTCTTACTCACTCACTCACTCTTGCTCACTCACTCACTCTTACTCACTCACTCACTCTTACTCACTCACTCACTCTTACTCACTCACTCACTCTTGCTCACTCACTCACTCTTACTCACTCACTCACTCTTACTCACTCACTCACTCTTGCTCACTCACTCACTCTTGCTCACTCACTCACTCACTTTTGCTCACTCACTTACTCTTGCACACTCACTCACTCTTGCTTATTCACTCACTCTTGCTCACTCACTCACTCACTCACTCACTCACTCTGTCGGTAGTTGTTTCTTTCATCTCTGTATCTGTTCGTTTGCGTATATCTTTATCTATCAATCTGTCTATGTGTCTGTCTGTCTGTATATGTCTATCTACCTATCTATCTGTCTGTCTACCGTATCTATCTGTCTGTCTATCTGTCTGTATGTCCATCTATTTTTGTGTCAGTCTATTGTCCGTATGGCTGTCTTTATATCTATCTATCTACCTGTCTGTCTGTCTGTCTACCGTATCTGTCTATCTCTCTGCCTACATACATCTTTATCAATCCTGTCTGTGTATCCAAACAATATAAGTAGGTATAAGTAATATCACAGCACTTATGGTACACTTTATTGACTTATATACACACGCTAGGTCACCACTACATACACACCCTATTAGCGATGGTGTTGGCAGTAGGCTTGTGTAGTTTTAGCATTGGCAAGCATAGAAATAGTATACACACTCCCATGGCAAGCATAGAAACAGTATACACACTCCCATGGCAAGCATAGAAATAGTATGCACACTCCCATGGCAAGCATATAAATAGTATGGACACTCCCATGGCAAGCATAGAAACAGTATACACACCCATGGCAAGCATAGAAACAGTATACACACTCCCATGGCAAGCATAGAAACAGTATACACACTCCCATGGCAAGCATAGAAACAGTATACACCCTCCCATGGCAAGCATAGAAACAGTATACACACTCCATGGCAAGCATAGAAACAGTATACACACTCCCATGGCAAGCATAGAAACAGTATACACACTCCCATGGCAAGCATAGAAACAGTATACACACTCCCATGGCAAGCATAGAAACAGTATACACACTCCCATGGCAAGCATAGAAACAGTATACACACTCCCAAGAGTATATCATTTCTCGGTTCAGTTTAAATATCAACTTAAAGGCTATATTAAAACTCTCAACAGTGTATGGCTTCGTTTTATATATGTTAACTTTGTAGCTATAAAAATTGCAGCATTATGTATCGTACCAATATTATATAAACTTATCGATTTTGAAATGATAAAAACTCATTTCAAATAACATCATCGAAATAATATGTAATTCTCAGCGGTATATCATTTCAGTTCATTGCCTATATATATTAATTGGGCTGGTGTAAGCTTTGCAGTCTCAAAAATAATATAATTTCAATTGTATAAAGAGATTCTTTTCGCATTTTACGTTAACATGTAGTTGGTTTAATAGTAAAAACAAATGCAGAAAAAACATCTGTATATCTATAGTTTCACTTTATTTTCTATATTAACAGAAAGCTCGATTTTTGCTGGAAATCTCAAAAATATAATTAAAAAAAAAAATCTCAGTAGTATACGGTACAATGCAAACTTTATATACGGTATACTTCCATCATGTAGGGTATTTTATCTGCTCTTCATTGTTGTTATATTAAGGGTATGCTGGTTTAATTTTGGCAGCTTCAAAATATATATATATATAAAAAATCTTTCAACCCTTAATAGCTTTTGTTTATTGAGTGTGCATTAGAGTATGAGTAGCGAAAGACGAAGGAGACGTAGACCAAGAATGAGACTGAGGAGTATATAAGGGAGGTTGGTATGTCAGGAAGAGTCGTTACTGAGTAGGGATAGAATTACTTTTGGCCATCCATTTTAGGAATTTTGGACGAATAAACAGGACGGATTTGTATTTGATTATTTTTTGACTTTGCTGTGTTCTTCGTTTGCTTTCTCGGTGGCTTGGAATATTTCAGTGTCTGTATTTTGTGTGTGTGTGTGTGTGTGTGTGTGTGTGTGTGTGTGTGTGTGTGTGTGTGTTCTTACCTAATTGTATCTTAACAGGAATGTGTGTGTGTGTGTGTGTGTGTGTTCTTACCTAATTGTATCTTAACAGGACTGTGTGTGTGTGTGTGTTCTTACCTAATTGTATCTTAACAGGACTGTGTGTGTGTGTGTGTTCTTACCTAATTGTATCTTAACAGGACTGTGTGTATGTGTGTGTGTGTGTGTGTTCTTACCTAATTGTATCTTAACAGGAATGTGTGTGTGTGTGTGTGTGTGTGTGTGTGTGTGTGTGTGTGTGTGTGTGTGTGTGTGTGTTTGTTCTTACCTAATTGTATCTTAACAGGACTGTGTGTGTGTGTGTGTGTGTGTGTCCTGGGCAGGGATGTTCTGCCCAGAGACCCAATATATCGTACCGTAGCATGAAAATTATCGTATATTACCCTAAAATTATCGTACAGGTAAATTTTCAATTAAAACAAGTTACCAGACAAGATGGTGTGTAAAGAAAGTATGATGAAATGGTAAATGTAGACGGGGCATCATGAGCTTGACTGAGTCAATCCAGGAGAATCACAATTAGGTGAATACAAACTAGTAATTAAGACGGTACATTACTTTTGCCTTTCTTACACTCATCTTTCCCGGTAAGAAATTAAGAATATCCTACAAAGCTTTATGTATACCAGCATATCAACTGTACTTACGACTTTACTGAAGTCCTATACAAAGTTGCAGAGTGGGTAGTGGGTACAGCAGCACTACAGCTTGGCCAGGGCATTGAACCAGACCACTACCAAGCACCAAGTAAAGTTTGAACTTCTAAGTCCTTGACATTTATGGGGTCGGCCGGGCTTGGCCCTGACCTCCCATGGGACTGGGAGGGGAAAGGAATTTCGTGAGTGACTCAGGGGAAGCGTGGGTTACTGGGGTGTGGGCACAATGAACCGTGTGGCGGGAATAGTGAGTGTTGTTAACCTGCAGTATATATATATATATATATATATATATATATATATATATATATATATAAAAATCTAGGGAAGCTGAAATAGACAAATTATCGTATATTTTGAATGTGATATCGTACATCGTACAAGCATCCCAAATTATAGTACAAATACGATAATTATCGTACGTAGAACATCCCTGGTCCTGGGCAACAATGTGTGTAGCTTAATAATATAAATCTCTAACTACCATCAACTACAACATTAGCTAACCCCTTCAGTCCGATGGCGTTATATTTCGCCTTTTTATTTCAACCAGTGACCATTTTTATTCAGTGAGAAAGACTAACGTGGAGAGGATTATTGAAATCTGTCTTGAGTTGGAGTGGCAAAAAAATAGATGACGTAAATAAAATAAAAGTTGAAAATTCCCTTCAGATCAATAATAGCTTACAATAATTTGATGGGAGCAGGAGTTAAATGAAAAAAAAAAAAATATGTTATCAGATTCAGGGAGTTAAAATTGTTAGAGTACCTGTAAGCGTTGTCATGTCATTTGTATATTTAAAAAGCAAATGTTGAAATTGTAGCAGCAGTTAAAGATAGAAAAAAGTAAATATAGGGAAAAAAGAGGCTGCGAATTTTCCTTATTGTCAACAAAAAAGTATCATTACACTTCTCTACAAAAATTTTGCCTTTGAAAATTTAAGGCAGAATGTTTCGTCATGTTTACCTGTGAAACACGAGGACAAGACGCATTGCTATGTTTTATTTATATATATATTTATTTACATACTGAGGACGAAATCATACTGCCTTTTACTTTTGAAAACAGAGAAAGAAAACGATTTGCCATGTTTTATTTTTTTATTCAAAAATTTTTTGAAGACGAAATCATACTTCCTTTGTTGACCGTAGCTATTTGTGACAAAAAGCATAAGTGAATTTTCAATAGATTGGTGAATGTCGGAGCCTCTAATTTCTGGACATGTGCAATTTGCAAAGCAGAGAGATAACACAGATAATTTCCTGTAAGCATGTACCGCAGATAAAGCAAAACAGACCTATATATACTTTAATAACACATTTCATCTTCAGGATACCCCAGAGTGTGTTCATTTTTCATGGGATGCTAATAAAAAGGAAAAAAATAAAAACTATATAGCATACGTCAAACCCCACACACCAGTGACATTTTTTTATATAATTTTTGTGACCACCAGATTTTATCCAGCTTAGGATAGACCTCCAGTAGTGAAGGGATTATTGAAGGCTTTATCTAACCCCACCAGCTAATGGTATATCCTGAGATGAATAAAATCATCCGGAGATGGCAAGAATAAGCTAAAAATACATCATTGTTGCGTGAGGGTTGAAATTCTTAATATATTCTAGACTTACAACCTAACCACTATTTTTATGGTGATATATCCTACTGCTAGACTTGATAACAGTCCAATTGGCCACTCATAGATGAATCACAATGGCTGATTTCATTAATATGTAGAATTTTATAGTCCCAAGGGTCGGGGTCGCTAAACAGCTAACATGAGATGAAGTTGACTGATGATCTAATTTGTCTTGTGCTGGATTCATGGTGAAATTAGAAATGTTTTGTTTATGTACCGGTATTTTTGGGATTTTAACTCATATTTCAGATTTCTGTGGTAAAAACTTTCTGTAACAGTTATGGTAAATTTTAAATTGGGTTTCTGTGATGATAGACCTATGTGAAGCAGTCGTACTTTATCCATCACATGATGTTTATAGCAGTCTTGTGCTGTGTATCATATGATGTTTGTTGCAGCTGTTAGGTTTGGTCTAGGGAATAAGGAATAATACAGTATTTTACATTATATGACATTGTTGTTGGGGTAGAAGTGATCATGAATCCACAAGGATTTTAAGGGAAATGTATGAAGATGTTAGTGAATTGTATGGCGTTGTTGGTGAGTCAGATTTCACCATGACTATAAATATGTGATGAAAAATATGCGAGAATATTAGGTTACGTTAGTGACTCCGACCCTGGTGACCTAGTTATTTCTATCTTTGCTACACATAACCTAAAGTACATACTAAATAACTAGCCTAACTAATGAAATATAATTGGCGGTGTTGAGCTAGTGTAGTCTTCGTAAACTCTTTCATGTACAGCGAGTATTTATATAGACTAAAAGCAGACGATTTCTTTTCATTCGGGGAAAATTCCAGCATCCAAAAGGGTCTAGGGAGATGTGATTTCCATTAGCTGATTAAAACCGTCTGGTGTTAGTCTAAATACAATACCTAAATTCGTCAGTGGAAACTATATTCTGTGTGGCATGTGCATCTGCTTGGCACCTTTTCCTTAGCGATTTATTTTGCACATTTCACTACACCTTAACAATGTCTTCTGTGCTTTTTATATAATTTTTTCATGCAAGGAAGAAGGAACCAAAGGCCAGAAAACGGCAAATTGTTCCCTCCAAGAAAAAACAAGATAACAGAGAGCCATATTAAAGAATCAGATTCAGTGTCCAGAATAGGCTAAATCGCTTAGGAGGAGGTGTTAGGTACCCAGAGCCACTTCAGAATCCAACCCTTAGTTAAACATTAGCCAGAGACAAATTAAGCGTCGTCATCTAGGAGTCAAAACTTCTAATCTTACATTTTGAAACTGTCTTCTATTAAAAATTTGTGGTATCCATGGCAACGTATTATATGCCACTAAAATAATGCTAATTAATTTTGAAATAAGTACAAAAATAGGCTCGATCTCGGGCGATAATGCACACTGAAATTAAATGACTTTAAATTTCGCCAGTGATGCATTTTATATTAGCCCCTTAGTCTGCGTGTGTGTAATAATAATAATAATAATAATAATAATAATACGGTAATGATAATAATAATAATAATAATAATAATAATGAAATGTTCCAGAAGTGTTACCCTGTACGTCCTATTATATAACTCATGAATTTTATAACATAACTAATTTATTTATTTATTTTTAAGGCAGTGGGCTTAAGCAGAGACTATAACTATATTTATATATTTTAAGTGTTCATTATTTTTATTGCATTTCGTTTTCTATATGCTCTGTTTCCTATTTTCTTTTTAAGTGTCTTTCTTCCTCTTCTTGACTTTCAACTATCTTTCTCTTCTTGATTTTCTCTTTAATGTTTCTTTATTTCTCTCTCTCTTTCTAATATTTTTCTTTCTCTTCCTGGCTTGGTGATTTTCTTTTTTCTTTGTAGCTTTCTTTCTCATTGTGTTGTTTTTATTTTGCTTTTACCCGTTTTCTTCTTAATATTTTTCTTTCTCTTCCTGACTTGCTGTACTTTCTTTGTCGCTTTCCTTCCCCTTGTCTTATTTTTTTCTTTGTTTCTTGTTTGTCTTGGTCTCACTGTGTTTTTTC
Source organism: Coenobita brevimanus (assembly GCF_032717465.1). Lineage (NCBI taxonomy): Eukaryota > Metazoa > Arthropoda > Malacostraca > Decapoda > Coenobitidae > Coenobita > Coenobita brevimanus. Next base: position 17,599,119 of record NC_136994.1, read on the forward strand.
TTCTCTCTCTCTCTCTTCTTAATATTTTTCTTACTCTTCCTGACGCTGTACTTTTCTTTGCCGCTTTCCTTCCCCTTGTCTTATTTTTTTCTTTGTTTCTTCTTTGTCTTGGTGGCCTACTTCCCCTTCGCTGATGCCCATGGTGTAAGGTCGATATTAGGAATTGCTTTACTGTCACATGGCACTCGCTGGTTCCTGGGGTGGAGAGAGAATTAGCTTTACTTAGAGATAGTTTTACGTACAGATAATTAGTTGCACTTAGAGACAATTAGCTTTACTTAGAGATAATGAGCTTTACTTAGAGATAATTAACTTTACATAGAGACAGTTAGCTTTACTGAGAGATAATTAATTTTATATAGAGACAGCTTTACTTAGAGATAATTAACTTTACATAGAGACAGTTAGCTTTACTTAGAGATAATTAACTTTACATGGAGACAGTTAGCTTTACTTAGAGATAATTAACTTTACATGGAGACAGTTAGCTTTACTTAGAGATAATTAGCTTTACATAGAGACAGTTAGCTTTACTTAGAGATAATTAACTTTATGTAGAGACAGTTAGCTTTACTTAGAGATAATTAACTTTACATAGAGACAGTTAGCTTTACTTAGAGATAATTAGCTTTACATAGAGACAGTTAGCTTTACTTAGAGATAATTAACTTTACATAGAGACAGTTAGCTTTACTTAGAGATAATTAACTTTACATAGAGACAGTTAGCTTTACTTAGAGATAATTAACTTTATATGGAGACGGTTAGCTTTATTTAGAGATATTAGGAATGGCTTTACTATCACATGGCACTCGCTAGTTCCTGGGGTGAGAGAGAATTAGCTTTACTTACAGAGAATTAGCTTTACTTATAGATAATTAGCTTTACTAAGAGATAGCTTTACTTATAGAGAATTAGCTTTACTTATAGAGAATTAGCTTAATATAGAGACAGTTAGCTTTACTTAGAGATACTTCTTAATGACCTGTAGTAACAGTGAGATCATAAGCTTTACTTTGAAATAATTAGCTTTACTTAACGGCAGAAATAAAAAAGGTGAGATGCATCAGTGAAAGTTTGCCTTGGGCCTGTTGTGATATATTTACGTGTTCATGTATATATCTTTTATGATTATGGTCCACGCTGGTTCTGGCACAATAGCCGTGATCTGTAGCCAAAAAAATAAAAAAATAAACAAGATACTCACAATCCACGAGGCTGAAGGAAGGCCAGGGGTTGAACGTACATAATGTTGTCTCCCGTTAGGCAAAGAATCCTGGCCCATGACATCTTGCGGATCTCGTTGAGTTGGGCTGTGGAGGAGGGTGACTTGGATGAGAGAGAGAGAGAGAGAGAGAGGGAGGGGGGGGAGGGAGAGAGGAGGGTGACTTGGATGAGAAAGAGATTGGACGAGAATATAGGGTGGTGTGTGACGCCATCTGCTGCGTGTAGTGTCGTTGGGCTTCAGGCAGTGGAAAGGCTAAATTATGCTGAGAGATGGATAGGTGAAAAAATGTTAGCGAGAGAGAGAGAGAGAGAGAGAGAGAGAGAGAGTGAGTGAGTGAGTGGTGTGTGGCGCCGTCTGTTGCGCGTTGAGTTTCAGGCAATGGACCGATTAGATTATGCTGAGAGAGGGATGTGTGAAAAAATGGGAGAGAGAGAGAGAGGAATCCGGTCAAGTTAACTCCAATAAATCTAGTGTATTCCTCAGTTAAAATAAATAGCGACCCAGTAACATCACCACACGTACAGTAGTAACATAGAAAGCTAGGGAAATGAACAGGCTGCAGGAGTAACGTAAGAGTAACGAAGATGTAAAGAGGAGTAACATGAGTAAGGTAACAGTAACGCATGAGCAACGTAAGAGTAACGCTAGAGTAACGAAGGGGTAACTTAAAATACAGACAAGATTCGTAAAATCCATCCTAGACAATTTACCTACCAACAAAGCTCCAGGCCCAGATGGAATTCCGCCAATTGTTTTGAAAAAGTGTTCCCCTGAACTTGCCTCTGTCCTAGCTAAATTATTCAGACTATGCATACGTACTTCTTTATTCCCAAATTCATGGAAAGAAGCCAATATCCACCCAGTTCCGAAGAAAGGAAGTTCGTCTGACCCCTCCAATTACAGACCAATAGCTGTCACATCTTCTCTTGGTAAGGTATTTGAAACTTTAATTAATAAGCATATTGTTAAACATCTTGAATCCAACAACTTAATTAGTGATAGACAATACGGTTTTCGCCGCGAAAGATCCACCATTGACATACTCAATCTCTTAACTCATACGATTCATCAGTCAATTGATCTTTTTGGAGAAACTCATGCAGTAGCTCTTGATATCTCTAAAGCTTTCGACAGAGTATGGCACCGTTCCCTGCTGTCCAAACTCCCTTGCTATGGACTAACGTCTTTTGTTCCTTTGATTTCTTCTTATCTTAGTGACAGGAAAATAAGAGTAAAAGTAGATGATGTATATTCAAATTTCCACTCAATTAACGCCGGCGTGCCGCAGGGATCAGTTCTGGCGCCAACCCTATTTCTGGTTCATATTAATGATCTCTTATCTGTCACTCACAATCCCATTCACTCATATGCAGATGACTCAACACTACATAGTTCATTCACACTCAGACATCCAATTACAAAGTCTAATATCTCTACCTCTCAACTCAGTACAGCCATCTCCATTAATCAAGATCTATCTACAATCAGTGAATGGGGACAAAACAACCTTGTCTCTTTTAATGCTAGTAAAACTAAATATATACAGTTTACTAATAGACAGATATTGCCAGATTCGTACATTACCTTCAGTGCTACTAATATTCCCATCTCCAAAAGTATTGAAATTCTTGGGGTCTCACTTAACAATGCCCTCAGCTGGACCTCTCATGTCAGATCACTTGCTAAAACCGCCTCAAAGAAACCTGGATTATTGTACAGAGTCCGTAACTTCTTCGCCGATGAGCAGTTGGCTATAATTTATAAGAGTCATGTGCGCTCTCAGCTTGAATATTGCTCACCCTTGTGGGATGGTTGTGGAGAGGTTGCATTAAGACAACTAGACAAAATTCAGAATAAAGCTGTTAGAATCATTAACAACCCTGCCATTACATATAAACTACCTCCCCTGCAAGTAAGAAGGAATGTTGCCTCCCTTGCATTATTTTACAGATATTTTTTTGGCAAATGCTCAGACGAAGTTGCGTCCATGGTGCCACCTCTCCATGCCTTCCCTCGTGCTACACGGGCATCTGATAGCGCTCATGACTGGAATGTCACTCAACCATATTGCAGAACTTCTGCCTATCAGAATTCTTTCATTCCCCGAACTGCATCTCTCTGGAACTCGCTTCCCCAGAGTTGTTTTCCTCCAAATTTCAACCTACAACTGTTCAAGTCTAACTGTTACAGATATTTTATGAACAGAGGACACCAGTAATCTGGTGTATGGATTATTTTTTTTTTTCCATTTGTTTTTCCTTCCTCCGTTCTGTTATTTAAAAAAAAAAAAAAAAAAAAAAACGTACCTTCTGAGCAGGAGTAACGTAAGAATAATGATAATGTAAGTAGGCAGTAACAAGAGCTAGGTAACAGTAACGGCAGAGTAACGCTAGAGTAACGAAGGGGTAACGCTCGAGTAACGTACCATCTGAGCAGGAGTAACGTAAGAGTAACCATAATATAAACAGGCAATAATAGGAGCAAGGTAGCAGTAACGGTAGAGTAACGATGGAGTAACGGCAGAGTAACGCTGAAGTAACCTAGGGGAGTAACGTAAGAGTAACGATAATGTAAGTAGGCAATAAAGAGAGCAAGGTAACAGTAACGATGGAGTAACGCTAGAGTAACAGTAATGGTAGAATAACGATGGAGTAACGCTGGAGTAACAGTAATGGTAGAGTAACGATGGAATAACGCTAGAGTAACAGTAATGGAAGAATAACGATGGAGTAACGCTAGAATAACAGTAATGGTAGAGTAACGATGGAGTAACGCTAGAGTAACAGTAATGGTAGAGTAACGATGTAGTAACGCTAGAGTAACAGTAAAGGTAGAGTAGCGATGGAGTAACGCTAGAGTAACAGTAATGGTAGAGTAACGATGTAGTAACGCTAAAGACAGTAACGGCAGAGTAACGCTAAAGTAACCTACCCTCCGAGAAGGAAGTGGGTAATCCGCCGTTGTCGTAGAAGAAGCGGTCACCTCTCTTGAGTCGCGTGAACTGGTCAGCAATTATACACCTGTGAAGTATTATTAGTATGAGCTATTATTATTATTATTATTATTATTATTATTATTATCATTAATATTATTATTCGTGTTGTTTTTGTTGTCGGCGTTATTCCTGACCATCTCTAAAGTTGCGATGATGTGAGGTAGCCTAGAAGTTCAAGTTGCAAAAATTAAGTTACAAAAAATTAAGTGACAAAAAGTTGAAGTTGCAAAAAAATAAGTTGCAAGAAAGGTTCGTTGCAAAACAAATAAGTTGCAAAAAAAATCAAGTTGTAAAGCTGCAAAAAAATGAAGCTGCAAATGGAGGAAAATCAGGTGCAAATCTAGGTAAAGGAATGCTTGTATTCTGATTGTTTTACCTGAAGGTTGGTCCCAGGATCGAACCAGGGACGTGTCGTTCTGAGATGCCGGCCACGAAGGGGTCTATGTCGTCCACTGACCTGTATACGCTCTGTAATGCAGCGACGACCTGTGAGAGAGAGAGAGAGAGAGGTTTAAAGTCCATAGTTTAAATGCCTTAGTTTAAATTTCACTGTTTAAAATCCAGTGTTTAAATTCAGTACTTTAAATTCATAGTTTAAATTCCAATGTATTTTTTTTTCCCTTGTGTTTCCTCCAAATTTCTTCTCCCACCCTTGTGTTTCCTCCAAGTTTCCTCTCCCACCCCTGTGTTTCCTCCAAGTTTCCTCTCCCACCCTTGTGTTTCCTCCAAGTTTCTTCTCCCACCCTTGTGTTTCCTCCAAGTTTCCTCTCCCACCCCTGTGTTTCCCCCAAGTTTCTTCTCCCACCCTTGTGTTTCCTCCAAATTTCTTCTCCCACCCTTGTGTTTCCTCCAAGTTTCCTCTCCCACCCCTGTGTTTCCTCCAAGTTTCCTCTCCCACCCTTGTGTTTCCTCCAAGTTTCTTCTCCCACCCTTGTGTTTCCTCCAAGTTTCCTCTCCCACCCTTGTGTTTCCCCCAAGTTTCTTCTCCCACCCTTGTGTTTCCTCCAAGTTTCTTCTCCCACCCTTGTGTTTCCGCCAAGTTTCTTCTCCCACCCTTGTGTTTCCTCCAAGTTTCTTCTCCCACCCTTGTGTTTCCGCCAAGTTTCTTCTCCCACCCGTGTGTTTCCTCCAAGTCTTTTATCCCATCCTTGTGTTTCCTCCAAGTTTCCTCTCCCTCCCTTGTGTTTCCTCCAAGTTTTTTATCCCATCCTTGTGTTTCCTCCAAGTTTCCTCTCCCTCCCTTGTGTTTCCTCCAAGTTTTTTATCCCATCCTTGTGTTTCCTCCAAGTTTCCTCTCCCTCCCTTGTGTTTCCTCCAATTTTCTTCTCTCTCCCTTGTGTTTCCTCCAAGTTTCCTCCCTCCTTACCTCCCCGGGCAGCACGTCATTCAGGTCACCAAAGTCCCTAGCCCTGGGTAGTCCACAAGCGGCCCTGAGGTCATTGTAGGGGGCTATGGCGTGATCCCTGGCTCTTTGTATGTTTAGGGAGATTAAATCCATTCCATTGAACGGCTCCTCTTCTGTCTGTAGGAGGAGGATGTTCATTATTATTATTATTATTATTATTAGTAGTAGTAGTAGTAGTAGTAATATTTTTATTATTATTATTTATGGCGTGGTCCCTGGCCCTTTGTATGTTTAGGGAAATTAAATCCATCCCATTGAATGGCTCCTCTTCTGTCTGTAGGGGGAGGATGTTTATTATTATTATTATTATTATTATTATTATTATTATTATTATTTAGGGAGATTAGATCCATACCATTGAACGGCTCCTCTTCTGTCTGTAGGAGGAGGATGTTTATTATTATTATTATTATTATTATTATTATTATTATTTAGGGAGATTAGATCCATACCATTGAAAGGCTCCTCTTCTGTCTGTAGGGTGAGGAGGATATTGTTATTATTATTATTATTATTATTATTATTATTATTATTATTGTCTGTAGGGTGAGGTGGATGTTTGTTGTTATTATTATTATTATTATTAGTATTAGTATTAGTATTAGTATTATTATACCTCTTTGACTCTTACTTGGCTTAAAATTTCCATAAGGTGATGATGGTGATGATGATGATGATTTTACCTCTCCTACCTGGCCCAAAACTGCCGTTGGGTGGTGGTGATGATGATGATGACGATGATGATGATGATGATGACGACGAGGACGATGATGATGATGATGATTGATGATGATGATGATGATGATGATGATGATTGATGACGATGATGATGATGATGATGACGACGAGGACGATGATGATGATGATGATTGATGATGATGATGATGATGATGATTATACCTGTGTTAGTCTAGCTTGGCCTAAAATTGCCATCCCTTCATACTGAATGCTGAGCTGTAGCAATAGATTAACAATTGAATACGATGTTAGTCACGAATAAGTGCTGTGGAAAGGATGTAGAGCCGAAGCATTGTCTTTTTCTATCGCTCAGCTACACGAAATAAGCTGCAAAGGGACGAAATAAACAGAGGGGGGGAAAGCTTACTCGTCCCATTTTCTATCACTCACACGAAATAAGCTGCAAGGGGACGAAAAAAACAGTGGTAAAAAAAGCTTAATTATTTCTTTTTCTATCACTCACACGAAATAAGCTTCAAAAGGACGAAATAAACGGGGATAAAAGTGCTTACTGGTCCCATTTTCTATCACTCACGAAGTAAGCTGCAAAAGGAAGAAAAGACAGGGGTGGAAAAAAAAGCTTAATTGTTCCTTTTTCTATGACTCACACGAAATAAGCTGCATAAAGACGAAAAAAAACCGGGGTATCAAGGCCTTACTCTTCCCTTTTTCAATCACCTAAAGGAAATAAGCTGCGCAAGGACGAAAAAACAGTGGTAAAAAAAAAGCTTAACCATTCACTGACTAAGCTGCAAAGGGACGAAAAAAACAGGGGTAAAAAAAAAGCTTAACCATTCACTGACTAAGCTGCAAAGGGACGAAAAAAACAGGGGTAAAAAAAAAGCTTAACCATTCACTGACTAAGCTGCGAAAGGACGAAATAACAGTGGTAAAAAAAAAAGCTTAACCATTCACTGACTAAGCTGCAAAGGGACGAAAAAAACATTGGTAAAAAAAAGCTTAACCATTCACTGACTAAGCTGCAAAGGGACGAAGAAACAGGAGTAAAATCAATCACTCACACGAAATAAGCTGCAAAAAGACGAGAAAACTGGTAAAAAAAAGCTTAATCGTTCACTGAGTAATCTGCAAAGGGACCAAAATAACTAAGCTGCAAAGGGACGAGAAAACAGTGGTAAAAAAAAGCTTCATCCATCACTAACCTCAAAAAGCTTGTTGGTGAGCTCTGAGGTGATAAAGTTGTCCACCTGTTGGCTGGGTTGGGTTGCCAGGCCTCTCAAGAACTCGTCAAGCTTGCCAGGTGTGTAGATGAGACGTGGGTTGTTGAAGTGGTTGTGGAGTTCAAGGCGGTCTGTTTTGCGGCCTTTCTTGCCTAGGAGTCTGTTAGGAGAGAGAGGGGAGGGTTAGAGAGAGGGAGGGGGTTATAGAGAGAGAGAGAGAGAGAGAGAGAGAGAGAGAGAAAGAAAGAAAGAAAGAGAGAGAGAGGCGTGGGTTGTTGAAGTGGTTGTGGAATTCAAGGCGGTCTGTTTTGCGACCTTTCTTGCCTAGAAGTCTGTGAGGAGAGAGAGGAGGGGGTTAGAGAGAAAGAGAGAGAGAAGGGTGGTTCGGTTTCTTGCCTAATAAGTCTGTGGAGGAAGAGAGTGATAGATAGATAGATAGATAGAGAGAGAGAGAGAGAGAGAGAGAGAATCTAAAAACCACTGAGCTACGTGAAATAAGCAGCGAAAGGACGAAAATCTGGACCAAGTTAAGGTGAAAAGAGTATATACAGTGAGGTAGGGTTGCCACAATAAGGATATGATGCTAGTCACGAAGAAGTGCCGTGGAAAAGGGTGTAGAGCCGTAGCTAGTCACGAAGAAGTGCTAAGGAAAGGGTGTAGAGCCGTAGCTAGTCACGAAGAAGTGCCATGAAAAGAGTGTAGAGCTGTAGCTAATAACGAAGAAGTGCTATGGAAAGGGTGTAGAGCCGTAACTAGTCACGAAGAAGTGCTGTGGAAAAGGATGTAGAGCCTTATAGTCACGAAGAAGTGCTATGAAAAAGGTGTAGAGTCGTTGCTAGTCACGAAGAAGTGCTATGGAAAAAGGTATAGAGCCATAGCTGGTCACGAAGAAGCGTTATGGAAAGGGTGTAGAGCCGTAGCTAGTCACGAAGAAGTGCTATGGAAAGGGTGTAGAGCCATAGCTAGTCACGAAGAAGTGCCATGAAAAGAGTGTAGAGCCGTAGCTAGTCACGAAGAAGTGCTATGGAAAAAGGTGTAGAGCCGTAGCTAGTCACGAAGAAGTGCTGTGGAAAGAGTGTAGAGCCGTAGCTAGTCACGAAGAAGTGCTATGGAAAGAGTGTAGAGCCGTAGCTAGTCACGAAGAAGTGCTGTGGAAAAAGGTGTAGAGCCGTAGCTAGTCACGAAGAAGTGCTGTGGAAAGAGTGTAGAGCCGCAGCGTTCTCTTTTTCCGCCTCTGAACTAAGTGAAATAGGACGAAAATCTGGGCCATTTTTTTTTTTTTTTGGAAGGAAGAAGGAACCAAAGGCCAGGTTAAAGGACTGCGATTTCGGAGTTGTCTATTGTAACAACCATTTTTTTTTTTTTTTTTTTTTTTTTTTTTTTTTTTTTTTTAGTGGCCGTGACAAAAATACCTCCAGGCCTTTCCATCATCAATTTTGTCTCGTCATCAGTTTTCTCTCCTTGATGTTTGCAGTCCACGTCACCCTCCCCCACAGCCACTAAAATATATTTTGTTTGTCGCTTCTTCTCTTTTCCCACGGCCTCTCTCTCTCTCTCTCTCTCTCTCTCGTTCTTTTTTTCGTCTTTGTTTCATTATCATCATCTTCCTCTTCCTCCTCTTCTTCTTGTTCTTTTTCATCATCATCATCTTCCTCATCTTCTCCCTATTATTCCTGTTCTTGGTCTCCCCCTTCTTCTCCTTCTCCCTCTTCCTCTCCTTCTTCTTCATCTTCTCGTCACTTTCCCCCCTCGCCCTTCACCATCAATACATACACTCCTGTCTCCACTTACCGCCACTCCAAGTCAGTCTCCCTCATTCACGGTAATGCTAGGTTATCTGAACGTTCTCTGCTTTTATCGATATTTTCCGTCCCCCATAATTTCACGCCGATTATGCTTTTTGCCTCTGTGGTTTTGTATTTACCCTTGTCTGTCTGTCTGTGTGTCTGTGTACAAGATAACTCAAAAAGTAATTATTGGATTTTAGTGATATGAGGTGGATTGGTGGACAGTGGGTCAAGGAAGAGTTGATTAAATTTTGAGGTGGACCCGGATCCGGATTCAGGAATAAATGTTAAAAAATATATGTATTGGCGTTGCAGGAGGCATGCAGTCTCTGAGGTACTGTAACAGGGCAAAGTGAGACCGTAGAATTATTTGACTATGTGAGACCTTAACATATTTGTCTGGTAGGAAAGAAGAATTGCACCAGAAAATTGTAAATACTATTGGAGCTGTGGAGGTATGCGCTCTCTGTGTGCCCTTCTAGTTTCTCTATGTGGGAGGATCTCTTGAAGCGGCCCATTTAGTCAGTCACACCTTAAGGTTTTTCGGACACAGGGTGGTTTACTCCCATAGAATTTTGCAACGCTCTATATTACGGCCGTCATGGTCTTGCATCTCTCTCTCTCTCTCTCTCTCTCTCTCTCTCTCTCTCTCTCTCTCTCTCTCTCAGACGTGTAAAATAATAGCAGACTGGAACTCTTCAATAGCATTCTCCTACAAGTTCAAGCCGCCTTCCCACATGGAGGTGTGTGTGTGTGTGTGTGTGTGTGTGTGTGTGTGTGTGTGTGTGTGTGTGTGTGTGTGTCTATCTACCTATCCATGTCTATCTATGTATCTCCTCTCTTATTAATCTATATACACCTGTCCATATGTCTCCTATATTATCCGTATTTATCAGTCTGTCTGTCTTTCCCTCTCTCTCACCACTCACATTCACTCTTACGTATCACCTGTATCTATTTATCAATCTGTCTATTTGTCCCTCTCTCTCTCACCACTCACATTCACTCTCACGCAGCCTTCCTCTCAGCCCTCTCATCGGTCACACCCACTCTCATTGTGGTCAAAGGTAATGATTGGCTTCCTTCAATGATACCGCCTTATCATCTCAAATTTTCTCTTCCTTCCGTACCACAAATATCTAGATGTAGCACGTAGGAAAAGTTTGGCGACACTTGTTATATATATATATATATATATATATATATAGATATATATATATATATATATATATATATATATATATATATATATATATATATATATATATATATATGGGGGAGGCGGTGGCTCAATCGGTAGAGAGGTGGCCTGCGGTCCTAACGGACCAGGGTTCAAATCCCGTTGTGGCAGGGAGCAGTTTAAGGATTTCAATTTCATAGAAATCAGACTTTACTGATCTACCAGAAGACCCGCCGACATGTAAAAATACCCCCGCTAATACCATACCAGTCCTGTATGAGACAGCCCTAGCATGTATTCAGTATGGACGGTGGGTGTTAGCGCCGAAGTGGTGACATGCAGAGGTGTACGGTACGTAGGAGGACTACTGGGCCTTGAAAGCAGGCTGTGAAGCCTATGCCCAGAGTCGAACACATAAAAGAAAAAAAAAAATGGTGAGGGTTATGAAGCTACAGCCATGGAGGATAAGAAACAGCAAGACAGTAGGAGAAAAGGATGAGAGGTATTATGGGAAGTGTTTGTACGTGGTGCCAGTGTGAAGGAAGCAGTGAAATAGTATGAGAGGGAAGGGTAGCTTCTCTCTGTCGTCTGAGGAGCTGTGAGAAGTATGGAAGGTGTTGCGTGAATTATTTTTATGTGACAGCAATATTAAACACGAACAAAGATACTTTGTCTTTTGGGGAAGAAGGAGAAATATGGAAGGAAAGACGGTGCTGGTAGGAGAGAGAGAGAGAGAGAGAGAGAGAGAGAGAGAGAGAGAGGGGCCCCTTCAGACTGGGGACAAATTCTGTATTTTATTCTAGAGAACTAAAAGATATTATTCAGCTTAGGTATTTGTATCTACCAACCCATCTGTCTGTGTAAGTATGTATCGGTATATATGTTTATCTATCTCTGTCTGTCTATCTATGTGACTGTCTGTTTGTCTATCCATCCGTCCAACCATCCATTCATCCATATATATATATATATATATATATATATATATAATATATATATATATATATATATATATATATATAACCCATTGGAGCCCAGTGTCCCGAGTATTGGACAGAACTGGGATTTTTCAAGTCCTTATAAAGTAGGGAACCCCCGGGTAGGGACCTATGAGCTTCGCGACTATGAGCCGATAGGCGGAGGGCGGTACGCTTAGTGCCCTCCCGGTGCAATGCCTCGCCCAGCACCCCTGGGATCCAATGGGATATATTTATAAACAAGCAGAAGTGAATGCTGGTAAAAGCGTGTGTGTGTGTGTGTGTGTGTGTGTGTGTGTGTGTGTGTGTGTGCGTGAAATTGAAGGTAATGAGTGGTATTAGGAGAATAAATTGAAGTGTTGGAGGCTCTGAAATTACATGGTGTTAAATTGCCCAGAAGGATGCTGTGTGCGTGATAGATAGATAGATAGATAGTGGGGGGGAGGGGAGGGGAGATAAAGGTATGATAAAAAGGTTAATAGATACATATAGAGACACCAGACAAACATATGCCTTATAGGGGTACTGATAAAGAGATAGATACAGAGGTAGATAGATGAATTGATAAAGAGATAGATACGTAGATAGATAGATGTATTGATAGACAGGTGCATTAATAAATAAATAGATAGATGGAGGTATTGATAGACAGATGGACAGATAAATAGATAGACATATAAATACCGTAGATAGATGTATTGATAGACAGACGGGTTAACAGATAAATAGATAGATAGACGGACAGAGGTATTGTTAGATAGACAGACAGACAGACAGGTGAATAGATAAATAGATAGATAGATAGACAGACAAACAGATAGAGGTATTGTTAGACAGACAGACAGACAGATGAATAGATAGATAAGATAGACATGAATAGATAGATAAGATAGATCGATAAACAGAGGTATTGTTCGACAGACAGACAGGTGAACAGATAGAGGTATTGTTCGACAGACAGACAGATAAACAGATAGATAGGTAGACAGACAGTTGATCAGATAGACAGGGAAAACATCTCTCCAATACTTACTGCACCATTCCCTGTACAGTAGTGTGCCCAAATCGGAAGGCTACCGTAGAGAACTCGTTTAAGACGGTGGGGTTCACGGTAGGGTCATAGGTGTCAGAGAAGCCTTCGCGTAGTGGCAGTAATCCCATACGGGCCATGTACTCCTTGCCTGTTGGGGGGGGGAGGAGAGAAGTACATTTTAAAGGGAAGAGATGTACTTTTTTTTATTGTTACTACCGTACTTAAATTACAATATATTCCAGTCCCAATAAACAGGTGTCGACAAAAGACACAGCCTTCAAGATACACAAGAACAGGTCATTCTGGTTGTCGTGTCGCAGTCGGTAGAGTAGGGGGAGTGGCATCAGTTTGGGGTACCCGGTAATTACATAGAGATTATCCTTTCCTCTGTGGTTGGGGTAAAGCAGTGTCCACTTTTTTCTTTCCTGTTCTTTCTTTCTTTTTTCGCAAGTGACTGTACTGTAAAAAAAGAGTCATTCATTTGTTTTATGCTGGTCGTTGTTAATAATAAGCTGATAAAATGCTACCACAGTCCATCCATCCATCCATCCGTCCATCCATCCATCCACTCGTCCATCCATCCATCCATCCGTCCATCC
>NC_136994.1:17614741-17644741 GCF_032717465.1 Coenobita brevimanus
TGGTTTTAGTTAATGCTCGTCTGTCTGGCCGAACAGACCTATAACGCCCGTGCAGTGCCATTTCATGCAGTGAACCGATGTTCCATTGCAGCAGACGGTGCCTCACCACACTGACACACGAGGAAGAGTGTGGAGGTTTGGTTCCCAAATGGACGCCGCATTTGCATGTCCCTCTTGTATAAGAGGCATTATTGTAGGCTCCACAGTATCCCATTATTTAGTTATATGATTACCACCCGGCGTTGTAAATGGTTTCTTGGGTTACAAGAAACATAAGGATGCCTATCGTGGTTGTTGCTCCACAGTCACTCACTGAAGGAAAGATGTGAATATCGGCGTGGTTGAGGCCTTGCTACTAGGCACTGGAATGAGTCTAGCAGCCTTAAGATTGCGTTGATATTTGAGGATATGCGTGTTGGCTGTGCCTCTGAAATTACTCACCGAACCTGAAGATGGGCGTGTGTGTGAGGTCGTGGTCGATGAACTGTCCCATCTGCATGATGGAGAGGGTGAGGTCAGGGTGCGGGTTGTCCACGTCAGGCACCAGGCTCAGGGACACCACACGGGCCGAGGGCAGGGGGCCGCCTAGACGACTCTCACGGGGACGAAGTAGACCTAGGCAATTGGAGACAAGGATACAAGTTAACCCAGTCACTCTTATAGTCTGTTTGCTTTCACCTGACAAAGATACCTAACCCCTCCCAGTTCAATTGATGCCCAGGTGTTGTCAGATAGATTGGAGGGTACGTGTCTGATAGATTGGAGGGTACGTGTCAGATAAATTGGAGGGTACATGTCAGATAGATTGGAGGGTACATGTCAGATAGATTGGAGGGTACATGTCAGATAGATTGGAGGGTACATGTCAGATAGATTGTAGGGTACATGTCAGATAGATTGTAGGGTACATGTCAGATAGATTGGAGGGTACATGTCAGATAGATTGGAGGGTACATGTCAGATAGATTGGAGGGTTTAGATAGATTGGAGGGTACATGTCAGATAGATTGGAGGGTACATGTCAGATAGATTGTAGGGTACATGTCAGATAAATTGGAGGGTACATGTCAGATAGATTGGAGGGTACATGTCAGATAAATTGGAGGGTACATGTCAGATAGATTGGAGGGTACATGTCAGATAGATTGGAGGGTACATGTCAGATAGATTGGAGGGTACATGTCAGATAAATTGGAGGGTTTAGATAGATTGGAGGGTACATGTCAGATAAATTGGAGGGTACATGTCAGATAGATTGGAGGGTACATGTCAGATAGATTGGAGGGTACATGTCAGATGGTTTGGAGGGTACATGTCAGATAGATTGGAGGGTTTAGATAGATTGGAGGGTACATGTCAGATAGATTGGAGGGTACGTCAGATAGATTGGAGGGTACGTGTCAGATAGATTGGAGGGTACATGTCAGATAGATTGGAAGGTTCAGATAGATTGGAGGGTACATGTCAGATAGATTGGAGGGTACGTGTCAGATAAATTGGAGGGTTTAGATAGATTGGAGGGTACATGTCAGATAAATTGGAGGGTACATGTCAGATAGATTGGAGGGTACATGTCAGATAGATTGGAGGGTACATGTCAGATAGTTTGGAGGGTACATGTCAGATAGATTGGAGGGTTTAGATAGATTGGAGGGTACATGTCAGATAGATTGGAGGGTACGTCAGATAGATTGGAGGGTACGTGTCAGATAGATTGGAGGGTACATGTCAGATAGATTGGAGGGTTTAGATAGATTGGAGGGTACATGTCAGATAGATTGGAGGGTTTAGATAGATTGGAGGGTACATGTCTGATAGATTGGAGGGTACATGTCAGATAGATTGGAGGGTACATGTCAGATAGATTGGAGGGTACATGTCAGATAGATTGGAGGGTACATGTCAGATAGATTGGAGGGTACATGTCAGATAGATTGGAGGGTACATGTCAGATAAATTGGAGGGTTTAGATAGATTGGAGGGTACATGTCAGATAAATTGGAGGGTACATGTCAGATAGATTGGAGGGTACATGTCAGATAGATTGGAGGGTACATGTCAGATGGTTTGGAGGGTACATGTCAGATAGATTGGAGGGTTTAGATAGATTGGAGGGTACATGTCAGATAGATTGGAGGGTACGTCAGATAGATTGGAGGGTACGTGTCAGATAGATTGGAGGGTACATGTCAGATAGATTGGAAGGTTCAGATAGATTGGAGGGTACATGTCAGATAGATTGGAGGGTACGTGTCAGATAAATTGGAGGGTTTAGATAGATTGGAGGGTACATGTCAGATAAATTGGAGGGTACATGTCAGATAGATTGGAGGGTACATGTCAGATAGATTGGAGGGTACATGTCAGATAGTTTGGAGGGTACATGTCAGATAGATTGGAGGGTTTAGATAGATTGGAGGGTACATGTCAGATAGATTGGAGGGTACGTCAGATAGATTGGAGGGTACGTGTCAGATAGATTGGAGGGTACATGTCAGATAGATTGGAGGGTTTAGATAGATTGGAGGGTACATGTCAGATAGATTGGAGGGTTTAGATAGATTGGAGGGTACATGTCTGATAGATTGGAGGGTACATGTCAGATAGATTGGAGGGTACATGTCTGATAGATTGGAGGGTACATGTCAGATAGATTGGAGGGTACATGTCAGATAGATTGGAGGGTACATGTCAGATAGATTGGAGGGTACATGTCAGATAGATTGGAGGGTACATGTCAGATAGATTGGAGGGTACATGTCAGATAGATTGGAGGGTTTAGATAGATTGGAGGGTACATGTCTGATAGATTGGAGGGTACATGTCAGATAGATTGGAGGGTACATGTCTGATAGATTGGAGGGTACATGTCAGATAGATTGGAGGGTACATGTCAGATAGATTGGAGGGTACATGTCAGATAGATTGGAGGGTACATGTCAGATAGATTGGAGGGTACATGTCAGATAGATTGGAGGGTACATGTCAGATAGATTGGAGGGTACATGTCAGATAGATTGGAGGGTACATGTCAGATAGATTGGAGGGTTTAGATAGATTGGAGGGTACATGTCTGATAGATTGGAGGGTACATGTCAGATAGATTGGAGGGTACATGTCTGATAGATTGGAGGGTACATGTCAGATAGATTGGAGGGTACATGTCAGATAGATTGGAGGGTACATGTCAGATAGATTGGAGGGTACATGTCAGATAGATTGGAGGGTACATGTCAGATAGATTGGAGGGTACATGTCAGATAGATTGGAGGGTACATGTCAGATAGATTGGAGGGTACATGTCAGATAGATTGGAGGGTACATGTCAGATAGATTGGAGGGTGGGTGTCAGATAAATTGGAGGGTACGTGTCAGATAGATTGGAGGGTACATGTCAGATAGATTGGGGTGTTCATAATTGTGAATAGTAACCAAGGAAACACATTCCTACCTCATAACTAAGGCTCATAAAGGCTCATGCAACCACGACTCAGTGTTTAAGTTCTGAGGGTGACCCAGTTCCGTCATGTGAAAGCAGTCTACAGGATCTCACGGCGGTACAAAATCGTCTGGCGGTACAGTTAATAATTCTTAACCGTACCATTAGCTGACGTTACGATAAATACTTCCTGTGATGTATCTGTGAGTATATCGTCTGTCCATATCTATCTCAGTCTAACTCTCTAACCATCCATCCATCCATCTATCTATCTGTCTGTCTATCTATCAATCCGTCTATCTATCACTCACCATCGCTCTACTGAGGGGGCAATATGCTTTGGAAGGGAGTATTTGCAACCCCCCACTGCACATATCTATCTATCTGCTAATCTGTCTGTCTGTCTGTCAGCCCATTTGCCAGTCTATCTATCTATCGATCTATCTATCACCATTACTGCACTGTGGCGACAATATTCACAGGAAGAAAATGTTAGCAGACTCCAACTGCATCTGTCTATCTGTCTGCCATTCTATCTATCTATCCATCTATCTATCACTCACCATCGCTGTACTGTGGGGGCATTATCCTGTCTGTCTGTCTATCTATCTATCTATCTATCTATCTATCACTCACCATCGCTGTACTGTGGGGACATTATCCTGTCTGTCTGTCTATCTATCTATCTATCTATCTATCTATCTATCACTCACCATCGCTGTACTGTGGGGGCATTATCCTGTCTGTCTGTCTATCTATCTATCTATCCATCTATCTATCACTCACCATCGCTGTACTGTGGGGGCATTATCCTGTCTGTCTGTCTATCTATCTATCTATCACTCACCATCGCTGTACTGTGGGGGCATTATCCTGTCTGTCTATCTATCTATCTATCTATCACTCACCATCGCTGTACTGTGGGGGCATTATCCTGTCTGTCTATCTATCCATCTATCTATCACTCACCATCGCTGTACTGTGGGGGCATTATCCTGTCTATCTATCTATCTATCTATCCATCCATCTATCTATCACTCACCATCGCTGTACTGTGGGGGCAATAATCGCTGGAAGGGGGTGCTTGCAGTTCCCCACCGCGGATTCTCAAGGTTGTTACAAGACCCGTCGATCGTGCGATAAAATCTGTCTTTCTCCTCACACGCTGAAATAAAAAAAAGAAAATTAATGAAAAAGAGAATAAAGTAAAAAAAAAAGAATAAATAAAATAAAAAATGAAAAAAAAAGAGAAAGTGAAAAAATAAAAAGATAGAGAAAGTAAAAAAATAAAAAGATAGAGAAAGTAAAAAAATAAAAGATAGAGAAAGTAAAAAAATAAAAGATAGAGAAAGTGAAAAAATAAAAAGATAGAGAAAGTAAAAAAATAAAAAGATAGAGAAAGTGAAAAAATAAAAAGATAGAGAAAGTAAAAAAATAAAAAGATAGAGAAAGTAAAAAAATAAAAAGATAGAGAAAGTGAAAAAATAAAAAAATAAGTAAAACAGAGAAAGTAAAAAAGGAAATAATAGAGAAATTTAAAAAGAGGAACCAGGAGTAAAAAAATAAATCAAAAATAGACAAAATAAAAAAAATGAGAGTAAGAATATATAAAAAAAAAATAGCCTATACCAGGAGAAGTTAAGAAAAAATAAAGTTGAAAAAATATTAGTTATTAATTTGATGGAAATAAGTCTCAGTGGCTGTAATGATAATAAAGGAAGACTTAGAATGAGGTGATGACAAAGGAAGGAAGGTTTAAAGTGATATATGTAAATAATAAATCGCTTAGGAAGAGGGGTTACGAGAGAAGACTTAGAAGGAAGTGATAACAGAGGAAGGAGGCTTAAGGTGATGACAAAGATAACAGGAAGAAGGCATAGAATAAGGTGATAAAGGAAGAAAGCTTAGAATGAGATATGTACAAAATAAATCACTAAAGAGGAGGAGTTACGAGAGAAGACTTAGAAGGAAGTGATAACAGAGGAAGGAGGCTTAAGGTGATGACAAAGATAACAGGAAGAAGGCATAGAATGAGGTGATAAAGGAAGAAAGCTTAGAATGAGATATGTACAGAATAAATCGCTTAGGAAAAGGGGTTACGAAAGGTTAAGAATACAGGGTGGTAAAAATACTTATCCTGTCTTACTGGGAATGGTCGGACACGCATCTTCAATGATTGTGTCTTTGAGGGAGATTTGCTGCAAGCCGTACGCCGCCTCCAGTGAGTTGAGGCGGAACCTGAGAGGTGGAGAGTTGAGAGTGAGAGAGAGCAAGATAGATGGGTAGATAGATAGGTAGGTAGATAGAAATAGATATGTTAAATAGCAGTAGATACTCTGATTATGTTTAGCAGTAGATTAGGTAGGCATACTTAGGTACATACAGTATAAACAAACAACTTGATAGATAGATAGATAGATAGACACTGTATATAGATAGATAAACAGACAGATAAATACATAGACAGGTAGATAGATAGACATAGATACTCTAGATAGATAGACAGGTAGACAGAGACAGATAGATAGAAAGGCATATCGATAGTTAGATAGATTGATTGATTGATAGATACATAATAGATAGATACTGTATATAGATAGATAGACAGATAAAGATATAGATAGACATAGACAGATAGACAAACAGACAGATAGATAAATAGATATATATATATACATTTCCTTCAACCTACCTCGTCACCAGGTAGTCCCCGGCACCAACATTGATGAGGCCTTTCCTTGCCTCACCTGTCGCTCGTGGGTTAGTTTTGAAAAACTGAAGATGTGCATATTCAGCTGAGCGGACGTCCACTATTTCGATGTTGCGTTGTTGTAGTGACTGTGGAGAAGGGGGGGGGATTAGAGAGAGAGAGAGGGAGAGAGAGTCACCAAAACATTATTCCAACGTACATTACCTGAGAGAGAGAGAATATCACCCATCAACTCACGTTTTCCAACAAGTACCTCTCAGTCAATTGCCACACACACACACACACACACACACACACACACAGATGGAGCAAATATCACCAAAAACAATATTAACTCCAACAAATTTCTCAGTCATCTGCCACGGTGAACCATGATAGATAAATAGATAGATAGATGGACGGACAAATAGACAGAAAGATAGATAGATGGATAGATATAGAGAGCAAGTGTTATCAGAAACATTATCAACTCGCATTCTCTGACAGGTCCCTCTCGATTAGTTTCCACAGTGAGCCATGATAGATAGATAGATAGCCAGATAGATTGATAGATAGACATAGACAGGTAGATAGATAGATAGACATAGACAGGTAGATAGACAGATAGATAGATGAGCAAATATAATCAGAAACATGACCAACTTACATTCTCCAGTAAATCTCTCAGTCAATTGTCACAGTGCGGACAGATAGACCGATTGATGGATAGATCGACAGGCAGATAGATATATAGACAGACAGATAGATAGATAGATGGATAGATAGGTAGAGAAGATATAACCAAAAACATTATATACCGACTCACATTCTCTAGTAAATCTCTCTCAGTCAATTGCCACAGCGCTGCCCTGCCCGCCTCGTCAATCACATCAGAGGCGAAGTTCATTGCCGCTACCTGTAACTGCGGCTCCGTGAAGAGGCGCTGGGTTCTCGCTGAAGGAGGGGAAGAAGGAGGCTTTAGAATCTTGGTTATGGAGGAGGGGAAGAAGAGGGAGGAAGAGAGAGGCTTTAGAATCTTGCCTATGAAGGAGGGGAAGAAGAGGAAGGCTGTGAAGGAAGGAAAGAAGAGGGAGGCTATGAAGGAAGGGAAGAATAGGGAGGCTATGAAGGAGAGGAAGAAGAGGGAGGCTATGAAGGAAGGGAAGAAGAGGGAGGCTTCAGAATCTTGCCTATGAAAGAGGAGAAGAAGTCTAGAATCTTGCCTATTGACCAAGCGAAGGATAAGTGAAAGAATCAGGTCATTATATTAGCACATCGTTTCCGTGTCTAAAAATCCTGTTCCCTACCAGCAGTGGCCTTGGGTTCCTTCTTTCTTACAGTAAAAAAAATATTCAGGATTCGTAACAGCCATGAATTAGGAGACACTGGAAATTTTTAATGGCATATGGGTCTTTTGAGGACTAATATTCAACGCAAATGGTGAGACAGAGTATTTTTATTATTATTATTATTATTATTATTATTATTATTGTTGTTGTTGTTGTTGTTGTTATTATTATTATTATTATCATTATTATTATTATTATTTTTATTATTATTATTATTATTATTATTATTATTATTATTATTATTATTATTTTGTAGCTGTTCAAGGGAGATTCAGACATACTCACAATTGATTCTCCATCATTAAGTTTCCAGAATAAATCGCTAAGGAAGAAGGGTTACAGGATGAAAGCCTCTTAAGATAAATAAATCACTCACGGTCATTCTCCTGCCCCGGACAACACGCTCCCGGGCCACCGTCGTAAAGTGCGCAGGCAAATTCCGGAAGGTCCCTAATTTCGGTGTAGCAGGGGGCGCAGCTGACCAGGGGCAGGCACGGGTAGCTCCCTGGGCACCCCTTACCACTGGGCCCTGACGGAGGAGACGGGGGGGGGGGGTAGTAGTAGTGGTTTTAGTAGTAGTACCGGTAACATTTATTTATTTATTTATTTACTTATTTATTATTATTATTATCAGGGTTGTCATTGATTAAATATAATTGACTTAATCATGTAATTAAATTATTGATTTTTTGAGAAAAAAAAAAAAAATCTTTATTTTTTAAATCTAAAAGTTAACAAAAATAAAATCTGAAGGCTTATAAAAGTTGTGTAACACTTTGTGTTGGCTCATTTATTCAGATACTTAAGCATTAACGTAGCAGGTTTTGGAGAATGGTGCCATTAGATTTGCTACATTGTGTGACAGAAAAATTTTTTACATTTGTGTAACTAAGGATTGAAATAATAATTTGTACATGTGAAATAGTGAGCCATAAATCAAAAACCCAAGCCATAAGACTAGGTAGGCTGTGCTGGCTGTGCTGGGTCACTTAAGGCCATGTCATAATAATATCAGCTTAAGACTTCTCTGTGTGGTAATATAATCAGCCTTGGAGTATGCTGTGTGTATTACCACTGGCAACCCAGCCTTAACCAGCAGTGTACAGACAGCACTTGAACAGGTGTGTAGCTGGATTCTGGCCCGTGAACCATCAGTGCACAGACAGGACAGGAAGTGTACAGTATTCAGTTTACTGCTTTTGAAATATTAGCTGTATAATAAACAGAAAAATCAAATAAATAAAAAAATCAAATCGAAAAAATAAAAAATAATTGAATTTTATTTTTTTAATTTTTTTACAAAAATAAAATCACCATCTATTATTATTATTAGTAGTAGTATTAGTATTAGTAGTTGTAGTAGTACTGTTATAATCATCATCTTTATCATGTATCACAATGTCTCCATTATAGATTCAACCTTAACCATCATCACAACCATTCAGCATCATCATCAGTCTACATCCACATGTCTCTTATCTTCCCTATCATCATCATCATCATCATCATCATCATCATCATCAGTGTCATACATAACGTCAGTCCATCATCATCACCACCACCACTGTCACCATTATCATCATAATCATCATCATCATCACAAACACTGTCACCATTATTATTATCATTATCATCGTCATCATTGTTACCTCTTATTTCACACTCATCATCATCATCACCACTGTCACCATTATCATCATCATCATCATCATCATCACCACTGTCACCATTATCATCATCATCATCACCACTGTCACCATTATCATCATCATCATCATCATTGTTACCGCTTATTTCTCATCATATCATCATCACTATCACCTCTGTCATTACTCACATCTACATCATCATCATCATCATCATCACCACTGTCACCTCCTCACTCATCATATCATCACTGTCACCTCTGTTAGTACTCACACACACATCACCATCATCATCATCATCATCATCATCACCACCACTCACCTCCAGAGCCATGAGACTGGGCAGGATGGGGGCCTTGGTGTGGGCGTCCATGTCCCGGCCGAAAGTGTACGGGCGTGGCGGGGCGGTGGGCGGGCGTGACGGGCCGGTGGGCGGGGACGGGGAAGGGGAAGGCGGAGGTGCGTAAGGTGGAGTGGGGAACGCCCTTGTGGATAGTTGCCTTAGGGGTGGATTTGCGACCCTGTGGAATGGAAGAGTGAGTGGTTGGTGATGGATTGATAGATAGACAGATAGATAGATAGGTAGTTAGACAGACGGATAGATAGATACGGACATAGATAGATAGATAGATTAGACATACATAAGATAGATAGATTGCTAGGTATGTGGAGAGGTAGACAGATTGACCCATATAGAGATAGATAGATAGATAGACACATTATAGGTACCGTGGCTAGGAGCGAAGGCAAAACAAACTATATCTAACAGTCAGACCGGCAGGGGAATTGAACCATTGATTACTTGACAAAATCTATCCTCCTCCTTATCCTCTCCTTTTAGCAGTGTAAATAGGAACCTGTATATATGATTTTTACGGGTCATCTTGTTGCAGAAATTGATAGTGCAATTGCAATATATAAATCCCTTGCAGAAGACCTTACATAGTGCAGTAGCAATATATAAATCCCTTGCAGACCTTAAATAGTGCAATTGCAATATATAAATCCCTTGCAGACCTTAACTAGTGCAGTTGCAATATATAAATCCCTTGCAGACCTTAAATAGTGCAATAGCAATATATAAATCCCTTGCAGACCTTAAATAGTGCAATAGCAATATATAAATCCCTTGCAAAAGACCTTAAATAGTGCAATAGCAATATATAAATCCCTTGCAGACCTTAAATAGTGCAATAGCAATATATAAATCCCTTGCAGACCTTAAATAGTGCAATAGCAATATATAAATCCCTTGCATATGACCTTAAAGTGCAATTGCAATATATAAATCCCTTGCAGAAGACCTTACATAGTGCAATAGCAATATATAAATCCCTTGCAGACCTTAAATAGTGCAATAGCAATATATAAATCCCTTGCACACCTTAAATAGTGCAGTAGCAATATATAAATCCCTTGCAGACCTTAAATAGTGCAATAGCAATACATAAATCCCTTGCAAAAGACCTTAACTAGTGCAATGGCAATATATAAATCCCTTGGAAACCTTAAATAGTGCAATAGCAATATATAAATCCCATGCAGACCTTAAATAGTGCAGTAGCAATATATAAATCCCTTGCAGACCTTAAATAGTGCAGTAGCAATATATGAATCCCTTGCAGACCTTAAATAGTGCAATAGCAATATATAAATCCCTTGCAGACCTTAAATAGTGCAATAGCAATATATAAATCCATTGCAAAAGTCTTCTAATTGATTTTTTGCCTCTCAGTGTAGAAAGTTTATTAGGATGGAAAAGTATATGGTTTAAAATCGAGAGGGGAAAATTTGAGCCTTATACCCCAAGATAAGGAAAATTCTCAGCCTTATACCTGAGAGAAGAGGAAAATTCTGAGCCTTATACCCTGAGAAGAGGAAAATTCTCAGCCTTATACCCCGAGATAAGGAAAATTCTGAGCCTTATACCCCGAGATAAGGAAAATTCTGACCCTTATACTTACGAGAAGAGGGAAATTCTCAGCCTTATACCCCGAGATAAGGAAAATTCTGAGCCTTATACCCCAAGATAAGGAAAATTCTGAGCCTTATACCCCAAGAAGAGGAAAATTCTCAGCCTTATACCATGAGAAGAGGAAAATTCTCAGCCTTATACCCCGAGATAAGGAAAATTCTGAGCCTTATACTTACGAGAAGAGGGAAATTCTCAGCCTTATACCCCCAAGATAAGGAAAATTCTGAGCCTTATACCCCGAGATAAGGAAAATTCTGAGCCTTATACCCCAAGATAAGGAAAATTCTGACCCTTATACCCCCAAGATAAGGAAAATTCTCAGCCTTATACCCCCAAGATAAGGAAAAATAAGCCTTATACCCCCAAGATAAGGAAAATTCTGACCCTTATACCCCCAAGATAAGGAAAATTCTGACCCTTATACCCCCAAGATAAGGAAAATTCTCAGCCTTACTCCCTACCCCCACCCTCTTACATAATAAATAAATAAATAAACAAATAATAATAATAATAATAATAATAATAATAATGATAATAATAAAATTGCTGTATAAAGTTAAAGAAATAATAAAGCTAAATAAATAAATAAATAATAATAAAACAGGTGTATAATATAACTTACTGGCGACTTCCCGAGATGATAGGTGCGGGTTGGAGCGAAGACCCGATGGCCGGAGAAGTGACTAGATGGTGAGAAAGGGGGGCGCACGCTGAAGGGCCCACTGGGGGGGGGGGGGAGAGAGAGAGAGGTGGATTTAATGTGGAGAGAGAGAGAGAGAGATGGGAGGAAGACAGGTTGGAGAAAGTAGGTAAGAGTGTATATAAATACATATAGGTAGAGTATATACAGTATATATATTATGGCATACGTGCATACAGACATATATATACACACTATCCTTTTGTCTAGAACTATCTATCTATCTATCTATATACCTAGGCTGCTTCCCCCAAGGAAAGGGAGGTAGCCGAGACAGGACGACTCACTCTCCATTTACTCATCCATTCAAACACATTCATTCGCATCTTAGCCCCAAAGGGGAGAACGGACAGATCCTCACCGCACCACACCGCACAAGGGTCAACTGGGCAATGCAATCAGTGACATCCGCAGCAGGGCCCGACAGCAGAACTGGTTTACCCCTGCCACATCATAACAGACCCATCCCCTTACCCGCACCTGACCTGACTAGCTGATCAGACCAAATGCGGGAGAATATCCCCTCAGGGCTGCGTCATCACTTATTCATTCACAATTTCTCTCCATTTATTTCTGTCACGCACAGCCACTCTTCCGTGCTCAACAGACATCCCTCTCGCATCCAGCGCTCTCTTCACACTGTCCATCCATCCTATTCGTGGTCTTCCTCTCAGCCTTACACCTCTCACATCAGATCTAGTTATCTTTTTCACCAATCGCTCATTATCCATTCTCTCCATATGCCCAAACCATTGCAACACCCTCTGCTCAACTCTACCAGCCATCTCCCGAACAACTCCAGTTCTCCTTCGCACTTCATCATTTCGCACCCGATCCATACGCGTCACTCCACACATACTCCTCAGACATCTCATCTCCATTACATTCAAACTTTTCCTCTCTGCTACATCCATATTCCATGTTTCAGACCCATATAATGCAGTCGGTACCACAACACCCTCATACAGCCTTCTCTTTACATCCATTCTAAGCGAACGACATTTAAACACTTTTTTCATTCCTCCCAGCACCTTTCCTACTTCATTTATTCTAAACTTCACTTCTGCATCTATTCTTCCATCCACAGCAACATGTGACCCTAGATATTTAAAACAATCTACCTCCTCAAGCAACTCACCATTCAAAACTATATTCATCCCCCTACCATCTATCAACCTCGTACACTTCATCACTTTACTCTTATTCTCATTTACTTTCAATTTCCTCCTCTCACACACCCTAGAACTAGTGAAGAATAATGCCTATCCAAATATCATCACGTAATCCTTCCCTCTTTCTCTTTTTACAGATTCTGGGAATGAGAGGAGACCTACCAAGAGTGAAGGTTCGTAGTTCCGACAGTGTAAATATTCAGTGCTAACAGAAAAACACTGCAGAGAAGTAGTGCTACCAACTCGAGAATCAGTGTTGTCAACTAGAAACTGCTACAAACTAGAATATCAGCGTTACCAACCTTCCGGGTCTATGGACTACACTCTGACCCAATCTGAAGCTCACAGGACTGCCGGGAGAGACGTGTCTGCCGTAGACCACTTCACGCCGGTCCCTCTCATCGTTCTCCGTGGCCTTGGCTCCAGAATCTACGGACTTCTTGGACTTATCGCCTTTCTCCTTAGCGGCAACGTTGAACCCGGCGAAGAGCAGGATTGCCAACAGCGCCCATCTGTCAGGAAAGGAAATGAAGGTGAGTGTCTGTTTTGTTTTTATTATTCTTGTTTATATTTTGGATTGCTAACAGCGCCCATCTCTCAGGAGAGTTAAAGGTGAGTTATTATTTTTTTTTATTGTATTTTTTCTCCATTAAGACATCTGAGACACCAATTTTTTTTTACATGAATGAAGGTGTAAGTTAGATCATTTCAAGTGTTTCATCGAGAAGTTGGCAGCGCATAGCCAGGCCCTGAGACGTGGCCATATTCTCAAGGACTTAAAGACTTAGCACCCACACGTTAGCAATTTAATTTATTGATGATGGCATAATACTCACTTTTTTGTCATTTATATCTAAGTTCTATATCCTCATTTTTTTTTTTCATGCGGTATATATAAGTTTCTATATCCTTTTTATTCTAACTTGGCCTAAAGCTGCCATCTCAAACTTAGCTCTTTATTTTATAGATGATGGTGTTATACTCACCTTTAAAATTTCTTCCTTTCTGAGTTGCCTATACGCTTTTTACTCTAACTTGGCCTAAAACTGCCATCTCTCTAACTTGAATACTGAGTTGCAGCAAAAGATTAGCCCCGGGATATGATGCTAGTCATGAAGAAGTGCCATGGGAAGGATGTTGAGCCATAGTTTTATCTTAATCTACCAATGAGCTACGTGAAATAGGTTGCAAAAGAAAATATCTGAGCCAAGTTCACATGAAAGGACTATAGTGGTTTAAGGATAGATTAACACGAATAAGATGCTAGTCACGAAGAAGTGCTATGGGAAGGATGTTGAGCCATAGTCTTGCCTTAATCCGCCAATGAGCTACGTGAAATAAGTTGCAAAAGGAAATATCTGGGTCGGGTTGACGTAAAAGAACTGTAGTGGTTTTAGGAGAGATTAACACGAATAAGATGCTAGTCATGAAGAAGTGCTATGGAAAGAATGTCGAGCCTTAGTCATAATCTGCCAATGAGCTACGTGAAATAAGTTGCAAAAGGAAATATCTGGGCCAAGTTAACGTGAAAAGGCTTTAGTGGTTTAAGGATAGAGCCCTCTTTTGAAAGCCGAAGACCATATGTGCACATGTTAAAGAGGCATCTGTGTGTGTGTGTGTGTGTGTGTGTGTGTGTGTGTGTGTGTGTGTGTGTGTGTGTCTTAGGAAGTTGTTTTAGGAGGCGACAGGAGGCTTTTCGTTCTTGTAAGGTGCTGTCAGGGAAGTAAGTTGGTCTGATGTCCTTAACCCCTTTCAGGGTAACTAGAATTAATGGACAGGAAATTAAATGAAGAGAGAGAGAGAGAGAGAGAGAGAGAGAGAGAGAGAGAGAGAGAGAGAGAGAGAGAATATTACTGTAGATGGCCTTGCCTTAGGAGTTAATGATGCTTGTAATAGAGACTGAGAATAGCACCGTAGCAGTAGTGTGTGTGTGTGTGTGTGTGTGTCAGAGTGAAGGTGTATGTGTGTGTAGGCTTGCGTTTGATTAATATAGGTCTGTGTGTGTGTGTGTGTGTGTGTGTGTGTGTGTGTGTGTGTGTGTGTGTGTGTGTGTGTGACCTCAGTGAACAAGTTGGGGAGGGAGGGGAAGGGTAGGGGAAGTGACAGGGAAAGGGAGGGGAGAGAAGGTGAAGGGAGCCAGTGGAGAGAAAGAAGTATATGAAGGGAGGAAATAAGAGAGAGGGAGGGGAAGAAAGAGGTAGAGAGGAGGGGGAGAAGGAGGGAAGGGAGGAAAGGGGAAGGGAGAGGATAGATAACAGGAAGGGAGGGGGAGTAGAGGGAGAGAATTTGAGAGGGAGGGAGGGGAGGGGGTGGAGGGAGGGAGGGGTGGGAAGGGGGGAGGAGGGAGGGAGGGGAGGGGAGGAGAGCAAGACAGTGGTTAGTATGTTAACTGGATTACTTCACGTCTCTTTAATTGCTGTGGTTTGTGTGTGTGTGTGTGTGTGTGTGTGTGTGTGTGTGTGTGTGTGTGAGGTAAGGTGTGTATGTGTCTTATGTGCACGTGTTAAAGGGGCATGTATGTAAGTTTGTGTGTGTGTGTGTGTGTGTGTGTGAAAGAGGCGTGTGTATGACCAAAAGTGTCACCTTGAGAGAGAGAGAGAGAGTTATATATGTGTTTACAGGAGTACGTGAGGGACATCCTAGTAAGCTGTCTCTCTCTCTCTCTCTCTCTCTCTCACACACACACACACACACACACACACACACACACACACACACACACACACATAAGGCGGTGGGGAGGCCGGGGGTAGCCTTGGTCCAGGAGGGGGGGAGGGGGGGAGGGGCGTGTCTGAGGCAACCCGTGACGTCATTGATTTGGAGGGTGAAGTGATGATGGAGGGAAGGAGGGAGGGAAGAGGAGATATGTGATGAAGATGATGATAGGAGGGAGGGAGGAAAGAAGAGAAATGTGATGATGATGATGATGATGAGGTGGACTTTTGATGGAGGGATTGGAGAGATGATGATGATGATGATGATGATTGGAGGTGAACTTTTGATGGAGGAGTTGGAGGGATGATGATGATGATGATGATGACAGGAGGTGAACTGGTGATGGAGGGGTTGGAGGGAGAGAGGAATTTGGAGGGATGATGGTGATGATGATGATGATTGGAGATGGAGGGAGAGAAGGAGGAAGGAGGAGAAATGTGGAGAGATGATGATGATGATTGGAGAGAAGGTGGAGGGAGGAAGGAAGAGGTGCATGGAGGAAGGAGAAAAAGAGGAGTGTTTTAACAAATTGTCAAGTTCATATATTGCCTGGAGAGAGAGAGAGAGAGAGAGAGAGAGAGAGAGAGAGAGAGAGAGAGAGAGAGAGAGAGGTGGGAAAAGAGAAGGAAGGAAAAGGGAAGAGGGGGAGGGGTAAAGTAGAGAGAGAGAGAGGGATGCGAGAAGAGAAAGAAAGAAAAGGGAGAGAGAGAGAGAGAGGAATATTCAGGTTGTCATGTAAATGGGTCACCTGTAATATTTAAGTGGACCATAAAAGTAAAAGGAAACCACAGAGAATTCAGAGAGTGCATACCTCCGACGCCAAAAAATTGATATATATACCGTATTTTCCTGACCTAAAATTTTATATGTATATGATGCTTCACAATGAGGTGCTCTCTCTCTCTCTCTCTCTCTCTCTCTCTCTCTCTCTCTCTCTCTCACACACACACACACACACACACACACACACACACACACAAGACGGTGGGGGGGGGTGTCTGAAGCAATAATCCTTGACGTCATTGATTTGGAGGGTGAACTGATGATGGAGGGGTTGGAGGGAAATGGATGGAGGGAAGAGGAGAGATGTGAAGGATGGTGGTGGTGGTAGTGGTGGAGGTTGGTGGTGGTGATGATGATGATGATGATGATTGGAAGTGAAGGAGATGGAGGGAGGGAGGAGAAGTGTGAGGGATGGTGGTGGTGGTGGTGATGATGATGATGATTGGAAGTGAAGGGAAGGAGGGATGGACCGGAATAGAATAAGGAGGGGTGGAGCAGGGTAGGGAATGGACGGCTTGAGAGAAAAAGAGTGAGAGTTAAAGAGAAGATGGAGGTAGGTAAATGAGGGAGGGAGGGAGGAAGGAAGAAAGGGAGGGAGGAAGAAAGGGAGGGAGTAGAGTGTGACTGAGAGGCTGGGGAGGAGGGAAAAGGGAGGTAAAGGAGATGGAGAGAGAGAGAGAGAGAGAGGGAGGGAGTTTAGGTGAAGGATAGAGGAAGAGGTTGATGGAGAATGGAAGGTAGGGCGCAAGGGTGGAGAGGAGGTAGAGAAGGAGGTAGAGGGAAAATAGAGGAGGAGAGAGATGGAGGGAGGGAGGAAGAGGTGAATGGAAGGAGGGAAGAAGGGAGGGGGGGATGATGGGGGAGGAGGGAGGGAGGGGGGGGGTCGTGGGGGAGCAATAAAGCGTGTTTTACCGAGATCTCTAAAAGTAAAGAAAATGGTCTTCATAGAAAACGAGAATTGAATGGACATCGTAATGAAGCGGTTTAGAAAGTAGTAAAAAAATAATAATAATGATCTATCTATCTATCTATAGCCCGACGCCCTAATCCCGCAAAGGGTGGCCGCAGACAAAACGCCTCCAAGTCACTCTGTCACCCACCATTTGACTCCCCTCCCCCCAACTCACCCCCCCCTCCCTCATATACCCCTCAACTCCATCCCTCCACCTCATCCTCGGTCTACCCCTCCCTCTCCCTCCCTCCACCTCACCTACATACACCCTCTTAGTCAGTCTTTCATTCTCCATTCTCTCCACATGTCCAAACCACCTCAGTGTATTTCTCCTAATCTTTTAATAATGATAATAATAATAATAATAATAATGATAATAATAATAATAGTTAACAGCAATGAGAGATTTATGTGGCACAGTGAAGGGTTAAAAAAAATCATTACTAAGCTGAGTTATATTAGATTTCCAAACAGATCAAATCGTGCGAGATACAGAAAATAATATATAAAAAAGGGAGGTGAAGGAGAGAGAGAGAGAGAGAGAGAGAGAGAGAGAGAGAGAGTATATGGGAGGGAGGGAGGGAGGGGAGAGTACAGTATATATGGAAAACTGTAAAATAGTGTGGTTTCCAAAAATATATATATATGTATATTGGTATCGTCAGCTTCCGCCATCTTGATATTCTTTCACCATCATCTTTGTTGTTTTTTACTTATTTTTATTCTTATTTTTTTTTTTGCTTTAAACTTTCTTCATGGCCGTACTAGAAGGGAAAGTGTTGGTTTAAAATGTCCAAGGAGATGACGCCTTGAGAATGGAGAGAGAGAGAGAGAGAGAGAGAGAGAAGAATATTCAGGTTGTCATGTAAATGGGTCACCTGTAATATTTAAGTGGACCATAAAAGTAAAAGGAAACCACAGACTTCAGAGAGTGCATACCTTACCCGACGGCAAAAAAAAAAAAAAAAAAAAAAAAAATCTATCTATCTATCTATGTCTATCTATCTATCTATCTATATATCCATCTATCTATCTATCTATGTCTATCTATCTATCTATCTATCTATCTATATATCCATCTATCTATCTATCTATCTATCTATATATATATATATATATATATATCGTAATTTCCCGACCTAAAATTTCACAGTGAGGTTCTCTCCCTCTCTCTCTCTCTCTCTCTCTCTCTCTCTCTCATTCTTAAACACACAAATTTCCCTCTCTTCTCAAATCACCCAACCGGAACAATCTCAACTCTTCACGTTGGCCGGAAATTCATCTTGTTATCCGGACAGGTTAATTGGCACACCTGCGCGTGACCTTCACCTTTCTTCCGCATAAATGGTTCGTGTGTCAAAGTGCGTGAATTTTTATGCTTTATGGATTATACGTGGGTTGGCCATGTGGAGAGAGTGGAGAGCGAGAGACTAACGAGGAGAGTGTATGGGAGTGAAGTGGATGAGAGAGAGGGAGAGGACTGAGAATGAGGGATGGTGTTGAGAGGTATATGAGATAGGGGCGTGTGAGCTGAGGGGAAGGCGAGTGAGAGATTAACGGGGAGAGTGTATGTGAGTGAGGTGGAGGAGGGGAGAGGGAGGGGGAGATCGAGGATGATATGGAGGGATGGAAAAGGGAGGTATATGAGATAGGGACGTGATGAGTGAGAGATTAACGAGGAGAGTGTATGTGAGTGAGATGGAGGCGGGGAGAGGAGGAAGGGGAGACCGAGGATGAGATGGAGGGATGGAGTGGAGAGGTATATGAGAGAGGAGGTGTGAGTTGGAATGGAGTATGAGAGACTAACGAGGAGAGTGTATGTGAGTGAGGGGAAGACCGAGGATGAGATAAAGGGATGCAGTAGAGAGGTATATGAGAGAGGGGTGTGAGCTGGGGGGAGGGCAGCGAAATGGCAGGGGACAGGGCGACATGGAGGCGATTTTTTGTGGCCACCCCTTCCGGGATTAAGGCGTCTGGCTAAAGGTAGATAGATTGATAGGGAGATAAATAGATAGATAGATAGATAGATGGATAGATAGTATTATTCTTCAAGTACTCCTGTGTATCAAGTAACCCCTTTTACGTATTTTATTTATTATTTATGAATGTATTTATGTATGTATGTATTTATGTAGCTTTCTCCTTTTTATGCAAGGAAGAAGGAACCAAAGGCCATGTGGAGAGAATGGAGAGGGAGATATTAACGAGGAGTGTTTTTTTTTTTTTTTTTTTTTTATGTGTCCGACTCTGGGCATAGGCTTCACAGCCTGCTATCAAGGCCCAGCAGTCCTCCTACATACCATACACCTCTACATGTCACCACTTCGGCGCTAACACCCACCGTCCATATTGAATACATGCTAGGGCTGTCTCATACAGGACTGGTGTATTGGTATTAGCGGGGGTATTTTTACGACATGTCGGCGGGTCTTCTGGTAGATCAGTAAAGCCAGATTTATTGAAATTCAAATCCTTAAACTGTTCCCTGCCCCAGCCGGATTTGAACCTGGGTCCGTTTGGACTGCAGGCCACCTCTACCGGTTGAAAGTGAGTGAGGTAGAGAGGGGGAGAGGGAGAGGTGACCGAGGATGAGGGATGGAGTGGAGAGGTAGGCCAATATGAGAGAGGGGCGTGTGAGCTGGGGGGATGGAGAGTTTAGGAAGGTTCTTAAGTAGTCTTCAGCTCTGTCTTACTCCTCAAGGTCGCTTTCTTCCAAAATGATGATAATGGATGGCTAGTAACGAGAATTAAACAGGGAATGCACTATGGATGTGATAGGAAGCGTTAGGAGAAACACACTGAGGTGGTTTGGCCATGTGGGGAGGGTGGAGAGTGAGAGACTGACGAGGAGAGTGTATGTGAATGAAGTGGAGGCCGAGGATGAGATGGAGGGATGGAGTGGAGAAGTATATGAGAAAGGGGGGTGTAAGCTGGGAGCAGGGCGACATGGAGGCGATTTGTTTATGGCCACCCCTTATGGGATTAAGGCGTCTGGCAATAGATAGATAGCATTATGGGACTGAAGGGGTGAAAGAACAGGATAAAATGGGACGCAAATCTCAGCCAGGTAGGATTAAAAGGACTACAGGTGTTCTTGTGTCTAACAGGTAATTGGGTTTAAAGGGACATTAATCTCAGCCAGGTAGGATTAAAAGGACTGCAGGTGTTCTTGTCTGATTAACAGGTAATGGGTTTAAAGGGAACGGTAATATCAGCCAGGTAGGATTAAAAGGACTACAGGTGTTCTTGTGTCTAACAGGTAATGGGTTTAAAGGGACATTAATCTCAGCCAGGTGGAATTAAAAGGACTACAGGTGTTCTTGTGTCAGTAACAGGTAATGGGTTTAAAGGGAACGCTAATCTCAGCCAGGTAGGATTAAAAGGACTGCAGGTGTTCTTGTGTCTAACAGGTAATTGGGTTTAAAGGGAACGGTAATCTCAGCCAGGTAGGATTAAAAGGACTACAGGTGATCTTGTGTCAGTAACAGGTAATGGGTTTAAAGGGAACGCTAATCTCAGCCAGGTAGGATTAAAAGGACTACAGGTGTTCTTGTGTCAGTAGTGGGTTTAAAGGGAACGCTATTCACAGCCAGGTACGATTGAACGGACTATAGATGATCGTGGGTCTTCATGATAATCGTCTTCTATGTGAGGAAAGAGAGTGAGGGTGTGGCAGCAACCATGAATCACACAATGGTAATGGTGGCCCTTAGCGGTGAGGTGGAGGGGTGGGGAGAAAGGAAGGAAGGTGGAGGGAACGGAGGGGAGGGGGTGGAAGGAATGGAGGGGGGGGTGGAAGGAGGTGGGAGGAGTAGAAGTGACGGGAGGTGTGTTGAAAGAAGCTATGGTGGGATGAGGTGAAGAGGTGTGAAGGGAGGAGGAAGGGAAAGGAGGTTGGGGGGAGGAGGGGAATGGCGAGGAGGTACAAAAGGGAAAGGAGGTGGGGGGAGGAGTGATGAGGGAGGGGAAGGAGGTCGTAGGTGGAGGGGAGAGGAAAGGTGGAGTTTTTTTTTTTTTTTTTTTTTTTTTTTTTTTTTTAATGTGTCCGACTCTGGGCAAAGGCTCAGGGCCTATTTCTTGGGGGCAGTTGCCAACCCAAGGCCCAGTAGTCCTCCTACACCTCCACATGCGTGGTGGAGGAAAGAAGATAGGAAAGGTGAAGGTGCAAGTGAAAGGAAGTGGAAGAGATGAAGAAGGGGCGGGAAGGAAAGGTGTGCTGGTGGGAGGAGGGGGATGGGGGGTGGCGGAGGGAGGGAGGAGGGGGTGTGGGGTGGGGGGGTCGTAGCTGTAGTCACGCCATATTTCCTCACGACCTGCTATGATGGTCGTCACGAGGTCAACCACACACACCTCACCCCGATACATTCACTGTTTGGCAGGCGCTTTAGAAGAATTGGACCTTATTATTTACCCCCGACAGCAGGTGTTTGTTTTACCCCTGCGTTTGTGTGTGTGTGTGTGTGTGTGTGTGTGTGTGTGTGTGTGTGTGTGTGTGTGTGTGTGTGTGTGTGAGCAGAATTACTCAGAAAGTTGTGAACGGATTTTCATTTTTTTTTTTGGAGGGGTAGGGTATGGCCCAATGAAGAGTCGATTACATTTTAGTTGTGATCCGGAATTGTTTGTTTGTTTGTTCACACCATATCTCCAAAAATCCTCTGTGAGTATCAATGAAATTTTATGGAAGGATGGGCCGTGGGGCAAGAGAGAATCGATTATATTTGGGGGTGGATTCGACATTGGTGGAGGTATGGACTCTTTGAATGCTGCTGTTGTTATTATTAATACTGTTGTTATTGTTGTTTCATTATTATTATTATTATTATTATTATTAGTTGTAGTAGTAGTAGTAGTTGTAGTAGTAGTAGTAGTAGTGGTAGCATCTCTATCTTGAATGCTGAGTTGTAAAATGTGAACACTAGAATACAGTGCTAGTCACGAAGAAGTGCTGTGTGAAACTGGCATCTCCAACTTTAATGCTGAGAGATCTGAACACTAGAATATAACGCTAGTCACGAAGAAGTGCTATGGCAAGGATGTCGCGCCATAGCATTATCTTTCACTGACTCTTCATCTTTAATGCTGAGTTATAAGAATATCTGAACACTAGAATATAATGCTAGTCACGAAGAAGTGCTGTGGCAAGGATGTAGCGCCGTAGCATTATCATTCTTCCACTGAGCTACGTGAAATAAGCTGCAAAAGGACGAAAATCTCAAGTCACATGAAACTGAAGGAAATGTAAAGGGAAAATGTGATACAAATACATCATCTGAGCGAACTGGGTCAATTCTGAGAGGTCATAGGTCAATTGCAGCGACCCAATTAGCGAAGGTCATTTTGGGGGGTCATCCACTCTGACCCGGCCCCGATATTTTGACCTGGTTTTTAATCTCGCCAGGTTAAGTCGCACGTGAACTGGAATTACGGTAGCTCAGTACTTGGTCTGAAATTTATATCGCTTTGTTTCAGGGTTAGATAGATGGATAGATAGATATATAGATAGATAGGTAGATAAAGAGATTGATAGATAGGTAGATAGATATATGGATAGGTAGATGGACAGATAGATGGATGGATAGATAGATAGATAGATGGATGGATAGAAAAATGAAAGAAATCTTATGCCGAGAGTTAAGCAAAAAGAATGAGAGAGAGAGAGAGAGAGAGAGAGAGAGAGAGAGAGAGAGAGAGAGAGAGAGAGAGAGATGCCTGGATGCATTTTCCTTGAGAGAGAGAGAGAGAGAGAGAGAGAGAGAGAGAGAGAGAGAGAGAGAGAGAGAGAAAGAGAGAGAGAGAGAGAGACAGACAGACAGACAGACAAACGGACGGACAGACAGACAGTGAGAAGAGACTATGGACAGTGAGAAAGGTAGAATGAGGAGGACAATTACAGCGTACCATCCTCCGCCTACCATCTTATAGTCACGAAACTCATAGGTGAAATTTTACGGCCCCTCCTTGGTTAACCCCTGAATACGACCCTACTTAACCCCCCCCCTTTGGCACGGGGGAACTGTCTATCTGAAATTATCTATCTGTCTATCTATCTATCCAATTATCTATCTGCTTCTATATCTATCTGTCTTTCTATCTATCTATATTCCTCCGTTTGTCTATCTATATATCCATCTAACTGTCTGTCTATCTATATATCTATCTATCTGTCTGTCTGTCTATCTATCTATAGCCAGATGGTGGGAACTAAAGGGTATGATTTGACTAGTAACCAAGGAGACGCAAGGCAGAGAACCCTAACTCCTTTCTGCTCACTTGATGGCCAGATGCAGTTGGATTGTTAATTTGACTAGTAACCAAGGAGACTCATTGCAAATATCCCTAACCCCTTTCTGCTCACTTGATGGCCAGATGTAGTTGTATTGGAGAGTTGATTTGACTAGTAACCAAGGAGACGCATTGCATTTATTCCTAACCCCTCTCCGCTGAGTTGATAGGGTAGTCAGATTTGAGGGTTGAATTTGACTAGTAACCAAGGAGACGCATCCACGACTTAGAAGACAGAGGGCAGTAGATAGTAAGAGGTATATATATCGGAACTTTAATTTTTGATCTGAACGTAGTATTATGGAGAGAAGTAGACGGAGAAAAATGAGAAAATTGATAAGCAGAGAAACAGTATATTATCCCACAAGTGTTCGCTTATTCCACTCATCAATTACACCTGTTATCAGTTACACCTGTCATCAATTACTGTTATCAATTATACCTGTTATCAGTTACACCTGTTATCAATTACACCTGTCATCAGTTACACCTGCTATCAATTACACCTGTTATCAATTACTGTTATCAGTTACACCTGTTGTCAGTTACTGTCATCAATTACACCTGTTATCAGTGTTATCAGTTACACCAGTTATCAATCACACCTGTCATCAATTACACCTGTTATCAATTACACCTGTCATCAATTACACCTGTCATCAGTTACACCTGTTATCAATTACACCTGTCATCAGTTACACCTGTCATCAATTTACACCTTCACCTGTACACCTGGACTCGTATTCTGGTTGGTTAAGGTAGCTCCCTAACACCGTTTCCTAAGCGATTTATTTTGCTTATCCATTACCACCCTCTTCTGTGTTGCGTCAGTCATTCTAATATCGCCATACTCTGCTTCAATACGTACTAGCAGAAATAAATCGCTAAGGAAGAGATGTTAGGGAGCCTCCATAACTGACGATTATACAGAGCCTGCTGCACTCTGACGTAACACCCACACCTCATGTACTTATTCTTGCCGGCACTCTAGCAGTTCGACACGCTGCTGTATTTTCACGTGTTGGCTGTGTACCATCCGGACCTTCATTTGATGTGTGTGCAAATCCCGTGTGTACGTTACTGTGGTTGTTAATATTGTTCAGAAATACCTGTATCTATATATTATTCCTGCCATTAGTCTTCCTGATGTAGTAGGTATTTGTCTGAGTTCGTATATGATACTTTTAAAGCCACACAAAGATATTTATCCGTCTACGTTTTTTTTTTTTACTTTAAACTGGCTACCTCCAGGCGGTTATTCAAAACTCCGGGAAGAAATTTGGGTCTGATAGATAGATAGAGAGATAGATAGATAGATGGATGGATAGATATACCGTACCGAACACATTTTCATCAGTCATCATATTTAATACCACAGTTTGTATTGCCTGTGCTGGTATGTTTAAAACTCTTTCCATTATGTCTCAGGGTCAGATCGGTTCTGCTGAGGTATATGACCCACGCATTTCCTCAGCAGTGAAGGTGAGTCATGCCAGCCAGAAGTGTAATATTGGTTCCTGTTAATGACAAAGACGTGTTGATTAGCCAATGATACGCTGGCCTCTCGGATATAAAATTCTCGTGTTCCAGACTTCTTATATTTGCGGTAGTTGAAGCCATTAAAAGCAGATTTGTAAATGGAGTGGACATGTAGAACGAGAGGAAATATCGAAATTAAACGAAATGTAGCCTTGCAGTGGGTGTGTTAAGAGAGAGACACAAAGGAGAAAGAATAAGAGTGAAAGAAATGTCAGTGTCTAATGTGCTGTGAAGTGGGCCATGCATTCATTCATGCATAATTTACAGCCACTGGAATCCTGGCCAGAAACCATTAGCACACACACACACACACACACACACACACACACACACACACACACACACACACACACACACACACACACACACACACACACACACTGTTTGAGACTACACAGATACACACACACACACACACACACACACACACACACACACACACACACACACACACACACACTGATTGAGCCTACACAGATTCACACACACACACACACACACACACACACACACACACACACACACACACACACACACACACACACACACACACACACACACTGATTGAGCCTACACAGATTCACACACACACACACACACACACACACACTGATTGAGCCTACACAGATTCACACACACACACACACACACTGATTGAGCCTACACACACACACACACACACACACACACACACACACACACACTGATTGAGCCTACACAGATTCACACACACACACACACACACACTGATTGAGCCTACACAGATTCACACACACACACACACACACACACACACACACACACACACACACACACACACACTGATTGAGCCTACACAGATTCACACACACACACACACACACACACACACACACACACACACACTGATTGAGCCTACACAGATTCACACACACACACACACACACACACACACACACACACGATAGGAAATATATCCACTTGTACAATAACTCGTAAAATAATAAAGGAAACATTGCATTATTTTTATTAGGTTTGATATGAAGAAATTATGTG
This sequence comes from Coenobita brevimanus, assembly GCF_032717465.1. Taxonomy (NCBI): domain Eukaryota; kingdom Metazoa; phylum Arthropoda; class Malacostraca; order Decapoda; family Coenobitidae; genus Coenobita; species Coenobita brevimanus. Next base: position 17,641,018 of record NC_136994.1, read on the forward strand.
TAAATTGACTTTTGATCGAGACATTGGGTTGAATGTGAAGAAAACTGATTTATATTAACTAAAATTATATCTATCTATCTATCTATCTATCTGTCTGTCTATCTATTTATATCTGTCTGTCTGTCTATCTGTCTATCTGTCTATCTGTTTACCTCTATCTCTGTCTACCTACCTCTCTTTGTATCTATCTGTCTCCGTCTAACTGTCTTTATCTATCTATCTATCTATCAATACAATTATATAACACCTTAAACAGATTGATATAAGACACATATACCCATGATAAAGAATGACCGAAAGTTAATGAAAAAAATAATAAGGAAAGAAATTGAGTTAACATAATGGAACCTGACATCATTATAGAGAAAAATGATGATGAGAAGGACGAAGAATTGTGACAAATGTTCATACCGTGGCATTGAAGCTGAGTGTGGTGTGGAGAATGGACGGCTTGACTGCATAGTGTTGTTGTGGTGATGATGATGATGAGGAGGAGGATAAGGAGGATAGTAGTAGTAGTAGTAGTAGTAGTAGTAATAATAATAATAATAATAATAATAATAATAATAATAATAATAATAGTTACAGTACTAGTTGTTATAATACCAGAAGTGATGATTATGAAGATGATGATGATGATGAGGAGGATAAGAAGGATAGATAGTAGTAGTTGTTATAGTACTGGTAGTAGTAGTTATGGTTGGAGTGATGATGCTGATGATGATAATGTTAATAAAAACAATAATAGTGATGATAATGATGATGAGGACGAGGATAAAAGTGGTAGTAGTAGTAATAATAATAATAATAATAATAATAACTTAAGATGTTAAAGAATGTAATGACTAATAAGAGGTAAATAAGGATAATTATTAAAGGCTTGCCATGAATAAAGCTTAATTTGCACCCGAGAGAGAGAGAGAGAGAATCAGTCATTCTCAACGTCATTCTCACAAGAGCCATATAATGAACTGGACAGAACGGAAGCTGCCCTGTCATGCTACTCTCTCTCTCTCTCTGCATATTTAACTGGTCTTGCATTCTCAATTCTCTTTCTCCCTGTCTTTCACGTCCTGTTCCCCAGAGACCGGTCACCCAGTCTCTCTCTCTCTCTCTCTCTGCATATTTAAGTGGTCTTGCATTCTCAATTCTCTTTCTCTCTGTCTTTCACGTCCTGTTCCCCAGAGACCGGTCACCCAGTCTCTCTCTCTCTCTCTCTCTCTCTCTCTCTCTCTCTCCACAATAAAATTTTCTGTTTTTCTGAAATAAATCTTACTGACCTATTGACTCTTGCAGTACGAGGACGTTTTATTTTATTATTATTATTGTTATTATTATTATTATTATTATTATTTTCATTATTATTATTATCATTATTATTCTTATTATTATTGTTATTATTATTATTATTATTTTCATTATTATTATTATCATTATTATTCTTATTATTATTGTTATTATTATTATTAATATGTTATCTTTTATTAGAAAAAACCTTATATATATATTTTTTTCATTTGCATATATACACTAGCTTACATTCCTTTCACTTCCATGTATGTATTCACTCCAGAGCGAAATGCACACACACACACACACACACACACACACACACACACACACACACACACACACACACACACACACACACACACACACACACACACACACACACACACACACACACACACTTTCCAACATGAGTCTTTATTTTTCCATTTCACAGAGATAGTCTGAGATTAACCTATATTACTGCTTCACACTTAGGCCATGTTCGGCACTTTCCTCCCTGACGCATCATATCTGAGAGAATCATCTATGGCCAGAGAAACATACCAAGCCTCTCTCTGCTTAGGAGAGGAAAGTGACAAGCAGAAGAGGTGAAATATTAGGGCAAAGAAACATACCAAGCCTCTCTCAGCTCAGGAATATTAGCGAGCAGAGGAAAGTGACAAGCAGAAGAGGTGAAATATTAGGGCAGAGAAACACACCAAACCTCTCTCAGCTTAGGAATATTAGCCAGCAGAGGAAAGTGACAAGCAGAAGAGGTGAAATATTAGGCCTCAGAAACATACCAAGCCTCTCTCAGCTCCAGAATATTAGCCAGCAGAGGAAAGTGACAAGCAGAAGAGGTGAATATTAGGACAGAGAAACATACTAAGCCTCTCTCAACTTAGGAATATTAGCCAGCAGAGGAAAGTGACAAGCGAGGATGTGAAATATTAGGGCAGAGAAACATACCAAGGCTTTCTCAGCTTAGGAATATTAGCCAGCAGAGTGACAAGCAGAAGAGATGAAATATTAGGGCAGAGAAACATACCAAGCCTCTCTCAGCTTAGGAATATTAGCCAGCAGAGGAAAGTGACAAGCGGAGGAGGTGAAATATTAGGGCAGAGAAACATACCAAGCCTGCCTTACCCTCCGAATATTACTTAGGAGAGGGAGAGGTGGAACAGGACCTTAATTTTTTCCTGCGACTGTACTTCTCCATTTGGTGTTAATGCATGTGGTGAAAATTATGGGTGAGAGGGAGAGGGGGAGGAAGATAGATCGAGAGAGAGAGAGAGGGGTGGGGGTAAGATAGATAGAGAGGGGATAGACAGGGAGAGAGAGGGGGGGATAGATAGGGAAATTGATAGATAGAGAGGGAGGGGGCGTTCGACTGGTTACTCAGTATTCTTCATTTACTCATTACAAGACCAGACGAGGTTACTCAAATATAGTGAAAGGCTGAATAAGACCTAGATTGAGAGAGAGAGAGAGAGAGAGAGAGAGAGAGAGAGAGAGATAGAGAGAGAGAGAGAGGACGAGTGCATGCTTGGAAGTGATGGGAATGTTGGGTCATGCTGCCTTTTTTTTTTTTTTTTTTTTTTTTTTACTGCCTACTTGAAGATGTTGCAAGACCTGAGACAAGAACTTAATGGGGGTGGGAAAGATGATGGAGAAAGGTGCCTTCAGGTGGTGGCACTGTCGTAACTAGGTGGGTCCACTGCCTATACCCCTTTCACCTTAACTTGGCCCAGATTTTTCATCCTTTTGCGGTATATTTCACGTGAGTCAGTTGTAAAGAATGTTAATGCTATAGCTCTACATCCTTTCAGTAGCACTTCTTCGTGACTAGCATATATTCTATTTATTTATTGTTATAACTCATACATTTCATATGAATGTGGGGCTACAACAACAAAGACAACAATAATTACAACTACTACTACTACTAATACAATATATATATATATATATATATATATATAGAGAGAGAGAGAGAGAGAGAGAGAGAGAGAGAGAGAGAGAGAGAGAGAGAGAGAGAGAGAGACTGTGCAAGGAAGCCTGAATGATGAAAAAAGAAGACACTTGCATGACTACGGTGTGTGTGTGTGTGTGTGTGTGTGTGTGTGGATGCAGGCGTGAATAATGTGTGTGATGACCTCCGTGCTTTGAGAGTGTGTGTGTAATTCCTCGGCCGATGTGTGTAGTAATGATGACGTGTGTGTATAAATAACTGTGTGTGTGTGTGTGTGTGTGTGTGTGTGTGTGTGTGTGTGTGTGTCTGTAAATAGCAGGAAACGTAAATCAATATAGTCTAAGTCAGAGAGAGAGAGAGAGAGAGAGAGAGGGAATTAATCACCAGTATGCTCAGTAAATGGGACAGACATTCATTTATTCACCGTTCAAGCTCCCGGAATCCTGTTTTTTATTTTTTTCATTTTTTTCTGTCAAATTA
>NC_136994.1:17649741-17657241 GCF_032717465.1 Coenobita brevimanus
CAATCTCACCTGCTCTCACTCTTAACACACACACACACACACACACACACACACACACACACACACACACAGGAAAAACTAGAAATCGGCGTAATAGCAATTATGATGTGGTCTTTACTTCTTTTCCCGGTGAACATTTGGAGCGACAAGTGTTTTTCAAGTTAGTTACGCTTACTGGTGTCTGCTGGAGGAGGAGGAGGAGGAGGAGGAGAGGAGGAGGAGAAGGAAGAGTATAATGATGGTGATGATGATAGTGTTGGTGACGATGATGATGATGATTGAAAAAGAGGAGGATAATTATGATGATGATGATGATGATGATGATTGAAAAGGATGATGATGATGATGATCGAAGAGGAGGGGGAGAATTATGAGGATGATTGAGGGAAAGGAGCAACGATATAAGTAAGTAATTAATTGAATATCAGTAAATAAGAATGTCAGAATTACCTACATCAATTAACACTCCTGCACACCTACATCAGTCAACACACCTGCTCACCTGCATCAATTAACACACCTGCACACCTACATCAATTCACACACCTACACACCTACATCAGTCAACACACCTGCCCACCTACATCAATTAACACACCTGCCCATCAATTAACACACCTGCACACCTACATCAATTAACACACCTACATCAATTAACACACCTACATCAATTAACACACCTGCACACCTACATCAATTAACACACCTGCCCATCAATTCACACACCTGCACACCTACATCAATTCACACACCTGCCCACCAATTCACACACCTGCCCATCAATTCACATACCTGCCCATCAATTCACACACCTGCCCATCAATTCACACACCTGCACACCTACATCAATTCACACACCCACTTCAATTAACTCACCTGCAATTTTAACTTTTTATCTCAGACTTTGATACAGGTAAGCCCTTTTTTTTTTTTTCTTTTTTTTTTTTTCTTTTTAAAGGTCGAGGTCAATGGGTGACGCATCGATAATCTAATACATTTATATTTGCTTCGTCACCTAAGAGAAAGGTCCAAATATCATCGGTCGTAGAGGAGGAGGAGGAGGAGGGGGAAGAGGAGGAGGAGGAGGAGGAGGGATAGGATTTGATAGAAGAGGAATAGGAGGAAGACGAAAGATACATAAGTTGGAGATAATAATAGTAATAATGATGATGATGATGATGATGATGATGATGATGATAATGAAGAGCAGGACGGGAAGGAATCAGAAGCAGAAGTATAGGAAATAATAATAATAATAATAATAATAATAATGATAATAATAATAATAATAATAATAATAATAATAACAGGTAGATGAAAGAAGGAGAAGGAGAAGAAAGAAAAAGAGAATAATTATAATAAAAAATAGCCCTGACTTATCACTCTTCCCTCAGTTTCATAATAAACGCAGTCTCTCTCACCGTGCACAGTCGCGCGCAAAAACTGGCACCCACCTCCTCTCCTCCTCACCCACCAAGAATGCTACTTGACCTGATATTACCTGGTCTAGTTTAACATCTTAGGTCACAAGGGGTCACTCTAGAGCTCGAGATAGTGCAGAGCGGAATATGAGTACGCAACACCTCATATTTTGCGATTCATTTACCTCACCCACCAAGAATGCCACTTAACCTAGTATTACCTGATCTAGTTTAACATCTTAGGTCACATGGGGTCACTCAAAAGCTGGAGGTAGTGCAGAGCGGAATATGAGTACGCAACTCCTCTTCTTTAGCGATTCATTTACCTCACCCGTCAAGAATGCTACCTGACTTGATATGACGTGATTTAACATTATGTCAGAGGGGCAAGTTTGAGGTTAGGACTATGAGGCTACCCGACACATCTTCCTTAGCGATTTATTTTATTTTCCGTGGTCTGAGGCTGCGTAACACCTCTCCCTTAGCTTAGGCGCACATTGAGACGCAGGGCAGGGCAGCGCAGGGCAGGACAAGGCAGCACAGGACAGGGCAGCATAGGTGTGGTGCGCACATTGTAGTAGCAGGTTTCGTGATGTGTGGTACTCTCTCTGCTGTGCTGGTCATGGCTAAGTTGCAATATTATTTAGGTATGGAATCAGAATGTGACTCTGATAACGATGTGGAACAGTTAATGCTACCGTATGACAGCAGCGAAGGAAAGAAGTCGGTATGGAGAAGTGAGTATATGGAGAAACGAAGCACGCATGGAAAATTTGCCTTAACATCGGAATTGTTCATTTTTTTCATTCATTCATTGCCAGACGCCATAATCCCACACGGGGTGGCCAAGGACTTAGGGTTATTTGTTTTACAGGGAGGGGCACTAATCCTCCACCAACCCACTTGACACGTAGGGAGGTTGTCTGATGCAAAATACAGGAACTACTTTCGACTAAGCAGACACCAGTGTGACGATGTGCATTGTACGGTCGAGTGACATTAGTTCAGAGGGATGTAACGGCCAGAAGCCTATTGGAAGGGGTAAAGAAAAAAATTAGCCGTGTTCTTAAGGTAAAGCACCTCACATGATGCGTTGTTCTGACTGACTCGTGGGGAGCAGAGGTCTGTGTTCCCACCCCTGTGCCGCGGAGGCCGACACATCACTGCCCTGCGTCCCAATATGCGCGCAGTCATTTAACATCACTATATACAGATTTCTACCCTGTTCTGTGCCGCGTCGCCTGCGTCTTAGCGATTTATTTTATTCATTTATATTTTTTACTTATTTTTTTGCTTTTTTTTTAAATTATTTTTGTTTCCTAGCGATTTATTTTTTCATGGTATGGGGCTACGTAACACCTCTCCTTTTGCGATTTATTTTATTCAGTTCTATTTTTTCTTTATTATTATTTACTTACTTTTTGGCTTATTTTTGCATATTTTTATACACATATTCTGTTTTTGACTCCTAGCGATTTATTTTTCATAGTACGGGGCTACTTAACACCTCTCCCTTAGCGATTTATTTTATTCATTTCTATTTTTTATTTATTTATTTATTTATTTTTTGCTTATTTTGCTTGTTTTTATTTACTTATATTCTATTTTTGACTCCTAGCGATTTACTTTTCATGGTATGGGACTACGTAACACCTCTCCCTTAGCGATTTATTATATTTCTTTTTTTTTTAACTTATAATTTACTGTATTTACTTATTTTCATTTTCTTATATTCTATTTTTGACTCCTAGCGATTTATTTTTCATGGTATGGGGCTACGTAACACCTCTCCCTTAGCGATTTATTTCACTTATTTTCCATGATTGAACTTAAAATTCGGGCGCTGAGTGAGATTTTAATTATTATTTTTTTTTGGGGGGGGAGGGGGGTATTTTTTTGACTGGACCCCCCCCCCATTGTTCAAGCCCGCCATTGATCAACATTTTTTTTTTTTTTGATATATTTAAATTTATTCTGTTTTCTTTCTCCTCATTATACTCGAAATTACTTTTTTTTTTTTTTTTTTTTTTTTTTTTTTTACTGCGGTTACGTAAGGTCTTTCAACGACCACGCCTGCCTGTGGTATTGGAAAGTGAGAGAGAGAGAGAGAGAGAGAGGGATAGCGTGCGTGTGTTTGTGGGTGTGTGAGAGAGAGAGAGAGAGAGAGGGATAGTGTGCGTGTGTTTGTGTGTGTGTGAGAGAGAGAGAGAGAGAGAGAGAGAGAGAGAGAGAGAGGGATAGTGTGCGTGTGTTTGTGTGTGTGTGAGAGAGAGAGAGAGAGAGAGAGAGAGAGAGAGAGAGGGATAGTGTGCGTGTGTTTGTGTGTGTGAGAGAGAGAGAGAGAGAGGGATAGTGTGCGTGTGTTTGTGGGTGAGAGAGAGAGAGAGGGATAGTGTGCGTGTGTTTGTGTGAGAGAGAGAGAGAGGGGGGGGGATAGCGTGCGTGTGTTTGTGAGAGAGAGAGAGAGAGAGAGAGGGATAGCGTGCGTGTGTTTGTGAGAGAGAGAGAGAGAGAGGGGATAGCGTGCGTGTGTTTGTGGGTGAGAGAGAGTGAGAGGGATAGCGTGCGTGTGTTTGGGTGTGGGTGGGCTCGTGTAGGTGGGTGGATGGGTGGTTTTCTGTGTGTGTGTGTGTGTGTGTGTGTGTGTGTGTGTCCATCATGTTAATATATCGCGTTCATCGTAATAATAATAATAATAATATACCTACAGTAAATGTGGGAGACTTCAACGCAGGGACTTAGAAAGTGATCCATACCCACACCACTGAGAGAGGGAGAGAGAGAGAGAGAGAGAGAGAGAGGATGACCTGCTTGCTCCCAGGCAGTATACCCTCGCTCACTTTCACCCACAACATTTAAACAGGCTCACCCCACCCACCTCTCTCTCTCTCTCTCTCTCTCTCTCTCTCTCTCTCTCTCTCTCTCTCTCTCTTCCTTCCTTCCTTCCTTCCTTCTTTATCTTCACCCTCTCTTCTCCCTTCCCAGTCCTTCCCTCCTTCTTTCCTCCTTCTCTCCTTCTTTCCTCCTTCTCTCCTTTCCTACTTCTCTCCTTCTTTCCTCCTTCTCTCCTTCTTTCCTCCTTCTCTCCTTCTTTCCTCCTTCTCTCCTTCTTTCCTCCTTCTCTCCTTCTTTCCTCCTTCTTTCCTCCTTCTCTCCTTCTTTCCTCCTTCTCTCCTCCTTTCCTCCTCTCCTTCTTTCCTCCTTCTCTCCTTCTTTCCTACTTCTCTCCTTCTTTCCTCCTTCTTTCCTTTCCTACTTCTTCTTTCCTCCTTCTCTCCTTTTTTGCTCCTTCTCTCCTCTTTTCCTCCGTCACATTCTTTTCCTCCTCCCTTCCCTCCCCCTCCTCTTCCTTCCCTCCTTCCCTAACGGGTTTGGGGGTTTTCCCTCCACCTTCCCTTTCACTCTCTCTCTCTCTCTCTCTCTCTCTCTCTCTCTCTCTCTCTTCCCCCTTTAGTCCACCATCATCCTTTCGCGGGATAGGGAGGGAGTTGAGGGACGTGTGTATAACCAGGCGGGGAGCCGCCTGGTTATATGGGTGCCACCACGCGAAGGCCTCCAACACCGTATACACTGTTACGAAATTATACATAGAATTCTCTGCTCATACTAAATTCTGATGCAAAAAAATATAAGTTGGGTAAAAAGTGTTAAGTTGAGGTAATGTGAAGTGGAATATGTGTAGTCACTATTGGGTTGTACGTTTGTGGGGTGTGCTACTTCTGTCTGTCTGTCTGTCTGTCTCTCTCTCTCTCTCTCTCTCTCTCTCTCTCTCTCTCTCCATCTATCTGTCTGTATTGTCCAGCTGTCTCTATCTATATCTAAATTTCTCTCTCTCTCTCTCTCTCTCTCTCTCTCTCTCTCTCTCTCTCTCTCAGTATCTAAATTATCTATATCTATGTATGTGTCTGTATATCTGTTAATCATATCGTATCCCTATATCTATCTACCCATCTATCTGTTTCTATAGCCTATGTCTATATTTATCTTATATATCTTTATGTCTATTTATCAGTCCATGTTTATACTACTACTACTACTGCTAAAAATAATAATAATAATAATAATAATAATAATAATATATCACATAGGACTTTGCATATTCTTCTTTACATGGCAGTTGTAGTGGTAGTAATAATAATAATAATAATAATAATAATAATAATAATAATAACAACTTAACACATAGGACTTTGCATATTCTTCTTTACGTGGCAGGTGTTGTAGTAGTAATAATAATAATAATAATAATAATAATAATAACAACTTAACACATAGGACTTTGCATATTCTTCTTTACGTGGCAGTTGTAGTAGTAGTAGTAATAATAATAATAATAATAATAATAATAATAATAATATATCACATAGGACTTTGCATATTCTTCTTTACGTGGCAGTTGTAGTAGTAGTAGTAATAATTATAATAATAATAATAATAATAATAATAATAATAATAATAATAATAGCTTCAAATAGGACTTAACATATTTTTTTACATGGCAAACTTTCATCACCACTCATTCTTATTTCAGGTCAAGATTATGCCCTGAAATAATGACTAGCAAAATCTCATCTTATTTAAGCTTACAGTCTTAGTAGCCCCTTCAGTACGAGGGGCCTGTGCTGAGTTGAAAAATGGATAATATTGGAGCAGTGAATGAGTGAAATAAATACATGAATAAAAAAATGAATGAATGAATGGAATAAAGAATACGTGAATGACAAAATGAATGAATGAAATAGAGAACACGTGGATAAAGAAATGAATGAAATAAATACGTGAATAACAGAATGAATGAAATAAATACGTGAATAACAGAATGAATGAAATAAATACGTGAATAACAGAATGAATGAAATAAATACGTGAATAACAGAATGAATGAAATAAATACGTGAATAAAGAAATGAATAAAATAAATACGTGAATAACAAAATGAATGAAAAATACGTGAATAACAAAATGAATGAAAAATACGTGAATAACAAAATGAATGAATGAAATACGTGAATAACAAAATTAATGAATGAAATAAATACGTGAATGACAAAATGAATGAATGAATGAAATACGTGAATAACAGAATTAATGAATGAAATAAATACGTGAATGACAAAATGAATGAATTTAGTAAGGAATAAATGTATAATGAAAAAAAGATTGAATGAATGAATGAAAGGTTAAATTATTGAATGGAAAAATGAATGAATGAATAAAGGAAGGAAGGAAGGAAAGAAGGAATGCATGAAGGAAGGAAAGAAAGAAGGAATGAATGAAGGAGAGGTGGAATGAATGAAGGAAAGACAGTGCATGAAGGAAGGAAAGAAGGAATGAAGGAAGGAAAGAATGAATGAAGGAAGGAAGGAAGGAAAGAAGGAATGAAGAAGGAAGGAAGGAAAGAAGGAATGAAGGAAGGAGAGGTGGAATGAATGAAGGAAAGACGGAGTGCATGAAGGAAGGAAAGAAGGAATGAACGAAGGAAAGAAGGAATGAAGGAAGGAGAGAAGGAATGAATGAAGGAAAAAATGAATGAATGAAGGAAGGAAGGAATGAACGAAGGCATTAAGGAAGGAAGGATGCTATAAAGAACATCACCTGTATAGAAAGTTTAAAAAATAGCACAAAACGCATTTCTTTAGCAGTTCAAGATTATATTGTAAAAAGAGTAAAAATAAAAGCTATATTATTAGACTTTATTTCACCAGACAGATAAACAGATAGACAGACAGACACAGAAAGACAGACACATGTACAGATAGATGGACAGAGACAGTGAGACAGACAGATACATAGATAGATCAGACAGAGACAGAGAGACAGACAGACAGATATATAGATAGACAGACAGACAGAAAGACATAGACAGACAGATAGACAGGCAGACAGACAGACCGAAAGACAGACAGATAGATATACAGATAGACAGAAACAGACAGACAGACAGACAGAATATTTGGTAAGGGGTCAAATTGTTATAAAATTCTGATCAGTTGAGATTATTATGTATTTTTGTGTGTGAAAATCTCTCTCTCTCTCTCTCTAATAATAATAATAATAATAATGGTGTCTTAAGTATAAT
>NC_136994.1:17662241-17669741 GCF_032717465.1 Coenobita brevimanus
TATTATTATTATTATTATTATTATTATTATTATTATTTATCCTCATCCTCGGTACAGTTCTAGTATCCTCACCTACCTTATTAACTCCAGACGATTCTGTTCGCCTGAGCATTGGTGTATACTTGAAAATAAATCGCCAAGTATGTGGTGTTAAGGAAGCCATTTATCACCTGACGATGCCGTCCTTACTCTCGTTTTTCTCAATAGTATTTTGTCACCGTCCAGGCATTTCCTCCCCCCCCCACCCTCTCTCTCTCTCTCTCTTGTATTGTCTGTCTGTCTCCCTGGTTTTTTCATCTATCGATCTATCCCTGGTCTCTCTCTCTCTCTCTCTCCCTCTCCCTCCCCAAAACAGCACAGTCATAGGTCAGTCACAAATGCCATCTGTTATCCATTCAGGTATCCCAAAACGGAAATTAAAGAAAATGAGAACAGGTGCAAACGTCAATGGAAATTAAAAGATATGTAATGGTGCCCTGGAGCTGTGAATGACGGTACAATAAGCCTTGAAAATTGAGGCCATATTTAAATCGAAAACATTTAAATCAAAAAGAAATTTAATTCGTAAACAGTTAAATTGAAAACATATTTAAGTCGAAAACAAATGTAAAATGAAAACCACTTTAAGTCGAAAACAAATTTAAATTGAAAACAAATTTAAATCGAGAGCAAATATAAATCTAGAACAAATTTAAATCGAAAAATTTAAATCGAAATCATATATAAATCTGAAACAAATTAAATCGAAAACATTTAAATCGAAAACAAATTTAAACTGAAAACAAACTTTAATCGAAAACATTTAAATCGAAAAGAAATTTAAGTCGGAAACATTTAAATCTAGAACAGATTTAAATCGAAAAATTTAAATCGAAAATATTTAAATCTAGAACAAATTTAAATCGAAAACAAATTTAAATCGAAAACATTGAAATCGAAAACAAATTAAGTTGAAAACAAATTTAAATCAAAAACATATTTAAATCGATAACAAATTTAAAGAGATAATAATATGGTGTATTGGATATGGAAGTGATATTATAATTAGCTAAGAAAATCGATAAAAAAAAAAGAAAGACAGACAGACAGACAGACAGTGAGTGAATGAGTGAGCGTGCGTGTGTGTGTGTGTGTGTGTGTGTGTGTGTGTGAGAGAGAGAGAGAGAGAGAGAGTTTTGAAGGTTAAAATTCCACTTATTTTTAGTACTGATGTCTCTCGTCCTTACTTTTGTTGTTGTTGTTGTGGTTGGTGGTAATTGTGGTAGGGGGTAGTTGTGGTTAAATGGGGTTTCAGTTGTGCTAGGCTTGGTAATAGTTGTGGTGGTGATGAAGTCGTGAGAGAGAGAGAGAGAGAGGAAATGAAGAACAGGGAATGATAGAGGAAGGAAAGAAGTAAATAGAGAGAAAGAGAGAGAGAGAGAGGGAGGAAAGGAGGGAGAGAACATAATAAGAAAGAATAAGGGAGAGAGAATGAAGAGAAGCATAAGAAGGAGGAAGAAAAGGGAAGGTATGGAGAGAATATATGGAAGGAAGAATGAATGAATGAAGGAAGGAAGAATGAAGGAAAGAAGGAAGGAAGAAAGAATGAATGAAGGAAGGAAGGCAGAATGAATTAATGAAGGAAGGAAGAAAGAATGAATGAAGGAAGGAAGAATGAATGAACGAAGGAAGGAAGAAAGAATGAATGAAGGAAGGAAGAAAGGAAGAATGAATGAATGAAGGAAGAAAGAAGGAAGGAAGGAAGAATGAATGAAGGAAGGAAGGAAGAATGAAGGAAGGAAGGAAGGAAGAATGAATGAAGGAAGGAAGGCAGAATGAATTAATGAAGGAAGGAAGAAAGAATGAATGAAGGAAGGAAGAATGAATGAATGAAGGAAGGAAGAAAGAATGAATGAAGGAAGGAAGAATGTGAATGAAGGAAGAAAGAAGGAAGGAAGGAAGAATGAATGAAGGAAGGAAGGAAGAATGAATGAAGGAAGGAAGGAAGAATGAAGGAAGGAAGAATGAATGAAGGAAGGAAGGCAGAATGAATTAATGAAGGAAGGAAGGCAGAATGAATTAATGAAGGAAGGAAGAAAGAATGAATGAATGAAGGAAGGAAGAAAGAATGAATGAAGGAAGGAAGAAAGGAAGAATGAAGGAAGGAAGGAAGAATGAATGAATGAAGGAAGAAAGAATGAATGAATGAAGGAAGGAAGGAAGAATGAATGAATGAAGGAAGGAAGAATGAATGAATGAAGGAAGGAAGGAAGGAAGAATGAATGAATGAAGGAAGGAAGAATGAATGAAGGAAGGAAGAAAGAATGAATGAATGAAGGAAGGAAGAATGAATGAATGAATGAAGGAAGAATGAATGAATGAAGGAAGGAAGGAAGAATGAATGAATGAATGAAGGAAGGAAGGAAGAATGAATGAAGGAAGGAAGAATGAATGAAGGAAGGAAGAATGAATGAATGAAGGAAGGAAGGAAGAATGAATGAAGGAAGGAAGGAAGAATGAATGAAGGAAGGAAGAATGAATGAATGAATGAAGGAAGGAAGAATGAATGAAGGAAGGAAGGAAGAATGAATGAAGGAAGGAAGGAAGAATGAATGAAGGAAGGAAGGAAGAATGAATGAATGAAGGAAGGAAGGAAGAATGAATGAATGAAGGAAGGAAGAATGAATGAATGAAGGAAGAAAGAATGAATGAAGGAAGGAAGGAAGAATGAATGAGGGAAGGAAGAATGAAGGAAGGAAGGAAGAAAGAATGAATGAATGAAGGAAGATAGAATGAATGAATGAAGGAAGAATGAATGAAGGAAGGAAGGAAGGCAGAATGAATTAATGAATGAAGGAAAAAAGAATGAAGGAAAGAAGGAAGGAAGAAAGAATGAATGAAGGAAGGAAGAAAGAATGAATGAATGAAGGAAGGAAGAAAGAAAGAATGAAGGAAAGAAGGAAGAATGAATGGATGAAGGAAGGAAGGAAGAAGAATGAAGGAAGGAAGGATGAAAGATGAGGAGAGAGAATAAAGAGTATAAAATCATAATAATAATAACTTAGAATAAAAGAACTCCTCATTCCAGATAAAAAATATTTGTGTTATCAATGGCGACCTAATATTAAGGGACTTTTGGTATGACTCAGAATTTTTAAAGGATATTGACCTGTGACTTTAATTTCAAGGTCAAGGTCATTCATAGTATGCAAATCACGTTCACTCCTGACCCACTACCTTCCCACCGAGTTGGGTCAAAATCGGCCAAATACTTTCCGATTTAGCGCTTTCAGGCATGAGGCGGCCATTTTGATTTTCCTCAATATCTCAAAGTATTTTTTGGATCTCAGTACCAATACCCAGGTGCACCAGTATACCCAGGTGCACCAGTATACCCAGGTGCACCAGTATACCCAGGTGCACCAGTATACCCAGGTGCACCAGTATACCAAGGTGCACCAGTATACCCAGGTGCACCAGTATACCCAGGTGCACCAGTATACCCAGGTGCACTGTATACCCAGGTGCACCAGTATACCCAGGTGCACTGTATACCCAGGTGCACTGTATACCCAGGTGCACCAGTATACCCAGGTGCACTGTATACCCAGGTGCACCAGTATACCCAGGTGCACTGTATACCCAGGTGCACCAGTATACCCAGGTGCACTGTATACCCAGGTGCACCAGTATACCCAGGTGCACCAGTATACCCAGGTGCACCAGTATACCCAGGTGCACTGTATACCCAGGTGCACTAGTATACTGTATGTTGACCACTACACACTGCAACATTGGCAGAGGGTGTTAGTGCTAAGATTATTATTATTATTATTATTATTATTATTATTATTATTATTTTTGGCCTGATATAAGCCTGCAACCAAAATACATCACTCTGTCAATCTATCTATTGCCAGACGCCTTAATCCCGTAAGTGACCACAAACAAATCGCCTCCATATCGCCCTGTCCCCCGCCATTTCACTGCCCTGCTCCCAGCTCACATCCTCCTCTCTCATATACCTCTCCACCCCATCCCTCCATTTCGTCCTTGGCCTCCCCCTCCGTCTCCCCCCTTCCACCTCACTCACATACACTCTCCTCGTCAGTCTCTCCTGAAAATTTCAAGTGTGTCTCGAACGGTCTTGGAACATCAGCCTTCTAGATCTCCCCCCCCAAAAAAAAAAAAAAAAAAATAGTAGTAATGATGATAATAATAATAATAATAATAATAATACAGTAATAATAATAATAATAATAATAATAATAATAATCATCATCATAATCATAATATTAATAATAATGATAATACAGTAATAATAATAATAATAATAATAATAATAATAATAATAATACAATATCAATAGGAACTCGACAGAATATGCAGTTCTTCTTATGACTCAGTTTTCCTATATGAAGTGAGAGCCCCGCCCTCACCACATCCCGACCCTGATGTTATCCACCGTCATGCCATACATACGGGTTGGGTTCCGGGTTTTCAGGGCTACAGGGAGATTTTTTTTTTTTTTTTAATTACAGAACAGGAAGGGAAAACAAATGAATAAATAAAAAACAAATCCATGCACTAGATTACTGGTGTCCTCTGTTCATAAAATATCTGTAACAGTTAGACTTGAACAGCTGTAGGTTGAAGTTTGGAGGGAAACAACTCTGGGGAAGCGAGTTCCAGAGAGATGCAGTTCGGGGAATGAAAGAATTCTGATAGGCAGAAGTTCTGCAATATGGCTGAGTGACATTCCAGTCATGAGCGCTACCAGATGCCCGTGCAGCACGAGGGAAGGCATGGAGAGGTGGCACCATGGACGCAACTTCGTCTGAGCATTTGCCATAAAAATATCTGTAAAATAATGCAAGGGAGGCAACATTCCTTCTTACTTGTAGGGGAGGTAGTTTATATGTAATGGCAGGGTTGTTAATAATTCTAACAGCTTTGTTCTGAATTTTGTCTAGTTGTCTTAATGCAACATCTCCACAACCATTCCACAAGGGTGAGCAATATTCAAGCTGAGAGCGCACATGACTTATAAATCACAGCTAACTGCTCGTCAGTGAAGAAGTTACGGACTCTGTACAATAATCCAAGTTTCTTTGAGGCGGTTTTAGCAAGTGATCTGACATGAGAGGTCCAGCTGAGGGCATTGTTAAGTGACGCCGAGAATTTCAATACTTTTGGAAATGGGAGATGTGATTTTGATAGATTTTTTTCTTAAATTGCGTTTAGGTCCATGTGGAGAGGATGGAGAGTGAGAGACTGACGAGGAGAGTGTGTGAGTGAGGTGGAGGGGGGGAGAGGGAGGGGGAGGCCAAGGATGAGATGGGGGGATGGAGTGGAGAGGTATATGAGAGAGGGGGGTGTGAGCTGGGAGCAGGGCAATGAAATGACGGGACAGGGTGACATGGAGGCGCTTTGTTTGTGGTCACCCCTTACGGGATTAAGGCGTCTGGCAATAGATAGATAGATAGACGTATAAATCCATGTTTTTTTTAATGCAAAGAAGAAGGAACCCAAGGCCAGGAAAAAAAAAGATAACAGCCAAGTTCGAGTCTTCTCCCTGTACCTCTTTATTTACCTCTTCGCTACTTATTTTTGGAGCAGTACTTAATACCTGCCACGTGGCGATTTAACCCAGGAGAGACTTTGAAGAGGGATGGGGTTAGATATAGCCTACATAAGCCCCTTCAGTACGAGAATGACCTGAAAAAATGACAGAAAATGGAAAAAAAATACAAAAAAATACAAAATTACAGTATGGTTCAGTAGTTTCATATATAATCGAGGTACTTGATACAGACCGACATACAGAGTGAGTCAAGAGTAGTGTCAGCAGTCAGTGGTTATGGAGGTTGGTTCTTATATCATCACTGACTCATAGCACACCTTTTGACTGTGACTGTATGTGTTCCACCCACTATAGTGTGTGTGTGGTGTGGTTGGGTCAAGTGTGTGTGTGTGTGTGTGCGTGTGTGTGTGTGTGTGTGTGTGTGTGTGTATTTTTTGAGTGGGTTGGTGTGGTTGGGTCAAATGTGTGTGTGTGTGTGTGAGTGTGTGTGTGTGTGTTTGTATGTGTGTGTGTGTGTGTGTGTGTGTGTGTGTGTGTATTTTTTGAGTGGGTTGGTGTGGTTGGGTCAAGTGTGTGTGTGTGTGTGTGTGTGTGTGTGTGTGTGTGTGTATTTTTTGAGTGGGTTGGTGTGGTTGGGTCAAGTGTGTGTGTGTGTGTGCACGCGCGTGTGTTTTTATTTGAATGGATGGGTGTTGTTCGGTCAAGTGTGTGTGTGTGTGTGTGTGTGTGTATTTATTTGAATGTGTGTGTGTGTGTGTGTGTGTGTGTGTGTGTGTGTGTGTGTCTTAGGAAAGCTTTAATTAATAGTTTACATAAAAGACGAAGTTGAAGAGAGAGAGAGAGAGAGAGAGAGAGAGAGAGAGAGAGAGAGAAATTGTAATGGGCTTCCAAAAAATAGGTAACGATGCCTGATTGATTTTTTTTATAGAAATCCTGTATGTTTGGAGTTATTATTATTATTATTATTGTTTTGTTATTGTTATTATTAATATTATTATTTGTTTTAGTATCATTACAATTATTACTATTATTCTTATTGGTATTATTATTATTATTATTATTATTAGTAGTAGTAGTAGTAGTAGTAGTATTCATCACCACTACCACAGCCACCATCCTTATTATTATAATTTTCTTGTTAACGCCAAAGAATTATATATACTCACACAGCCTTCAGTTTTGCATTATTATTGTTATTATTATTATTATTATTATTATTATTATTATTAGAGTGACACAAGGAAGGAAAGTAGCTGGTGCAATGAAGGCCTTGATAAGAAACAGAGGCTTGAGTGTTGCAGCTGCACGAGGCTTACATGAAGGAGTGTTAGTGCCAACTTTAACATATGGATGTGAGACTATGGTGTGGCATGAAAATGAAAAGTCAGGAGTGAGAGCAGTGGAGATGGGACTGCTGAGGAATGTATGTGGAGTACAGAGGGTGGATAGGATACGAAATAATGTGATTCGTGAAAGATGTGGAGTGAAGAAGTCTGTGGACACCGGAATCGAAGGGAGTGTACTGAGATGGTATGGTCATGTGGAGAGAATGGATAACAGTAGAGTGGTGAGAAAGGTATATCTGAGCGAATCTGAAGGAGGGAGGAGGCGAGGTGGGCCAAGGAGAAGGTGGAGGGATATGGTGGATGAGTGTGTGAGGAAGAGAGGTAGGCCAAGGAGAAGGTGGAGGGATATGGTGGATGAGTGTGTGAGGAAGAGAGGTTTGGAAGTCGGTGAGGCTAGGGAACTGACAAGAGATCGAGGTGGCTGAATGCATGTTGTGAGGAGAAGTACATGATCAGGGAGTTTGGCACCGCGTGTGAGCATGGCAGCGTCTGGATTGACTCAGTCGAATACGTTTGTGTGAAGCTACAGAATGCGGTGAATGTTTTTGGCGTATCCGGTAGAGCCAGGATTCCGGGGGCTTAAATGATGAG
>NC_136994.1:17674741-17712241 GCF_032717465.1 Coenobita brevimanus
TTATTATTATTATTATTTTTTTTTTTTTTGGGGGGGGAGGCACAAGATATGAATTCCGGGTTAGGCTAAAAAATGCAGACCAGTAAATTATCCTTCAGGGGTTGACTAGTGTATTTTTTGTGTTTTTCCGTCTAGAATTTTCGTTGTCAGTTATTTCCATATTCTTGAAAATTATCGTACTTTGTTTTTCTCTCCGCCAAAATGTGATAATTATGTCTTCATCTTCTCCTTTCGGCTCTGCCCTTAGGGTTGGCCACAGCGGCTCACCCGTCTCCATCTTACTCTGTCTTCAGCATCTTCTTCTCTTACACCTACCACCCGCATGTCCTCCTTCACTACATCCATAAACCTTCTCTTTGGCCTTCCTCTCTTTCTCCTGCCTGGTAACTCCATTTCCAGCATCCTCCTCCCGACATACTCCTCATCCCTCCTCCCCACATGTCCAAACCATCTCAGTCTCGCCTCTCTAGCTTTGTCCCCAGACTGACATACGTGCGCTGTCCCTCTAATATGTTAATTTCTAACTTTGTTCAACCTCGTCACTCCTAGTGAAAAACGCAACATCTTCAATTCTGCTACCTCCAACTGTGCCTCCTGTCTTTTTGTCAGTGGTACTGTCTCCTTTCCGTACAACATGGCTGGCCTCACTACAGTCTTATAAACTTTCCCTTTCACTTCTGCAGAGACCCTTGTGTCACAGATCACTCCTGTCACCTTTCTCCACCCACTCCATCCCGCTTGCACTCTCTCTTTTACCTCTCTACCACACTCTCCGTTACTTTGTACAGTCGACCCCAAGTATTTGAATTCATCTACCTTTGCCACCTCTACACCTTGCAGCCTCACGGTTCCCCTGTCATCTCTCTCATTTGCACACATGTACTGAGTCTTGCTTCTGCTGACTTTCATTCCCCTTCTCTCCAGTGCATATCTCCATCTCTCCAGCTCTGCCTCAGCTTCCTCCCGGCTCTCACTACGTATCACAATGTCGTCCGCAAACATCATTGTCCACGGAGGCTCGTGTCTAATCTCATCTGTCAATCTGTCCATCACCATTGCAAACAAGAAGGGACTCAAAGTCGATCCTTGATGCAATCCCACCTCCACCTTGAAACCCTCAGTCATTCCCACTGCACATCTCACTGCTGTTACACTATCGTCGTACATGTCCTTCACCACCCTCACGTACTTCTCTGCCACTCTTGACTTTCTCATACAGTACCACAGCTCCTCTCTCGGTACCCTATCATAAGTCTTCTCCAAGTCTATAAACACACAATGCAACTCCTTCTGGCCTTCTCTGTACTTCTCCATCACCCATTCTCAAAGCAAATATGGCGTCTATAGCACTTCTCCCTGGCATGATAGCAGTATGATTCCAGTCGGTTGATTATTCTCTGAGATCGCCTTGGGTCAAAATTTGGGACTTTTCCAGATATTCCGGATGTCACCTAATATTCCATGAAGGATTAAAGCTGGAGCCACCAAACTGACTAGACTTAGAGACTGGGATGACCTAAGGTGACATGCACAAGATCAGTGACCTTTACCTCTAGGTGCCTTTATAGCTCGGCTTCTAGTAGACAAAGGCTGTGGCAAGTTTTTCTTTATCGAAATTGCCCCTGGACAATTTAACAGTGTTCTAGTTATTTTTTGTTATGCATTTTTCACGTCCCTTCCTTCATTATACTCGCCTGAATGGTGAAAGTTCCGCATGGCCGCTGTGTTTTGGTGAATAATTTAGTGTAACAAGTATAATTATTTGTTGTGAAAGTTGGCCTGTGATTATTCTAGTGAGGCCTGACCATAGGAAGTGTGTGTGTGTGTGTGTGTGTGTGTGTGTGTGTGTGTGTGTGTGTGTGTGTGTGTGTGTACATTTTCGTGGTTACTGGGGAATGGAAGTTTGGTGCGTGTGTGTATGTGTTTGTATGTGTGTACGTGTTTATGTATGTGTTTGTATGTGTGTACGTGTTTATGTATGTGTGTGTGTGTATGCCTGTTTTTATTCCTCAGCTTTCCCTGCAAATTTTTTCCCCCAATTTTCTTTTTTTTTAACACAATCATCATGGCCGTATGAAGCCACAGGCCTGGGTGAATGTTGTGTAACTGGTATTCATTGTTTTCTTTATTTTTTTTCTTTATTTTTGTTTTTAGATGTTTCTGGCTTGCGTTTTCTCACGACATAGGAAGTGAAATAATAATAATAATAATAATGATGATGATGATAGTAATAATAATGATGATGATAATAATAATAATAATGCCGCTCAGGGATGAGTGAGGCTGGTCACTCTCATCTTAAATGTCAGGACCAACAGCCTAGCCCCGGGCTCCTACGCTCCTCATGGAGCAACGTACGATTGGATGATGGATGGATGGATAATAATAATAATAATAATAATAATAATAATAATAATAATAATCCATCCATCCATCCATCATCCAATCCTACATTACCCCATGAGAAGCGTAGGAGCCCGGGACTAGGCAAGTTGGTCCCGACATTTAAGATGAGAGTGACCAGCCTCACTCATCCCTGAGTGGCATTACGTGAGCAATAAACCCCAACCACCCCTTAGATATAAACCTTCACCGGCTCAATCCGATTGGAGCGCAATAATTACCCACTAAAACACCAGGTGCCAAAATTTGGTTATATGGTTACCACCCAGCGTAGTAAATGGTTTCCTGGTGTACAGGAAACCATTTGGCTTGTCACTTATTGTAGAGTCACCCACAGGCAGAAGGAAGAGGAAAGAATGAAGGAAAGAAAGACAGAAGAGGGAGTGTAAAGTTACCCACAGGCAGAAGGACAAGGAAAGAATGAAGGAAAGAAAGACAGAAGAGGAAGGAAGGAAAGAAAGTTGGAGGAGAGGAAAGGGCAGACACCCGACAGCAGCACTACATCGAGTGAGTGGATAGTGAATGCCCCCACCTACCACACAATAATAATAATAAAAATAACAACAATAATAATAATAATAATGCAGACGATTTTAGTCTTGATACAGCCACACCATTCCTTTATTTCTCTTATTTTTACTTGTCTGTCTCTCTGTTCGTCTGTATTCTATTTTGCTGGACTAATCTCTCTCTCTCTCTCTCTCTCTCTCTCTCTCTCTCTCTCTCTCTCTCACACTGTATCATTATCTCAGTGTCACTTTACAGATCCATGTTATTCGATTTTTTTTTTTTTTTTTTTTTGCAATATAATTTGTGTAATTTGATTTTCACTTGGTCTATTTATGGAGATGCTTGGGTAGTCACTTTTTTATATCTATCGGCCTGTCTGTCTGTCTATCTGTCTGTGTGCGTGTCTGTCTGTCTGTCTAAATATCTATCTGTATGTATTTGGGTCTGTCTGTCTGTCTGTCTATCTATCTATCTATCTATCTTTATTTGTCAGTATATATCTATCTCATCCGTTTCCCCTTTTTTTGTAATTAATTGAAATCCCTGTGACCTTTCTGAGCATAGACTACTACTACTACTACTACTACTACTCCTACCACTACTTTTTTTTTTTTTTTCAAAATCACCTCCATCCATTGGTGAATTATATTGTGAAGATCAAAACCAACCTTCCTTCGAATACAGTTCACCATTTGGAGTTGTAATGTGAAGGTTAACACTAACCCTCATATTACAATCCGTTGGCCCCAAGCACGCCAACGGCTGTGGTTACCAACCATCTACTATTACTATTATTTTTTTATTTTATATTGATATTACAGTGTAAATAAAGACATTAAACTATTGGAGTCGCTGGTCTATGCGACTCTCGACCACTATAGCTTCGTAATCCATACCCGCCAGAGAGACAGGCCTGAGGGCTGATGATCTTGTGCCCCTGAGACATAGCAGAGCAGACCTCACGAGGGAGAATGACAGTCGACATCTCATCCAGGCCATAACAGAACTCTGCGGTTGACGTTTCTTCTCAGAAAGAACCACTGCCAGTCTCGAATAGAATCTCACTGCCTCTGGACCCATCCCACCTGATGTCGTGAACACAAGGGGAGTGAATCCACCGTGGTCCACATGTTGGATCCTTTCTTAATAATTTCTATTTTTTTCTTGCTCATTCCTCTTGTGTGCAGCTTCGAGAGACAGTTCACGATGACATGCTGCTATGGGATCGAATATCCTGATGTCGAAGAACGCCCTCTGCCCACGTGTCCAGAAACCTCGAGCACTAACATCCACTCTTGCATCATTTGATGTGTTTGCTGTTCTGTGGGTGAAGTGCTCGCCGTCCAGGGGTAGCAGAGCTGGCTCAATCGTGACATCATGGCATATTTCCTGCAGCATTTTGGCAGTGAGGTCGCGTACTTCATCGTGTCGGATGCAAACAAAGCCTCCCTTCTTGCATACCATTGCATGGTTTGCATCAAAGGCAGTGCCACAAGCACAGTGTTGAGGTATGTTCTCTATTGGCCACCCATATCTCAAGGCTACTACTACCACTACTACTACTACTACTACTACTACTACTACTACTATCACTACTACGACTACGACTACTAATACTTCAACTAGTACTACTACTGTACTTCTACTACCATCATTACTACTGCTATAACGATTATTGCGATTATTATTATTATTATTATTATTATTATTATTATCATCATCATCATCATCATCATCATCATCATCATCTGCCACTACCACCACCACTGCTACTACTACTACAAGAGAGAGAGAGAGAGAGAGAGAGAGAGAGAGAGAGAGAGAGAGAGAGAGATTATTACACTTGGGCGGGTGTACATCCACTTGGGCGATATTTTGATCCACTTGGGCTATTTTTTTTTAGACACGGACTATAAAATTCCCGAGTGAGTAAATGATTGGAGGTTATTTGGTTTGTAGTCCTCTCTCTCTCTCTCTCTCTCTCTGTAAATGTAATTCTACTGAAACTAACCAATTTCTTTCCTCCACAGAAACTGACACGCACTGAAAGGAAAGGTAAGTCTGTTTATATTGTCCCCTTTGTATTCATTTTTTTTTTTTATGAGGAAGAAGGAACCAAAGGCTGAGCCCGCAAAACAGTTCCTTCCAAGAAAAACAAAAACAATACAAAAGTGAGCCAAATTCAAGATTCGTTCATTTCGAGATGCCTGGACACACTGCGTTTGAAAGACTGGAGATCATAGGAAGTAGGAAATACAGACAGAGGGAGACAGTTCCAGAGTTGACGTGTTGCATAAATGAAGGAATGGGAGTAACGGTTAACTCGTGCAGTAGGGTATTCCTTTGGTATTGATTTTGTACTCCCTCTTTCCGACAAGGAGAGTATGTTTTCACCCCTGTTTGTTAGTTTGTTTGTCTGTCTGTCAGCAGGATTACTCAAAAACTAAAAGAGGGATTTGGACCAAACTTGGTGGGTAGATAGCCCATGTCCCAGGGAACAATCGATTAAGTTTTGGGACATATCCGGATCGTATTAAAGATTCTGGATCCGGAAAACATGTATGGTGAAACCCTAATCAGTGATGAGAAAACCTAACCCATTATGAAGAGTGGTTTGGAAATTACGCTGCCCTTGTCGGAGAGATGCGCTCCACTGAGTGACCCTCTAGTTTTGTATTTATTTGTACTCATTTCATACTTTGTACTCTTCATTTGTACTCATTCTGTATTCGTATTGCATTCATTTTTTGTTTTTGTTTTTTAACTTATGTATCCATTTTTATTCTTTTGTATTCATTTTGTATTTTTGTAACTCTTTTGCATTCCTTTGCATACAGGGATATGGAACTAGAAAAGAGAAACGGGATGTTGTAGGTTCTGAGAGAGAGAGAGAGAGAGAGAGAGAGAGAGAGAGAGAGAGAGAGAGAGATTATAATCGCTAAGAGTTCAGTTCAAACCAGATATGAAACTTTAGACAGAGAGAATACTACGGTCATGAGTTCAATTTAAACCAGATATGAAACAAGAAGCGGTGCCAAGGCACAGCAAACCCGTCCCCGGCAGTCACTTTAGTGCTGACGTATAAACACAACAGGATATCTAGTCAAAGATGTCACATATCAGATTTGGAGTAAATCTGGTGAAAATTGACGATTTTATGCCCATTTGAAATTTCATGCCCGACCCACTTGACACTGACCCCCCTACCGCTAACTGGGGGTGACCCCCCTGATGTAATGAGGCATGTTATAGGATGCAGGTTTGAAAGATGCACCTTTAGGTTTGGGTTGCATGTTGATATGACGAATTGGAAAGAAGTTACGGCGAAAAAACGATGTTTTTTTTTTTTTTTTTTTTTTGGGGGGGGGCCTGCGGCCAGGGCTTTGGCCCAGAATTTATTCAGGTGATTGGAAGGTCACAGGCCATCATCCCTGTAGTTTTAGTCAAAATCACACAGACAAACCGAGTGAAAACAATGGGCGGGTAATTACTTCAGAGAGAGAGAGAGAGAGAGTCTACTGTATAGGGAAGAGTAGGGCGTGGGAAACCATAGAGGGAGCAAGGGAGGGAGTAACAGATAATATTTAACAATGAGGTCAGCGGCCATGTGCATGACGTGACCCGCCCCGCACACACACACACACACACACACACACACACACACACACACACACACACACACACACACTGTCTCTCTCTCTCTCTCTCTCTCTCTCTCTCTCTCTCTTTCTCCTTTTTCATATTTCCCGCCAGTTTTTGCTCGTTTTCTGTCTCACATTAGAGGGAACAGATACTATAATATTTTCTCCATTCACATTTAACCCTCTCAACCCCAAATTTGGCTTCAGAATGCTCAAAAATTGCTTAAACAGGATTATGCGCTAACCCTTTTCACCTCCCAGACACATTACCAAAAACTGTAACCATTTTTATATTTCCTGCCAAATCCCCTCATTTATTTATTTATTTATTTATTTCGATATCCTCTCAGTTTATACCCCGTGACATTCAACTTTGACTTTAAAAAAAAATGGAATTATCTTTTTGCGTTCTGGGTAATAAAGAAGGTTTGAAGCATCCTTTTGCGTTCGTCACGACTCTCACATACCACCAAAATCAGATTATTTTTTCGTATTTCCCGCCAAAATCGTCACTTTTCTTACCAATACGGACAAGCTAACATACTACTTTATTTTATTCATTGAGACTATACACGTTGACCCTCAATTTTAGTTGCAAAAAAATAAAAATTAAATGTAATTATGTAGGACGATATTTGCACGACTCAGACACGATGCTCACACCACTTACTCCATTTCCAGATTTCCCGCCTTTTCCTTCCAAGTTGCCCACTAAAATCAACACCGATAGACAGTAGTATAATAAATCCATCCATATTATGCCCCGTGACCCCCAGTTATATGCCAGAATACTCAATAAAAATCAAAAGGAATGAGTTTTTGGCGTGACACTGTTTTGGTGGCGAGAGTACCGGGTTAAAATTTTTCCAGGTCAAGAGAACGCAATCTTGAGCGTTGCGTTTTGGTCTCCCTCAAGCGCTTGCCTAATACGGGGGCCGCTTGAGGGCTGGAATTTATAGAGCTCACCTGGGGGGCAGAATTTATGGAGAATTTTTGTATTGGCCGCCTTTAGCAAGTCGAGGCGATATGGTTTTGGTCAGCGTCTGTCTGTGTGTGTTGCCAAAATATCTCGTCTTCGATTTTGGCTTGTAGGTAAAAAATACAGACAGAGACAAATATCTTCCCAAAGGTTGACAAATATATGGCGGGAAAAACGAACCATTTGAGCAAGTCGAAGCGATATAGTTTTTGTCAGTGTCTGTGTGTGTGTTGCTAAAATATCTCGTCTTCGAATTTGCCTTGTAGGTAAATAATACGGACACACACACAAATATCTTCCCAAAGTTTGTTGGATATACAACGGGAAATTTGAACATTTTGAAACACACACTAGTAGAGATTGGGTTTTCGTTGTATTTCGCCAGATGTAAATTTTCTTTAGTCGGAACTGGGAAGGTAGTTGTGTCTTTGTACCTTAGCCAGCAGCATATTTTGGCGGGCGATTAGCATTCGGCCCCCTAATGCGTTTATTTCGTTAGAGAATGTTATGAATATACAGAGTGAATAAAATCTCTTCATCAGTTTAAGTATTACATATCGTTTTGTTATCGTAATTGGCGGCTGTAATCATCTTTTTTTTTTTTTTTTGAAGCACCTGTATTCATGGCCAGATAAGTAAATAAATGAATAAATAAATAATGAATGAATGTACAGTCCGCCACAAAAGCTGTACAACTCTTTCACTGTCTGTTTCACATTTATAGTTATCAATATTTTCCCCTAACTTATTTTTAGAGATTCGTCTATGAGCAAAGAGAGAGAGAGAGAGAGAGAGAGAGAGAGAGAGAGAGAGAGAGAGAGCAGTTCACCGCCTCCCAAGCGATTTATTTTGGTTACTTGCATTTTACTGTCCTATTCTATGTTATGGTCAGTTCTTCAGACATCGCCCTCCTCTGTATAAATAATGCACACAAAAGGATACTAACCAGCCATATCCAAAAATAAATCGCTTAGGAAGAGGTGTTAGGGAGCCTCTTTAACCGACGAGAGAGAGAGAGAGAGAGAGAGAGGGGGGGGGAATAATGGATTTTTTGGCTTGAATTATTGTTATTATTATTATTATTATTATTAGTGGTGGTGCTGGTAGTAGTGGTAGTGGTGGTGGTGGTAGGTGTTTGTAGTAGTAGTAGTAGTAGTGGTGGTGGTAGGTGGTTGTAGTAGTAGTAGTAGTGGTGGTGGTGGTGGTAGGTGTGGTTGTAGTAGTAGTAGTAGTGGTGGTGGTGGTGGTGGTGGTAGGTGTGGTTGTAGTAGTAGTAGTAGTAGTAGTAGTGGTGGTGGTGGTAGGTGTGGTTGTAGTAGTAGTAGTACTGGTGGTGGTGGTGGTAGGTGTGGTTGTAGTAGTAGTCGTGGCGGTGGTGGTGGGATTGTTGTTGTTGTTGTTTCTTGTTTTTTTTTCTTAACCCCGACCCCAAAACAAGAGGTGGTATCGAAATCACGTTGTTCTGTTTGTGTGTCAAGTGTGTGTGTTTGTATGCAGTGTGTCTGAGGTTATGTCGCCTTGGTGGAACATGACGTGCTTTGTGTGTGTGTGTGTGTGTGTGTGTGTGAGGGAGAGAGAAAGAGATTTACGCATTACACACACACACACACACACACACACACACACACACAAAGAGAGATATAGAGAGCTAGATTTACACATTAAACACACACACACAGATGGAGAGAAAGAACGGAATAAAAGAGAGAGAGAGAGAGAGAGCAGTTCACCTCCTCCACATCATACTGTCAGTGATACAAACAGACTCGAATTAAGACCTTTATATCTCTCTTGGGCGTGAGTCATAAACATTCCCGGACCTCGCTGTAGCCAGACACTTTACCGCAAGGGAATATCGGATCATTGAGACGACTCCTCAGTGACTTGCATGCGGTTGATGAGTCTGCTCGGCCAAACGGATGGGAGATACTTAACAAAAATTTACTCAAATATTTTTATGGGGGTCACGTCCCTTTCCAAAAAAATAAAAATAAATAAATAGAGTGAAAATAGTCCATATATACTTTGATATCTTAGTCATTCTTGTATAATGCGATATTAAAAGAGCGTGACCCCCCTGTGGTTTGGGGGAATCAGGCCCCGTCCCAAAAAATATAAATGTTCGGAAATAAGGGATTGTGAGCACATGAATTAAATGAGAGAGAGAGAGAGAGAGAGAGAGAGAGAGAGATGACTAGATAGATACAGATGAAGCTAGGTAGAGAAAGAAAGGATTAGATAGACAAAAAGATAGATAGGTAGGTAGGTAGATAGACGGAGAAAGAGAGAGAGAGAGAGAGAAAGTGGGTCTGTAGTTCCATCTTGACCAAATGCTGAGTCACCGTCTTAAAGGGGCTAAGAAATACTGGTTTAAAGAGAGAGAAAGTGAAAGAGAGAGAGAGAAAGAGAGAGAAAATGAGAGAGAGAGAGAGAGAGAGAGAGAGAGAGAGAGAGAGAGAGAGAGATTCATTTTACTCAGGCCTAAAATCACCATCGCTCCGTTTTGAATCCTAAACTGTAGAATCATATTAACGCTAGAATCTTATCCTAGTCACGAAGAAGTGCTATGGAGGGGATGTAGAGCCGCCGTACTGCCTTTTTCCGCCACTGACTCACGTGATTAGCAAAAGGACGAAAATTTGGGCCAAGGTAAGGTGAAAGGAGTATAGTCTTTCTTTTTCTTTCTTTTTTTTAATGGAGTTATTCTGAAATTCCAGGTCATGTTCCAAATTAGGTCGCCAGAGTCATTTAGAGCGAGTGGCGTAAGGTCAGAGAGAGAGAGAGAGAGAGAGAGAGAGAGAGAGAGGTGAACAAATAAATAGTTAGATGTGTTGACAGGTATGTAGGTAGGTAGGTAAGTAGAGAGAGAGAGAGTGGGAGAGGGAGATGAGCAATTAGATAGATATGTAGACAGGTAGAGGGAGAGAGAGAGAGAGAATAGGAAAATAGATAGACAGACAGACAGTTGACCAAATAAATGGACAAATAGATTGATAGGTAGGTAGGTATGGAGAGAGAGAAAGAGAGAGAGAGAGAGACAGAGACAGAGAGAGACAGACAGACAGATGACTAAATAACTAGGCAAATTAGTTAATTGATAGGTAGGTAGGTATGGAGAGAGAGAGAGAGAGAGAGAGAGAGAGAGAGATGACGAGGTAGAGACATAGACGAGAAGACAAACATGTTTAAATAAATAGATAGATATTGAGAGAGAGAGAGAGAGAGAGAGAGAGAGAGAGAGAGAGAGAGAGAGAGAGAGAGAGGTGCCAGATTTTCCCATGAATATTTCGGTGGGTCAAGGTGGGTGTGGGTGGAATGAGGGCGTGGGTGGGGTGGAGAGAGTGAGAGAGAGAGAGAAATTAGTACGCAGCTTTTACACATAAGCCGATTAACATGACAGAGAGAGAGAGAGAGAGAGAGAGAGAGAGAGAGAGAGAGAGAGAGACTTACATTACGAATACAACACCCAGTAAATTACATATATATTTATCTATGTTATATGTATCGACTTCGGCTATAGACTAAATATCCCGTTCCCTGAAGCTCAGCAGTCCCCCTACGCGCAGCAGATGACGTCACACCCTCATGTCACCTTTTGGACACTAATACTCACCGTCTATATTGAATACGTGCTTGGGCTGTCTCGTTTAGGACTGATGTGGTGGTGGGAGTGTTTCTGAGGCGTCTCTCTCTCTCTCTCTCTCTCTCTCTCTCATCAGTGAAATTATTATTATAGTAATCTTTTGTGACAGTTTGAGAGAGAGAGAGAGAGAGAGAGAGAGAGAGAGAGAGAGAGAATGACTTGGTAGAAACATAGACACAAATGACAAGATAGATAGATAGATAGACTGGTCGGTAGGTAGGTAGATAGGTAGGTATGTAGAGAGAGAGAGAGACAGTGAGAGAGGTCGTAAAAAGGAAATTGATGAAAGACGAGCAATAGAGAGAGAGAGAAAGGAGAGTGAAAAAGAGACAGAAAAGTAAGAAAGACAGATAGAAAGAAGAGAATAAAGGAGAGAGAGAGAGAGAGAGAGAGAGAGAGAGATGAAAATAATGGGTGCTGTCATGATGGTCGAGATTGGCTGTGTATCACGTTCACATTTCAGCCTTATCGCTTTTCACCCTTCCTGCCCTTGATGGTGAAGAAAGGAAGGCATTAGAGAGAGAGAGAGAGAGAGAGAGCGATCGTAAAAGGGAAATTGATAAAAGACGAGGAACACAAAGAAAGAGAAAGAAGAGAGAGTGAGAAAGGGAAGAAAGACGGAGAGAGAGAGAGAGAGAGAGAGAGAGAGAGAGAGAGACCTCATGAATCACGGTCAACCCTAATACGCTAAGTGCAGCACAAATGGCCCCTTTCATCTCTCTCTCTCTCTCTCTCTCTCTCTCTCTCTCTCTAAAATAAAAGAAAATGGTATATCTTTCAGTTTGTTATCTCTGTGTGTCAGTGTGTTTGGGTTGATGTGTGATGCTGGAGAGAGAGAGAGAGAGAGAGAGAGAGAGAGAGAGAGAGAGAGAGAGAGACTTTTTAATCGTGATGCATGCACAGTAGATATGAATGTTGAGAGAGAGAGAGAGAGAGAGAGAGCAAACTCACAAATTAAAGTCACCCCTAATACGCTCTGTGCACCTCAAATGGCCCCCCTTTTGCTCTGTCTTAACCCCTTATATCCAGTGACTTTTCTTACTTTCTTTTTTCTCTCTCTCTCTTTCTCCTTTTCTTTCTCTTTTTCTTTCTTCCTTTTTTTTCTTCTTCTTCTTCTTCATCATCATCATCATCATCATCATCATCATCATCATCATCATCATCATCATCATCATCATCATCATCATCATCATCATCACCGCCTTATCATTATTTATATAATTTTTATTATTGTTGTTTTATTGTTAATATTGATGTTTTAGTTTGTTAATGTTACTCATTATTATTTTATATTATTATTATTATTATTATTCACGATTATTACCCTTTGCGATAGCTAGCAGGTCAGTGAGTGGCCAGCGTCCTTCTGCTTCTTCTTCCGCTTCTGCTGGATTTGTTAGGAGGCCTTGGAGACATGAGAGTGGTTCCGTATAAGGTAATTTGACGTTGAGAAGGCATTGTGGTGTCAGCAGCAGGTCTGTTAAGGCGCCTCCATAATGTGGGTAGTGGATCTCTGTGTTTAGGCGCCTCCATAATGTGGGTAGTGGATCTCTGTGTTAAGGCGCCTCCATAATGTGGGTAGTGGATCTCTGTTAAGGCGCCTTCAGAGTGGGTAGTGGATCTCTGTGTTAAGGCGCCTTCAGAGTGTGGGTAGTGGATCTCTGTGTTAAGGCGCCTCCAGAATGTGGGTAGTGGATCTCTGTGTTAAGGCACCTCTAGAGTGTGGGTAGTGGATCTCTGGTAAGGCACCTTCAGAGTGTGGGTAGTGGATCTCCGTTAAGGCGCCTCCAGAGTGTGGGTAGTGGATCTCTGTGTTAAGGCACCTCTGTAATGTGGGTAGTGGATTTCTCTGTTAAGGTTAGTTACTTTTTACAGAAATCTGTTTGAATCAAGTGCCTCGCTGTAGATCCCAGAGCGGTTCTACTCTTGTTATTGTTATCTTCCTTCTCTCTTCCTCATTCCCGTTTTCTCCCTCCCTCACCTCACCTCACCTCACCTTTCATCTCTCATTTTCCTCCTTCCTCCTTGTCTTGTTTTCCGCCCCCCTCCCCCTCCCTCCAGTTCTCCTTCACCTTCCTCCACCTCTTTATCACGAGTCATTCATTACGGCGGTCTTAAATAGCCCCACCCTCCCTTCTCTCTCTCTCTCTCTCTCTCTCTCTCTCTCTCTCTCGTATAATTGTAGCACTGTATTAGTATTAAGGCCGGACTGCTTCGTAGAGACCCCATTCTTTCATACAAGGTGACTCAGTTTGACCTCTCGTCCTCTCTTTCTGGTGATGTAAATGTGCAAGTAGACACAGCAACGTACAAACACCTCTACTGAGTGCCTAAACATCTGTGCACCATTAGTTACGAAAAATGTAACTAGAAACAGACTCGTATAATCATAATTCAGTCTCTTGTGTTGAGGTTGATTAATTACTGCATTTCGTATAATCATAATTCAGTCTCTTGTTGAGTTTGATTAATTACTGCATTGCCATATGGAGTAAAGCCAACGGAACTCTTATACACAGTGCCCAGAAACTAAGGAACATCGCTGCTAAAGTTGCTTTAGGTTGAATGAGGAAATGCGATCATGTTTCTCCAGTCCTGAAAGAGTTAAGATGGCGAAATATTAAACAAAAGCATGCATTTGATATGTACCCTACTACGTTTAAAATACTGCGTGGTGTGTACCCTGAATGGTTTATGTCCTTTGCTACTGTGCATAACGTGACTGGAAGTGTAACCAGACAACAAAATAACCCATATACACCAAGAATCCACACTATACCGGTTTTACTTTAACTTGGCCCAGATTTTCGTCCTTCAGCGGTTAACTTCACACAGATCAGTGGCAGAAGACAATGCTACGCCTCTACATCCCTTCCACAGTAATTCATCGTAACTATAGTCGCGGCGCACGACTCTGAGGTTGTCATTATCGTACCCTGGCAACCGTCAATTCAATAATGCGTCCGATTTCGTATCATATTATACACGATTTATATTATTATGCACGAATATATTATACACGAATATTATTATACATGAACATATTATACTCGAATCACTTGCGTCTCATGTTATACACGAAATGGGACGCACTTTTGAATAGTAGGTTGCCAGGGTACGATAATGATAAACCTCAGAGTCGTGCGCCGCGAGTATAGCACCGTTTTCAAGTGTTCATCTATTGCTACAACTCGGCATTTGGGATGGAGAGATGGCAAGTTTAGGACAAGTTAGAGTAAAAGGAGTATAGCATTGGTGTCAGGTCACTCGCTGTACTGGGCCCGAAGCTGTAGAATGAACTGCCCTCTTCAATAACCAATTCCAGTGGCCTACCGGTACTCAAATCTAGGCTGATGTGTTTTCTTGGGGGAGAGAAAAAAGTTGTATGACATGAAATACCTATCATGTGTATGCAAGATTAAATACCAACTGGGATTTTATCTTGCTCTAAATTTGGCTCTATCGTGACTGGTTTTTCATTTTCTTCATGTACTGTACTTACTAAATATCGGGACATGAGTGTTTATTAATTACAACTGCTTAGTGGAAAAAAAGGATTTGAATTTGAACTCTCTCTCTCTCTCTCTCTCTCTCTCTCTCTCTCTCTATCATCTTCCTAATTCCGTCTGTCTTCCCTTATTTTTTTTGCTTATTTCTTTCTTCCTCGTGTTTCTCTCTGTCTGTCTGTCTGTCTGTCTGTCTGTCTCTCTCTCTCTCTCTCTCTCTCTCTCGCCCCATTCTTTCTTACAAGGTGACCCAGTTTAACCTCTCGTCCTCTCTTTTCCTTCCATTTTCCTTTATCATCGTCTTCCTTATTCCGTCTTTCTTCCCTTCCTTATTTTTTGCTTATTTCTCTGTCTCTGTCTCTCTCTCTCTCTCTCTCTCTCTCTCTCTCTCTCTCCATTTTTTTTTCATCGTTTCCTAGTTTTTCTCCTTTTCATGCTTCCCTTCCTCTCTCTCTCTCTCTCTCTCTCTCTGAATTATTCATGGAGCAATTACACTCACGCCTTAATGAATTGTTCCAATATTTTTTTTTTTTGTGATACGGAAGACATAATACGTACATACATACATGTGTGTGTGTGTGTGTGTGTGTGTGTGTGTGTGTGTGTGTGTGTGTGTGATATAATACGTATATACATGAGTGTGTTTGTGTGTGTTTTAGGCAAAGTATAAGCGTATGTGTCATGTGGATCCTGTGTATGTGTGTGTGTTTGTGTGTGTGTGTGTGTGTGTGTGTGTGTGTGTGTGTGTGTGTGTGTCTGTGTGTGTGTGTGTGTTTTATAGTCATGTGCGTCGTGTGGGTCCAAGCATATATCTGATTGCAACAAAAACAGTTTAGGTTGCACCATCACCTTGCAAGCCTAGAGAAAGAGAGAGAGAGAGAGAGACTAAAAATACAAGCATAAATAACACTATAGTTTTATCTGCTCACGACTTTACCCTTCCATAAAAAGCATGCAGAATATTAATGTGTGTGTGTGTGTGTGTGTGTGTGTGGGTCGGTGTGGGTGTGGGTGTTTGTGCTGCGTAAATCTCTCTCTCTCTCTCTCTCTCTCTCTCTCTCTCTCACACACACACACACACACACACACACACACACACACACACACACACACACACACCAAGGCGACATAACCTCAGATAAATCGCTTACAGACAGACACACTTGACATACAAACACAACTACGTGATTTCGATACCACCTCTTGTTTTGGGGTTGGGGTTAAGAAGCAGAAGAAGGAGGAAAGGAGGAAGAAGGAGAGGGAGAGGAGGAAGAAGCAGAAGGAGGAGGAGAGGAGGAAGAAGCAGAAGGTGGAGGAGAGGAGGAAGAAGCAGAAGGAGGAGGAGAGGAGGAAGAAGCAGAAGGAGAGGAGGAAGAAGCAGAAGAAGAAGGAGAGGAGGAAGAAGCAGAAGGAGGAGGAGAAAAAGAAGAGGGCAAAGAAGAAGATGAAGAAGAAAAAGAAAGAAGGAGCAGGAGGAGGAGGAGAAGAAGAAGAAGGAGGAGGAAAGGAAGAAGAAGAAAGAAGGAGGAGGAGAAGGCTAAGAGAAAGGAGGTGGAGGAGAAGAAGAAGAAGAAGGAAGAATGAGCAGGAGGAGGAGGAGAAGAAGAAGAAAAGAATAGAAGAAGATGACAGGGCAGGGTGCAAAAATATTACTGGCATTAATTTCCAACCAGTACAAAAGAAGAAGAGGAAGAAAGAAGGAAGAGAAGAAGAGGACTAAGACGGAGGAGGAGGAGAAGAAGACGACTAAGACGGAGGAGGAGGAGAAGAAGAGGACTAAGACGGAGGAGGAGGAGAAGAAGACGACTAAGACGGAGGAGGAGGAGAAGAAGACGACTAAGACGGAGGAGGAGGAGAAGAGGACTAAGACGGAGGAGGAGGAGAAGAAGACGACTAAGACGGAGGAGGAGAAGAAGACGACTAAGACGGAGGAGGAGGAGAAGAAGAGGACTAAGACGGAGGAGGAGGAGAAGAGGACTAAGACTGAGGAGGAGGAGGAGAAGAAGAGGATTAAGACTGAGGAGGAGGAGGAGAAGAAGAGGACTAAGACGGAGGAGGAGGAGGAGGAGAAGAAGAGGACTAAGACGGAGGAGAAGGAGGAGGAGGAGGAGAAGAAGAGGACTAAGACTGAGGAGGAGGAGGAGGAGGAGAAGAGGACTAAGACTGAGGAGGAGGAGGAGGAGCAGCAGCAGAATAAGTAGGCCAGTTAGCAGAAGGGGAGGAGGAATTAAAAAAAAAAAAAAAATCCACGGTTTGAAGGTCTGTAATTTTAGCATCTTTCATAATGACAGGCTGGGACAAAAAGTTACCCCCAAATCTACAGTCATGGTGAAAAGTGATTGTGAGGACATCTGGGGCAATTATGTGGATGTGTAGAGCAAAATGGATTAATACTGTACGAGAATATTCTGCTAATCACGAAGAAGTGCTGTGGAAGAATTGAATCAGGACGGTGTTTGGAATATTCACTTTTTTTATTTTTTTTGTACTTATGATTTGAACTTTTTTACCTTTTCTTATTAATTGAATATGGTGCTAGTCACGAAGAAGCGCTGTGGAGGAATTTTATCAGTATTGTGTGTGGAACTTACTGTATACCCTTCCTCTCCTCTTTTTTTTTCTTTCTTTCTTTCTTTTAACTCAAACTTGGCGGGAAATTATATACCAAACGGGAGGGACGATTCCACCATTATTTTAACAAACTCACAATCTCAGGATAAATAATTTTGATACATAACCAACACGCATCGTAAACTGTTCCACTGTGACTGCAAAGACAAAATATACCGCTGCAAAAAGACAAAATATACCACTACAAAAAGACAAAATATACCACTGCAAAAAGACAAAATATACCACTGCAAAAAGACAAAATATACCGCTGCAAAAAGACAAAATATACCACTACAAAAAGACAAAATATACCACTACAAAAAGACAAAATATACCACTGCAAAAAGACAAAATATACCACTGCAAAAAGACAAAATATACCGCTGCAAAAAGACAAAATATACCGCTGCAAAAAGACAAAATATACCACTACAAAAAGACAAAATATACCACTACAAAAAGACAAAATATACCACTACAAAAAGACAAAATATACCACTGCAAAAAGACAAAATATACCGCTGCAAAAAGACAAAATATACCACTACAAAAAGACAAAATATACCGCTGCAAAAAGACAAAATATACCACTGCAAAAAGACAAAATATACCACTGCAAAAAGACAAAATATACCACTGCAAAAAGACAAAATATACCGCTGCAAAAAGACAAAATATACCGCTGCAAAAAGACAAAATATACCACTGCAAAAAGACAAAATATACCGCTGCAAAAAGACAAAATATACCGCTGCAAAAAGACAAAATATACCGCTGCAAAAAGACAAAATATACCTGTTTGGGAGGTAATAAAGGAAGTGGGTCGTCCGCGGCAACGTTTACTGTCGATCTCTCTTGCATCTCGCCCCGACTGCGTGCGTCAGTGTATCCTGTGTTAAAGCAGTGGCAGACTTAATGATTTAACCAAACCTAACCTAACTAAACCAAGCCTAACCTAATCTAATAAACCTAATAATTTAACCTAACCTAACCTAACCAAACCAAACCTAATCCAATAAACTTAATGATTTTACCAAACTTAACCTAATCCAAGTAAACCTAATCCAATAAACTTAATGATTCAACCAAACCTAACCCAACCAAGCCAAACCTAATCCAACCTAACCTCACTTGCGTTTGACAGCCAGCTTAAAAAAACAAAAAAACAAAAAACGCGTGTTGGGAACGTTAAATATGGCCAGCTAATGGCAGACGTCGGCGGAATATTTACCGTACCCATTCTCAGTCCTCATTTATGGCTTTCAGATCCTAGTTTCGCATTCTCAGTCCTCATTTATGGCTTTCAGATGCTAGTTTGTAAAAGTCCCCAGTAGCTGTGGCATTCCAGGAATAAGAAACCTGTGAAAAGATTCATTTCAGTAGAGAATATTGAAAAGCCGTGTCCGTTTTGTATTTAAAAAAAAAAAAAAAAAAAAAAAAAAAAAAAAAACTGTCAGTAGAATATGATGCAAGTCGCGAAGAAGTGTTGTGGAATATTCAAGTGCGGTGTTTGAATCCTATACTCTTTCGTACCCCCGCCACGGAGGTTAGCTTGTACCCCATGTTTGTTTGTTTGTTTATGCTTGTCTGTTTGTTTGTCTGTCTGTTAGTAGGATTACCGGCATTCAAAAAGTTATCAACGGATTGTGGTGAAATTTTGTGGAAGGGTGGGCCATGGACCAAGAATGAATTGCTATTTTGGGGGGCGGTCCCGGAACCTTTTTAATGGCATTGGCGGAGGTATGCGGTCTCTCAGCGCCTTCTTGTTTACTGTAACTTGGTTTAGATTAATATTAGAATGTGATGCTAGTCATGAAGAAGTGCTGTGGTAACCTTTAACCAGGACAATGCTGTTTGAACATAAGAAGAGAGGATAACTGCAGAAGGCAGGTCGGCCCATGCTAGGCAGCTGCGAGAAGAGTAACTGAACTACTAGAATGAGATAAGGACAACAAGGATGAAGGCTCCCCCCCCCACCCACCAATCCCTGTTTAGATCCTGTACTCTTTATTCTAACTTGGTGGTGGTAGTAGTAGTAGTAGTATTAGTAGTAGTAGTAGCAGTAGTAGTAGCCGCAGGTTCAGCTAAAACGTGAACCCAGTGGACCGCTGGCTTAAGTTCCCCTTCCCCTGCAGTCCACCATCATCTTTTCGGGGGATAGGGAGGGAGTTGAGGGACATATAACCAGGCAGTGGATCCGCCTGGTTATATGGGTGCCACCACGTGAAGGCGTCCCTCTCCAATACATTGTGGGGAGTCTAATGGCTGTACGTTCGTATTGAAAGGTGGGGACGTTAAAGAAAGGGAGACGCTTTGTGTGTGTGTGTGTGTGTGTGTGTGTGTGTGTGTGTGTGTGTGTGTGTGTGTGTGTGTGTGTATGTTCTTGAATCTCTCTCTCTCTCTCTCTCTCTCTATGTAGGTAGGTAGGTCATACAGTGGGTAGATTGGCAGAAAGGCAGGTAGGATATGTAGGAGAGAGAGAGAGAGAGAGAGAGAGAGTGAGAGAGAGAGAGAGAGAGAGAGAGAGAGAGAGAGAGAGAGAGAGGCACTCAGGACAGATAACAATAAATAAGGATTAAAAAGAGAGAGAGAGAGAAAAAGAGAGAGAGAGGGAGGGAGGGACGAAGTGTGAGAAAGTCAGTGAAGCATTTAAAGGGTAAAGTTGAGGAGAAAGGCATGTCATTCTCTCTCTCTCTCTCTCAGTCAGGTTTTTAATTGCAGGATGGTGTAGGTCAGGCATAAAGAAGGAATCCTGGTTAATTATTCATACCTTACCAGATGTCGTGACTAATTTTCCGTAGCGAATTAGTCTCCCTATTACTCCTTGATATTTTACTGTGTGTTACGGCCTCTAAATATCAGCACAGTCTGCGTCACATTCACTCCTAGTTAGTTTCTCTTTCCCTCCACTTCATCCTCCACCTCATCCTCGACCTTCCCCTCCCCCTAACTCACTCACACTCTCCTAGTCAGTCTCTCATCGCCCCTCCACACGTATTGGGTTGCATTGCCTCATTGCATACTGTATTGCATTATAATCATCACCAGTTGGACGTGTTTTTCGTTTATCAATTTATTTCAGTCAGTACATTATTATCTTTAGGAAAAATTGTAACGCAAGAACACACACACACACACACACACACACACACACACACACACACACACACAGAGTACAAATTATCTTTAGAAAAAATTGTAATGCAAGAACTGGGACTAGGAAACACACACACACACACACACACACACACACACACACACACACACACACAGTACAAATTATCTTTAGAAAAAATTGTAATGCAAGAACTGGGACTAGGAAACACACACACACACACACACACTTTAACACATTTCTAGTAATAATTTTTTCTCATTGTTCCTCCTGACTCAGATGATTATATTTAAACTAGGAAATTATTGTCGTGTGTGTGTGTGTGTGTGTGTGTGTGTGTGTGTGTGTGTGTGTGTGTGTATAGGTATGTGAGGCATGTGTATTTGTGTGCATCTGTGTGTGTATGTAGCTGTATGTGCGTGTGTGTATGAGGTGTATGTGTGTATGTATATGTATGTATAGTATGTATGTATGTATATATATGTATGTGTACGTGTGTATGTATAGTATGTATGTGTACGTGTGTATGTATAGTATGTATGTGTGTATGTATGTATGTGTATGTATGTATGTATGTGTACGTGTGTGCTTGTAAATGTCTACACAAAAACTTGCACACTCTCCATCCTCACTCATCCAATGTCTGTTTTTTTTCCTTCCTCTCTCTCTCTCTCTCTCTCTCTCTCTCTCTCTATCTCTCTCTCTTCCACACACACCTCTTGCTTCGTTTTTTCTTCTTTTACTCAGTGTCTTCTTCACTTGCTATCTGTCTATCTATCTTTGTCTATCTATCTATCATTCTGTCTATTTATCTCTAATGTATTCAGTTTTTCTTCGTCTCCATCACCCCCTCCCTCACGTCTTCATTCCTTCCCCTCCCTCCCTTCCCTTTCTCCCTCTCTCCTCCCTCCCTTTCTTTCTCTCCCATCATCATCATCATCATCATCACAACCACCACCGTCATCATCCTCACTTGCCTTCTCATTTCTTCCCTTCCCCATCATCATCATCATCATCATCACAACCACCACCATCATCATCCTCACTTTCCTTCTTATTTCATCCATTTCCCATCATCATCATCATCATCACAACCACCACCGTCATCATTCTCACATTCCATCTCATTTCTCCTCCCTCCTCCTGCCTTCCTCCTTTCTCCACTTTCCCTTCCTTCTTCCCTCCCTCTCTCTCTCCTTCGTGACCAGTTTCTTTCCATGTTGATTATTGGGTCACTTCCACTTCCAGCTCTAGTCTTTTCCTCTCTCTCTCTCTCTCTCTCTCTCTCTCTGTGTATATATATATATATATATATATATATATATATATATATATATATATATATATATATATATATACTGTTACGTTAGATTAATTTATATGAATGCTATATTATGTTAGGCGTTCATATAAATTAACCTAACCAGTCCTTGCCTATCTAACCTAACCTAACCTAGATTATCCCAGCCTAACCTACCCACAGCCTAAATTAACCCAGCCTTAATCAACCCATCCTAATTTAAACCTATTTCACGAATTCCCTAAGGATTTTATGGAATCACTGGCTACACAGAATCCCTGTAATATATACTGTAAACACATACCTACAAAATTATATTTATATCTATCAGTCTATCTATCTATCTATCTAGCTATATGCATATATATCAAGCTTCTGTTCATTTTTCCTCACGTTTTCACTCGTCCTTTCACTTCCTCTCTCTCTCTCTCTCTCTCTCTGACCAGTTCCACCCGAGACGGGTCACCTCCGCTACTAGGTCATCATCTCCCCCCCCCCCCCCGGCTACCTTCCTTTGGTATCTGAAATGATTACCGTGACTTGGCGGGATAGTACTCTCTCTCTCTCTCTCTCTTTCTGTTTATCTATCTATATCTATCTATCTATCTCTCTGTCAGTGACTTGGCGGGATAGTACCGACTCTCTCTCTCTCTATGTATATATATATATATATATATATATATATATATATATATATATATATATATCTGTTTGTCTGTCTCTATGTATCTATCTGTCTGTCTATGTATCTACCTGTATATTTTGATGGATTAATAAGCACATAGATAAAAATATGAGAGAGAGAGAGAGAGAGAGAGAGAGAGAGAGAGAGCGATTTCCCTTCACCACGGGTCAAAGGTCACGCGTTGTTAGGGTACAGTATATATATAACTACGAAATTTACCCTCACCGTAACACTCATTCTTATATTTTTAACTTTATTTTTATCATATTCTTATCTGTTCTTATTTCTGTTATCTCTCTACGCAAGATCACAGGACGCAACCACGTATTCTCAGCGTGCCGTTAAAAAATAGCGGTTTAGCCCTTGCCATTTGGAGATTTATTTTTGTTGTCATTGCTGCTAGATGGTTTTATTCATGGTAACCCGCTCCCCCCCCCTCTCTCTCTCTAAAATAATAATAGTAATAGTAGTAGTAGTAGTAGCAGCAGTAGTATTAGTATTAGTAGTAGTACAAATAATAATAATAATAATAATAATAATAATAATAATAATATGAATAAGAACAAGAACAGTGAAATAATAATATAAAATAAAGAATAAAAGATGTGTAAGGGTTAATGGGCATCTAAGTGAATGGTTCAGGATCGGTGTGGGCGTGCGACAAGGTTGTGTGACGTCCCCATGGTTGTTCAATATATATATGGATGGGGTGATGAGAAAAGTAAAAACACGAGTAAAGGAGAGGGGGATGGCGTTGGTAATGAATGGTGATGGATGGAATATCTCAAATTTGTTGTATGCTGATGATGCAATATTACTTGCAAATACCGGACAAGAACTTAGTAGAGTAGTGCAGAGTTTTGCTGATGTCTGTGAGCGTCGTGCCTTGAGAGTAAATGTAGAAAAGAATAAAGTGATGGTTATTGAGAGAGAAGGTGACTCCCAGTGTCATGTTGCAGTGAATGGAGAGAGACTGGAATTGGTGAGAGAGTTCAACTACCTGGGTACAGTGATAGAAAAGAGGAAAATGTACGAAAGAAGTGGAAAGTAGAGTGACATAAGGAAGAAAAGTAGCTGGTGCAATGAAGGCCTTGATAAGAAACAGAGGCTTGAGTGTTGCAGCTGCATGAGGCCTACATGAAGGAGTGTTAGTGCCAGCTTTAACATATGGATGTGAGACTATGGTGTGGCATGAAAATGAAAAGTCAAGAGTGACAGCAGTGGAGATGGGACTGCTGAGGAATGTATGTGGAGTACAAAGAGTGGATAGGATACGAAATAATGTGATTCGTGAAAGATGTGGAGTGAGGAGGTCTGTGGACACCAGAATCGAAGAGAGTGTACTGAGATGGTATGGTCATGTGGAGAGAATGGATAACAGTAGAGTGGTGAGAAAGGTATAGCCTATCTGAGCGAATTTGAATGAGGGAGGAGGCGAGGTAGGCCAAGGAGAAGGTGGAGGGATATGGTGGATGAGTGTGTGAGGAAGAGAGGTAGGCCAAGGAGAAGGTGGAGGGATATGGTGGATGAGTGTGTGAGGAAGAGAGGTCTGGAAGTCGGTGAGGCTAGGGAACTGACAAGAGATCGAGCTGGCTGGATGAATGTTGTGAGGAGAAGTGCATGATCAGGGATTTGGCACCCCTTTTTAACGTGGCTGCGTCCGGATTGACTCTATCGGATACGTTTATGTGAAGCCACTGAACGTGGTGAATGTTTTTGGCGTATCCGATAGAGCCAGGATTCCGGGGACTTGAATGATGAGTGAATGGAAGCGTGGCCCATTGGATTTGGCAGATTTGGGCTGTCTGGACATTGCTACCTCTCACCCTGCCGTAGGGTGGGAAAGGAGGTCCGGATGATGATGATGGTGCTGCTGGTGGTGGTGGTGATGATTATGATGATGATGATGATGGTGGTGGTGGTGGTGATTATGATGATGATGCTGGTGGTGGTGGTGGTGGTGGTGGTGATTATGATGATGATGGACTAAACAGCTTCGCGACGCGATTACTTAGGTAAAAACTTAGCCTGCATCCCTGTTTATATATCTGTCAGCTTC
Organism: Coenobita brevimanus; assembly: GCF_032717465.1. Lineage (NCBI taxonomy): Eukaryota > Metazoa > Arthropoda > Malacostraca > Decapoda > Coenobitidae > Coenobita > Coenobita brevimanus. Next base: position 17,699,196 of record NC_136994.1, read on the forward strand.
ATCCGTTTTTTGTGGTCCCTCTACCTTCCATTTTCATCGTGATCGGTATCGTTATCAGCATCGGCAGTAATTACATCATCATCATCGTTATCATCATCATCATCATCATCATCATCGTCATCATCATCATCATCATCATCATCATCATCATCATATGGCTTTTTCCACGGCCTATGTCATCGCTATAGGCAATAATGCTAACTAGTACCCCTCATGTTTTTCCTCTCTCTCTCTCTCTCTCTCTCTCTCTCTCCTTGTAACCTATTGACTCCCTCATTTCCTCTCACATTCTTTTAATGTGTTCGACCCTAAGCAGAGTCTTTATATAAGTTCCTCCCTCCCTTCCTTCCTCCCTCCCTTCCTTCCTTCCTCTCTCCCTTCCTCCCTCTCTCCCTTCCTCCCTCCCTCGTCTTTATATAACTTCCTCCCTCCCTCTCTCCCTTCCATTCCTCCCTCCCTCTCTCCCTTCCTTTCCTCCCTCCCCCTCTCCCTTCCTCGTCTTTATATAACTTCTTCCCTCCCTCCCTTCCTCCTTCCCTCTCTTCCTCCCTTCCTCCCTCCCTCCCTCCCTCGTCTTTATATAACTTCCTCCCTCCCTCCCTCCCTTCCTTTCCTCCCTCCCTCTCTCCCTTCCTTTCCTCCCTCCCCCTCTCCCTTCCTAGTCTTTATATAACTTCCTCCCTCCCTCCCTTCCTCCTTCCCTCTCTTCCTCCCTTCCTCTCTCCCTCCCTCCCTCGTCTTTATATAACTTCCTCCCTCCCTCCCTCCCTTACTTCCTTCCTTCCTTCTTCCCTCCTTCTCTCTCTCCCTCCCTTCCTCCTTCCCTCCCTCCCTCGTCTTTATATAACATCCTCCCTCCCTCCTTCCCTTCCTTCCTTCCTTCCTTCCTCCCTCCCTATCTACCTCCTTCCCTCTCTCCCTCCATTCCTCCCTCCCTCCATCCCTCCCTCCCTCCTTCGTCTTTATATAACTTCCTCCTTCCCTCCTTCACTCACTCCCTCCAGGTGACCTACTAGCCACACAGGGACAGGTGCTTAAACATTTGTCATCGCGTCATCGATCTACTTATTGACAGGTACGAAAAAAATTAGATTTGAATATTTAAGGATTAGCTCAATTGCAAAGAGTGAATGTTTTAGAAATATAACTGGATTGTATGTGGGAATTGAGGTGAGTTTGATAAGATATTTTATTGATTAATTTTGATATTTTTATTATTATTGTTATTAGTTATTATTATTATTATTATTATTGTTATTGTTATTGTTATTATTATTCTTGTTTGTTATTTTTATTATTATTATTAGTAGTAGTAATAGTAGTAGTGGTGGTGGTGGTGGTGGTTGTAGTAATTTGTATTATTTTACTGCAACTATTAGTAGTAGTAGTAGTAGTAGTAGTAGTAGTAGTGGTATTAGTAGTAGCATTATTATAATTAGTTATTATTATTATTACTGTTTTTTTTTCTTATTGCCTCATGTTGGTTTTTTATGATGATAGTGATAGTAATAGTAGTAGTAGTAGTAGTAGTGGTAGTAATAGTAGTAGTAGCAGTAGTAGTAATAGTAGTAGCAGTGATAATAATAACAATCACAGCCTCCTCGCCTTTCTTACGATAGGGAAGATAGATAGATAGATAGATAGAGAGAGAGAGAGAGAGAGAGAGGGATAGAGAGAGAAGATCGTCTAAATACAGTGGTTCTCCGTTAATTCCCGTGACGAAAACAAGCTCGTCAGCGAAAGTGTGCACGCGTCACGAAACTCGCCTGGCCACACCTGCACGTCACGGCTACCCCCCTTCCATACTCTCTCTCTCTCTCTCTCTACCTGTCAGTCTACCTACCTACCTACCTACTTACTTACTTACTTACTTACTTACTTACTTACCTACCTACCTACCTACCTACCTATCTATCTGTCTGTCTATCTATCTATCTATCTATCTGTCTGTCTGTCTGTCTAAGTCTATCTATCCATCTGTCTACCTACCTACCTACCATCCTGTCAATATATCTATCTGCATATCTACCTGCCTACCTCTCTATCTATCTGTCTGTCTATCTGTCTATGAGTCTATCTGTCTATCTCAGCAGGAAACCACAAACAAACAAACACACAAGGAAAAACAACACAAAAGCAGTTCAAGGTCCCTAAAAGAGAGAGAGAGAGAGAGAAAGAGAAAGGAAGAAAATTAGTGCTGCGTCATCCTTTATTCCCTTTATTTTTTACCCTTTATTCCCTTTATTTTTTACCCTTTATTCCCTTTATTTTTTACCCTTTATTCCCTTTATTTTTTACCCTTTATTTCCTTTATTTTTTACCCTTTATTCCCTTTATTTTTTACCCTTTATTCCCTTTATTTTTTACCCTTTATTTCCTTTATTTTTTACCCTTTATTCCCTTTATTTTTTACCCTTTATTCCCTTTATTTTTTACCCTTTATTCCCTTTATTTTTTTTACCCTTTATTCCCTTTATTTTTTTTTACCCTTTATTCCCTTTATTTTTTTTTACCCTTTATTCCCTTTATTTTTTTTTTTACCCTTTATTCCCTTTTTTTACCCTTTATCCCTTTATTTTTTACCCTTTATCCCTTTATTTTTTTTACCCTTTATCCCTTTATTTTTTTTACCCTTTATTCCCTTTATTTTTTTTACCCTTTATTTCCTTTATTTTTTTCCCTTTATTTTTTTTACCCTTTATTCCCTTTATTTTTTTTACCCTTTATTCCCTTTATTTTTTACCCTCTATTCCCTTTATTTTTTACCCTTTATCCCTTTATTTTTTTTTTACCCTTTATTCCCTTTATTTTTTTTACCCTTTATTTCCTTTATTTTTTACCATTTATTCCCTTTATTTTTTTACACTTTATTTCCTTTATTTTTTACCCTTTATCCCTTTATTTTTTTTACCCTTTATTCCCTTTATTTTTTACCCTTTTTTATTTATTGATTCATTTTCAGGGATTCTCTCTCTCTCTCTCTCTCTCTCTCTCTCTAACACACACACACACACACACACACACACACACACACACACACACACACACACACACATACACAGTTAATTTTTAGATGATTTTTCATTTTGTAATGCAAGAAAATTTTCCTAATCATGTAGGATTCCAGGTCAGTATGGTTGAGTAATTGCGTTTAATGAGAGAGAGTGAGAGAGAGGGGGGGGGTGTTATTTCAGGGTAGGGAGTGTGTGTGTGTGTGTGTGTCTGTGTCTGTGTAGTTGAGAGAGAGAAAGAGAGAGAGAGGGGTTATTTGAGGGTAAGGTTGAGTGAGGGTGAGGGTAGGGTTGTGTGTGTGTGTGTTTAGCTAAGAGAGAGAGAGAGAGAGAGAAAGAGGGTACGGTTGAGTGAGAATAAGAGTATGTTTGTGTGTGTGTGTAATTGAGAGAGAGAGAGGGGGGGGTGTATTTGAAGGTGGGGTTGGGTGAGAGGTATGTAGGTAGGTAGGTTGGTGTGTGTGTGTATGTGTAGTTGAGAGAGAGAGAGAGAGAGAGAGAGAGAGAGAGAGAGAGAGAGAGAAACAGACAGACAGACACAGAATCACGTGGGTGGGGCAAGGTTGAAAGAGAAATGATGTCAGTAGAGTTAGGTTTCATTACATTCCGTTCACTACCACATTCCCAAAACACTTCACTCCTTCCCACAACGTAGCACCATCTACCCACACCTCCCCCCCCATATAACTTCACCCTCTGTCATTCCACCTGCCTAATCCATCACTCAATCAGTTATAGAAAAGACGAGAGAATTATAAACACCAGCGAATCATTTTGAGGTGAGCGATAGGTAGTGAGAGGAAAATTGGTGTAATCTGAAACACTTTGAAAAATGTAATGGCTCTCTAATTACGATTTTTAGCCAATTAGGGTCCTCAATTTGGCTCTTAATGATACGGAATTATAGAGATGAGTGTGAAAGTAGCACTACATCGAGTGAGTGGATGGTGCGTTTTTATACACTGGTCATTTTTTAATATACGTGAAGGTAACGCTACATCAAGTGAGTGGATGTTTTTTTTTTTTTAATGCACTGATCAGTGTTTTAAATACACATGAAATTAGCACTACATGAAATGAGTGGATGGTGTTTTTTTTTTTTCACTGATCATTGTTGTTTTATATGCACGTAAAGTTAGCTGCATCAAGTGAGTGGATGGTGGGATTTTACTCACTGATCATTGATGTTTAATATACATGTAAAGTTTGCTACATCAAGTGAATGAATGGTGAGTTTTTATGTGATTGGTTAGATAGCCTTTGAATCTGTGGAGATGACACATTTTATAAGGTACACACACACACACACACACACACACACACACACACACACACACACACACACACACTCTCTCTCTCTCTCTCTCTCTCTCTCTCTCTGTCTACCTCCCTCCCTACCTACCTACCTGTCTGTCTTTCTGTCTACTACCCACCTTTCTATCTATCTGTATCTATCCCTGTCTGCCTACCTACCTACCTACCTACCTGCCTGCCTGCCTGTCTACCTGAATACCCACCTGCCTGCCTACCTACCTGCCTCCCTTCCTACCTTAATACCTACTTACTACCTATCAGTCGGTCAGTCAGTCTATGTCTATCTATCTATATCTATCTATCTGTCTGTCTATCTATCTATATCTGTCTATCTTTTTATCCATCTATCTATCTGTCTGTCTGTCTGTCTCTCTGTATCTATTCATCTATATATCTACCTACCTACCCACCTACCTCTCCTCCCATCCGGTGTGTCAAACTGGCCACTAACGACCCTAAACGAGCGAACAAGGTCGTTTCCCGTGACTCAACACCCATCGCCTAAACCACAGCCCCGACGCTCAGTTAGTCTCCATCTCTTTCATATTAATTCACTCTAGTACTCTTTTTTCAGTTGACTAGTAACCAAGGAGACTCGTATGTTCCCTAATCCCTTTCTGCTCAGTTGATGGTCAGGTGTAGTCAGATTGGAGGGTTGATTTGACTAGTAACCAAGGAGACTCATTCCTACCTCACAACTAGATCCCTAACCCTTTTCTGCTCAGTTGATGGTCAGGTGTAGTCAGATTGGAGGGTTGCTTTGACTAGTAACCAAGGAGATTCATTCGTTTGTAGCGTTATTATAATTATTATTATTATGATTGTTATTATTATTATTATTATTATTATTATTTTTACTACTACTACTACTTCTACTACTGCTACCACCACCACCACAACCAGTACGACTATTATTACTACTACTACTGCTGCGCTGTTACCACTGCAACTACTTCTATTATTAGTATTATTGGTATTATTATTATTATTATTATTATTATTATTATACTTTCCCCTTTCTTATTCCCATTTTCTTTCTCCCGTAATGACGTGCAGTGAGGAAGTCCTGTTCTGCCCCGGGCGATATTTAGCATAATGTCGTCAGCGCGGATCCGGCCTGACGTGGCGAAGGGAATGTGTGTCAGGCGGGTTACGGCAGCAGACGTCTGGGTGAGAGAGAGAGAGAGAGAGAGAGAGAGAGAGAGAGAGAGAGAGAGAGAGAGAGAGCAATCCCCCGTACCATTCGATCATTTTCTCACTTTCTCTAATTGGCCATAAACCTCTGATGACGTCATTAGTAACGCTTAGGTCTTTTTGGTTAATGGGAAAGGGATGCTCTCTCTCTCTCTCTCTCTCTCTCTCTCTCTCTCTCTCTCTCTCTGTATACTCTTTATGTATGTATGTATGTATTATTGTATGTATATATGTATGTATTATTATATGTATATATGTATGGATTTAGAGAAAGTGTATGATAGAATTGATAGGGAGGCTTTGTGGACTGTTTTAAGATTGTATGGACTTGATGGTAGGTTACTAAAAGGGGTGAAAAGTTTTTATGTAAATAGTAGAGCGTGTGTAAGAGTGGGAAATGCTGTGAGTGATTGGTTTCCTGTGAGAGTGGGGCTGCGACAGGGATGTGTGATGTCGCCTTGGTTGTTTAATATTTATATGGGTGGTGTTGTAAGGGAGGTGAATGCAAGAGTGTTAGGTGGAGGTCTGAGTCTGGTGAATGTTGATGGTGGAGAGTGGAATCTGAAGCAGCTGCTGTTTGCAGATGATGCTGCACTGGTGGCTGATTCAGAGGAAAGATTGAGACAGTTGGTAGAGGAGTTTGGAAGGGTGTGTGAAAGGAGGAAATTGAAAGTAAATGAGAATAAGAGTAAAGTGATGAAGTGTATGAGGTTGGTAGATGGTAGGAGGATGAATATAGTTTTGAATGGCGAGTTGCTTGAGGAGATAGAATTTTTTTTAAATATTTAGGGACACGTGTTGCTGTGGATGGAAGAATAGATGCAGATGTGAAGTTCAGAATGAATGAAGTAGGAAAGGTGCTGGGAGGAATGAAAAAGGTGTTTAGATGTCGTTCGCTTAGAATGGATGTAAAGAGAAGGCTGTATGAGGGTGTTGTGGTACCGACGGCGTTATATGAGGCTGAAACATGGAATATGGGTGTAGCAGAGAGGAAAAGTTTGAATATAATGAACATAAGGTGTCTGAGGAGTATGTGTGGAGTGACGCGTATGGATCGAGTGCGAAATGATGAAGTGCGAAGGAGAACTGGAGTTGTTCGGGAGATGGCTGGTAGAGTTGAGCAGAGGGTGTTGCGATGGTTTGGGCATATGGAGAGAATGGATAATGAGCGATTGGTGAAAAATATAACTAGATCTGATGTGAGAGATGTAATGCTGAGAGGGAGACCACGAATAGGATGGATGGACAGTGTGAAGAGAGCGTTGGATGCGAGAGGGATGTCTGTTGAGCAAGGAAGAGTTGCTGTGCGTGACAGAAATAAATGGAGAGAAATTGTGAATGAATAAGTGATGACGGAGCCCTGAGGGGATATTCTCCCGCATTTGGTCTGATCAGCTATTTCAGGTCTGGTGCGGGTAAGGGGATGAGTGTGTTATGATGTGGCAGGGGTAAACCAGCTCTGCTGTCGGGCCTTGCTGCAGATGTCACTGATTGCACTGCGCAGTTGACCCTTGTGCGGTGTGGTGCGGTGAGGATCTGTCCCTTCTCCCCTTTGGGGCTAAGATGCGAATGAATGTGTTTGAATGGATGAGTAAATGGGGAGTGTGTCGTCCTGTCTCGGCTACCTCCCTTTCCTTGGGGGAAGCAGCCTAGGTATATAGATAGATAGATGTATGTATGTGCGGTATGTATGCATGTATTATTGTATGTATATATGTATGTATGTACGGTATGTATGTATGTATTAATGTATATACAATATATGTATGTATGTATGTATATATGTATGTATGTATGTACAGTATGTATGTATGTATGACTGTATATACAATATATGTATGTATGTATGTGTGATTGCCTTCCATCAGATACGTGTATGTGTGCGTCTGTACATATAATTCTGTATGTATGTATGTATATGTATGTATGTGCACACGTATGTATGTATGGGTGTATGTGTGTGCGTTCAGTACTAAGAATTCCCTAACTGCCAATTTCTTAGTGTTTCCTTAACCACCATCTTGAAGGTCACAAGAGAAGGGAGCAGGAAGGAAATAGCTGACTTAAGTACCTCTAAGAAATGAGAGAGAGAGAGAGAGAGAGAGAGAGAGAGAGAGAGAGAGAGAAGTATGGAGGGGAGGAAGACAGAAAAAGAAGACAGAAAGATGAGAGATGGAGGATAAGAACTACGAGAGAGAGAGAGAGAGAGAGAGAGAGAGAGAGGAGGGGAGGAAGACAGAAAAAGAAGACAGAAAGATGAGAGATGGAGGATAAGAGCGACGAGAGAGAGAGAGAGGTCAAAGATTAGTGCCACACCCACATCGTCAACAAATAACACCATCATTCGCACCCAAGCATGCAAAGCCCTCTATCTCACACACACACACACACACACACACACACACACACACACACACCGCTCGCTGGTGCAGTGGTAACGTTCCCGCTTACCAACTGGTGGATGGGAGTTCGCGCCTCGCTCAGGTTGCGAAAAGTTTCACTGACGAGGTGGGTGGTTATTGTCCCCCTTGAGCAAGGGGACGGGTGTGTGCGTGTGTGGAGGTCACAGCCTTGCCCTTAAATCGGACTATATGAGCTCTCAGCTCCCTTCCGGGAGGATAAAAGCTGACGATCACGACCATCAAGTGATCCTGACCGACCCGGTGAATTACACGGCCCTACCTACCATCAGAGAGAGAGAGAAAGGCTTGGATGCTCATATGTAAAAGATTGACAGTGTAACATCATCAGCTATCTCTAAAAGCGATTCTCTCTCTCTCTCTCTCTCTCTCTCTCTCTCTCTCTCTCTCTCAAATCTGGGTAGGTAAGGCAACGACTGTTTATAAGTTGTTTTACTCCTTTTCATTTTTGAGGGGGGGGGAGAAAAATTTTGCAAGAGCTTAGTGTGTGTGTGTGTGTGTGTGTGTGTGTGTGTGTGTGTGTGTGTGTGTGTTTTATATTGCAGAGTTCGTTTTTTATGTGTTTTATTATCTCTTCTTGGGGTTTCATTTAGCACAAGTCTGTTCGGTGTTTAGAAGTAAAATGGGGATCGTGACAGTAATTTGACGGTTTAGTGCTTTATGCTCGAGGACAAAAGCTCGACTAATATTTCACCTCTTCTACTTATCACTTTCCTCTGCTGGCTAATATTCCTAAGCTGAGAGAGGCTTGGTGTGTTTCTCTGCCCTAATATTTCACCTCTTCTGCTTGTCACTTTCCTCTGCTGGCTAATATTCCTAAGCTGAGAGTGGCTTGGTGTGTTTCTCTGCCCTAATATTTCACCTCTTCTACATGTCACTCCTCTGCTGGCTAATATTCTTAAGCTGAGAGAGGCTTGGTGTGTTTCTCTGCCCTAATATTTCACCTCTTCTACATGTCACTCCTCTGCTGGCTAGTATTTCTGAGCTGAGAGGGTTGTGATGATGATGATGATGATGATGATTATTATTAGTAGTAGTAGTTGTTGTTGTTGTTGTTGTTGTAGTTGCTGTGATAATAACAACAGTAGCAGCAGTAGTAGTAGTAACAGTCGTAAAGTAAAACTCTCTCTCTCTCTCTCTCTCTCGATGGGTGTGGTTTCAAATTGATGTACACTATTATGAACGTGTCAGTAGCCGAGCTGTGTGTGTGTGTGTGTGTGTGAGAGAGAGAGAGAGAGAGAGTGCTTGAAAGTATGCCAGTGTTTTCTGGTCTTGTTTCAACTATTTTTTTATTATTGCATGATTCAGAACAATGAATAATGAAAGAGGTGACGATTGAGAGAGAGAGAGAGAGAGAGAGAGAGAGAGAGAGAGAGAGAGAGAGTGTCCTACCTCAAAATATTCTCCTCTACAAGTACGCCATCATAGAAAACGGAACTTTTACCCTCGTTAAAAATCTGTTATTTGACCAAAGTAAATAAACTACAATTATTTAAAAAAAAAACTTTACTCCTTTAGATATAATAAAATATTTAATGGAATTCTGAACCAAGAAAAAAATAACCTGCGATCTTGTTAACGAAGTTCAGCGTTGAGATTTCCATAAAGCTTTGAAGATGATCTAGAGTGACCACAAATAGCAACGTAGGTGTGGGACAGTGGCGACCAGTAAGCAGATAAAATGTAACGTATTTTGGCTCTTTTCTTGCCTGTTCTCTTTCTTGTCACTCCTCCTCTCTTTCCCTTTGCCTGAGAGTTATTGGTTGACGGAATGACAGATGTTCAGTCAACCAAGAACTCGTAAACAGGCGGCAGGGAATGTTGGAATGTGGTTGGATTTGGAAGAGGCTCCTGAAGGAACAGAGCCAATTATAAAATATAATGATATATATATATAGTGTGTGTGCCAACGGCCATGCCACGTTGAGTACACCGCTTCCCGTCCGATCAGCGAAGTTAAGCAACGTTGGGTCTGGTTAGTACAGTCATGGACAAAGAAACCTGGACACTCAGGCTCAGGGGCTGAGCTGATAGTTTCTTTTTCCTTTTCGATTTTTCCACTAAATCTTCGTCCATATTAACCGTACCCCCCCATCCCCTTCCTTCCCTCACCTCCTCTCCGTCCTACTCATATGACCCGGGAAGGCTGGCCATTCCCAGAGGACAAGTAGACACTTCTCACCTCTTTCTCTCTCTCTCTCTCTCTCTCTCTCTCTCTCTCTCTCTCCCTGCTATATATATATATATATATGTGTGTGTGTGTGTGTGTGTGTGTGTGTGTAATTATTATCATGACTATTTCATGGCATGCTCTGAATCGGAAAGTAAAGATGAGGAGAAATCTAAACACTTGCTTCCATCCTTTCTTCTCCCCCTCCTCCTTCCCCCATCTACCATCTCTCTCTCTCTCTCTCTCTCTCTCTCTCTCTCTCTCTCTCTCTCTCTCTCTCTCTCTCTCTCTCTCTCAATTTAAACCCTTGTTTCCATCCTTCTTTCCCTCCTCCCTCCCCCATCTACCATCTCTCTGTCTCTGTCTGTCTTATATATATATATATATATATCTATATATATATATATATATATATATATGTATATATATATATATATATATAAGTATATATATATATATATATATATATATATATATATGTATATATATATATATATATATGTATATATATATATATATATATGTATATATATATATATATATATATATATATATATATATATATATATATGTGTGTGTGTGTGTGTGTGTGTGTGTGTGTGTGCAATTATTATCATAACAAATGGCATGCTCTGAACTGGAAAGTAAAGATGAGGAGAATTGGCGAAAATGGTGGCAGAAGGGAGTAGGCAAGTATGAAGGTGGACGTTAATTGGCCCGCAGGGAAATAATGACAGTTCCATATGACGTCTCGAGAGGATTTCCTGCAGTTGTTCCCTGTAAATATGTTCCAGTGTTTTAATTTGTAATGCTTATATCACAGTAAAGGCATACTTTGCACTGACATTATTATTCACTCCAGAATATTGAGAGAGAGAGAGAGAGAGAGAGAGAGAGAGAGGGACAAGTGTTCACTCCTCACTTCTCTCTCTCTCTCTCTATCTCTCTCTATCTCGTATGCAGATCCAAAATCAGGAGGAGATGCCTCTCATGGGCCAACCAGCCTACTGCAGTTGTTTTCTTTAAATATATTCCTAAGTTTTATTTTATAATACTTATATCACAATAATAAAGGCATACTTTGCACTGACATTACTATTCACTCCTACAGAATCTTGAAAAAGAGAGAGAGAGAGAGAGAGAGAGAGAGAGAGCAGCTGCGTATACGAAGAATGAAGATGAGCTTCTCGTGTATGTGTGTGTGTGTGTGTGTGTGTGTGTGTGTGTGTGTGTGTTAGCAGAGTAGCCGTAGGGAAGAGGGAGGGATGGGTTGTGATCGGAAAAATGTAGGGAGTTGCTTGTGTCAAGGATGCACACACACACACACACACACACACACACACACACACACACACACACACACACACACACACACGGTTCAAGGTAGGCGGATTAGCGAACTGGCGTGTATGGGGGCAGGGAAGGGGGGATGGGGAGTGCAGCCTGGCAGGTGCTATGAAGAGAGGGTAAACGGGATGGGGGGTGGGGGGGATGGGGGAAAGGAGTCGTGAACGAAGAGTGACGGACAAGCCGGGGAAAAGAGAAAATATGACATTTGCCTCGCCTCACCTGTCCAGGTTTCTCTGTCCATGACTGTACTTGGATGGGTGACCGCCTGGGAACACCAGATGCTGTTGGCATCCCTACGTGTCAAGTGGGGTTGGTGGAGGATTGGTGCCCCTCCCTGTGAAACGGTTAGCTCTGGGCCCTTGACCACCCCGTTTGGGATACGTGGCGTCTGGCAATGGATGGATGGATGGTGTTGTGTATTTATGTATGTGTGTTGTGTTCTATGCCCTATGAATGTGTACGTATGTGTGTGTTGTGTTCTATGCCTTATGTATGTGTTTGTGATTAATTGGAGTGTGTGTGTGTGTTGTATATCCCATGTATGTGTGTGGCTTGTCACTTTCCTCTGCTGGCTAATATTCCTAAGCTGAGAGAGGCTTGGTGTGTTTCTCTGCCCTATTTCACCTCTTCTACATGTCACTTTCCTCTGCTGGCTAGTATTTCTGAGCTGAGAGGGTTGTGATGATGATGATGATGATTATTATTAGTAGTAGTAGTAGTTATTGTTGTTCTTGTAGTTGCTGTGACAATAACAACAGTAGCAGCAGTAGTAGTAGTAATAGTCGTAAAATTCTCTCTCTCTCTCTCTCGATGGGTGTGGTTTCAAACTGATGTACCCCATTATGAACGAGTCAATAGCCGAGCTGAGAGAGAGAGAGAGAGAGAGAGTGCTTGAAAGTATGCCAGTGTTTTCTGGTCTTGTTTCAGCTTTTTTTTATTTTTTTATTATTATTGCATGATTCAGAACAATGAATAATGAAAGAGGTGACGATTGAGAGAGAGAGAGAGAGAGAGAGAGAGAGAGAGAGAGAGAGAGAGAGAGAGAGAGAGAGAGAGTGTCCTACCTCAAAACAGTCTCCTCTACAAGTACTCCATCATAGAAAACGGAACTTTTATCCGCGTTAAAAATCTGTTATTTGACCAAAGTAAATAAACTACAATTATTAAAAAAAAAACTTTACTCCTTTAGTTATAATAAAATATTTAATGGAATTCTGAACCAAGAAAAAAATAACCTGCGATCTTGTTAACGAAGTTCAGCGTTGAGATTTCCATAAAGCTTCGAAGATGATCTAGAGTGACCACAAATAGCAACGTAGGTGTGGGACAGTGGCGACCAGTAAGCAGATAAAATGTAACGTATTTTGGCTCTTTTCTTGCCTGTTCTCTTTCTTGTCACTCCTCCTCTCTTTCCCTTTGCCTGAGGGTTACTGGTTGACGGAATGTCTGAGATGTTCAGTCAACCAAGAACTCGTAAACAGGCGGCAGGGAATGTTGGAATGTGGTTGGATTTGGAAGAGGCTCCTGAAGGAACAGAGCCAATTATAAAATATAATGATAAATTATATATATATATATATATATATA
>NC_136994.1:17717241-17824741 GCF_032717465.1 Coenobita brevimanus
TAAAACCGAAGGATTCACTCTAAGCCCTTTTCAACATTGCAACCTTCACCTGCTCAATCCTACGTCAACATTGCAAGCATCATCTCAGGGTTGAATACACGCTAGAGGTCGCTACGGGAACGGCGCGAAGGGAGATTGAGAGAGAATCATTTACGGGGGCGGTGGAGACTGAGAGACTGACTAGGAGAGTGTGTAAAGTGGAGGGACAGAAATGAGGAGGTTACGGGGCGGTGGAAAGGTTAAGACGTTGATCATGACCTTTTTGAGATGTGGTGGAGAAGGAAGTGAGTCTGTAACGTTTTGTGGGGGGAGTGGAGAATGAGAGACTGACTAGGAGAGTGTGTGTGAGGTGGAGAGACAAACGAGGAAGCATCATGACCTTTTGTGGAGGGAGTGGAGAATGAGAGACTGACTGGAAGAGTGTGTGGTGGAGACAGAAATGAGGAAGCATCATGACCTTTTGTGGAGGGAATGGAGAATGAGAGACTGACCAGGAGAGTGTGAGAGGCGAAGAGACAGAAGCGAGGAAGTGTCATGACCTTTTGAGATCCGTTTGGGTGGCCTGGTGTCTTTGTTGATCGTGTGGAAAAGGAAATTAGACGTTTTATTGAGGGAGTGGGGCGTGAGAGGCTGAGTAGGAGCAGTGGTGTGGTGCTGCCGGGGCTCACCGCAGCACCACTCCGGCACCTTCAATTTGGACAATTCTGCATGAGAAATATTTCTCCTGTTAACTAATAATCATGAAAAATAAATTGGTCATCACCAGAATGAGATTAATTTTGTAATTCAGAGTGGAATGATATTTATTCATCCCAAGTAAATTGTATGCTTTAATTAGCTGACAGGTGAGTGTGTAATCGTGTGCACAGCGTACGTGTACGTTATGTCTACACTAACACGTACACTTTATGTGTGCCCTTGCCTTATCTCTCTCGCTCGCAGTGTGAGACTAGGAGTCGCCAATTTGTGTGTGTGTGTGTGTTTTTATACCGCTAGCTGTTTAGCGATTTTCTCAATAGATAGATTTTTTTTTTTTTTTTAAATTCTGGGTGACTAAACAGGCAGAGGGCTAAAACATATTTTATTTTTCTCAAGTAGCACTTGTTAGCTTCGATTCACTAACATTTTTTATATTAAGTGATTAAGCACAGATCTAATAATACGACCTAATATTTTATGCTACACGTTAGCAGTTGGATTAACAACCCCATTGGTATATATATATATATATATATATATATATATATGACATTGGAAACAAATATTATTGTTACTGGTTTATGGGAGCTTCGGCACCTTGAAATTTGTCCCTGCAACACTGACTGGCAATGCGTGTGTGTGAGTTGCAGGGATGGGGTAGAGAGACAAAAGAATGAGAAGTAAAAGTTCCCTGAGCTGGTTTGGTTATGTGGAGGGAATAGAGGCTGAGAGATTGACTAGGAGAGTGTATGTGAGTAAGGTGGAGGGATGGGGTGGAGAGACAGAAATGAGGAAGTTAAGGAGCGTTGTGATGTTGATGTGGATGGTTTGGTTATGTGCAGGGAATGGAGAATGAGAGACTGACTAGGAGAGTGCGTCAGAGTGAGGTGGAAGGGGAGACTGAGGATGAAGTGGGAGATGCTGAAGAGGGGCGCCTTCACGTGGTGGAACTGATATAACCGGGGACTCCACTGCTCGGATATCCAAACGTCTGTCAGTTCCCTGTTTATCCTCATTTCATAGTGTACTGGAGTTGAGAGACATTTTTATACCTAGGTAGCGGAGCCGCCTGGTTATATCAGTGCCACCACGTGAAGGCGTCCCTCTCTCCCACCACAAGTACAGTGAAAAGCAAGAATGATACGTAATAAAATGCTGATAGTCAGGAAATGATGTATGGTACCAGATTCTAAGCAGCTGTCTGTGTGGGGTTCAAATTCTAAGCTATCGTCTCCTCTGTGGGGTTCTAATTCTAAACTATCGTCTGTGTGGGGTTCAAATTCTAAGCTATCGTCTGTGTGTGGGGTTCAAATTCTAAGCTATGGTCTGTATGGGGTTCAAATTCTAAGCTATGGTCTGTGTGGGGTTCAAATTTTAAGCTATGGTCTGTGTGGGGTTCAAATTCTAAGCTATGGTCTGTGTGGGGTTCAAATTCTAAGCTATGGTCTGTGTGGGGTTCAAATTCTAAGCTATGGTCTGTGTGGGGTTCAAATTTTAAGCTATGGTCTGTGTGGGGTTCAAATTCTAAGCTATGGTCTGTGTGGGGTTCTAATTCTAAGCTATGGTCTGTGTGGGGTTCAAATTCTAAGCAATCGTCTGTGTGGGGTTCAAATTTTAAGCTATGGTCTATGTGGGGTTCAAATTCTAAGCAATTGTCTGTGTGGGGTTCAAATTTTAAGCTATGGTCTATATGGGGTTCTAATTCTAAGCTATGGTCTGTGTGGGGTTCTAATTCTAAGCTATGGTCTGTGTGGGGTTCTAATTCTAAGCTATCGTCTGTGTGGGGTTCTAATTCTAAGCTATCGTCTGTGTGTGGGGTTCTAATTCTAAGCTATCGTCTGTGTGGGGTTCAAATTTTAAGCTATGGGTGGGGTTCTAATTCTAAGCTATCATCTATGTGGGGTTCTAATTCTAAGTTCAAATTCCCCCATCCCATCATTCTCAAGCCTCCTGTAAGAACGCACTCATTGTTTGTGTTTGTTCCTTGGGATCTCTTGGCTGTGAACGATTTTGTGGTGTAAGCGACCAGAATGCACACACACACACACACACACACACACACACACACACACACACACACACACACACACACACACACACACACACACCCTAATGCAAAGGAATTATAATGCTTGAAGGCTAAGTAAACACATCTGTATTGAGAGAGAGGGGGGGGAGGGGGCGAGGAGGGAGAGACAGACAGACAAAAAGGGAAAGTTATCACACACACACACACACACACACACACACACACACACACACACACACACACACACACACACACACACATACACACACACCACAGTAGCCACTAACACACAAGGTGGCGCCATCTGCCTATTACGCGATGTCAGCACTCACCATTAACACGCTGCAGCACTTCTTCGTGACTAGAACACTAACACGCAATAGTACATCCTTCCCATAGCACTTCTTCGTGACTAGAACAACTACACGCAATAGTACATCCTTTCCATAGCACTTCTTCGTGACTAGAACAACTACACGCAATAGTACATCCTTCCCATAGTACTTCTTCGTGACTAGAACAACTACACGCAATAGTACATCCTTCCCATAGCACTTCTTCGTGACTAGAACACTAACACGCAATAGTACATCCTTCCCATAGCACTTCTTCGTGACTAGAACAATATCACGTAGCAGTACATCCTTTCCATAGCACTTCTTCGTGACTAGAACAATTACACGCAATAGTACATCCTTCCATAGCAATTCTTCGTGACTAGAACACTAACACGCAATAGTACATCCTTCCATAGCACTTCTTCGTGACTAAAGCACTATCACGCAATAGTACATCCTTCCCATAGCACTTCTTCGTGACTAGAACAATTACACGCAATAGTACATCCTTCCCATAGCACTTCTTCGTGACTAGAACATTTACACGCAATAGTACATCCTTCCATAGCACTTCTTCGTGACTAGAACAGTAGCACAGTTGTACACGTGCGCTATACTCGTTTCACCTTAACTTGGCCCAGATTTTCGTCCTTTTGCAGCTTAATTCACGTAGCTCAGTGGCAGAGAAAGACAACACTACGGCTCCACATCCTCCCCATAGCACTTCTTCGTGACTAGCAGCGTTAGTGTTAATCTGTTGCTACAACTCAGTATTCAAGTTGGAGAGCACTGTCACTATTATTATTATTATTATTATTATTATATTATTATTATTATTACTATTATTATTATCTTTATTTTTGTTGTTGTTATTCTTCTTTTTTTTTTTCCTTCTTATTATTATTATGATGATGATGATGATGCAGGGAAGACAAGAAGCCAGTCGAATCTTCCTCTGTCTCCTGCTCTGACTTAAATAAATCAGGGAAAGGAGTTCAAATCAGGGAAATTGGGAGTTCAAATGAGTTCAGATCAGGGAAAGGAGTTCAGATCAGGGAAATCAGGAGTACAAAGGATTTCAAATAAGAGAAAGGAGTTCAAATCAGGAGTTCAAAGGAGTTCAAACAAGGGAAAGGAGTTCAAATCAGGAAAATGAGTTCAGAGTCAAAGGAGTTCAAATGAGGGAAAGGAGTTCAAATAAGGAAAATGAGTTCAAAGTCAAAGGAGTTCAAATAAGGGAAGGGAGTTCAAATAAGGGAAATTGGTTCAAAATCAAAGAGATTCAAATAAGGGAAAGGGAGTTCAAAATCAAAGGAGTTCAAATCAGGAAAAGGAGTCCAAATAAATCAGGGAAAGAAGTTCAAAATCAAAGTTCAGACCAGGAAAAGGAGTTCAGATAAATCAGAAAGGAGTTCAAAATCTTCCCTTGCCTAGCTCGTCCTCAAAGATATCCATGTTACAAAAGGAAAGGAGTTCAAAGTGAGTTCAAAATCTTCCCTTATCTAGCTCGTCCTTAATGATATATAAGTTACAAAGGGAAAGGAGTTCAAAATGAGTTCAAATTCTTTCCTTGTCTAGTTCGTCAAAGATATATAAACTACAAAGGGAAAGGAGTCCAAAATGAGTTCAAAATCTTCCTTTGTCTAGCTCGTCCTCACAGATAAATTACAAAGGGAAAGGAATTCAAAATCATCCCTTGTCCTCAAAGATATATAAGTTACAAAGGGAAAGGAGTTCAAAATGAGTTCAAAATCTTCCCTTGCCTAGCTCGTCCTATAAAAAAAAAAAATCTTAAATTGATCTTAAATTATATCTCAGAATCCCACGTGTAAGAAATTGTCTCGATAATGATAGGAATAAAAACAGATCTAGCAAATAACAGACTTAAGAGTGGTGATTGCAGAGGAAGATACTGCAATTGAAGATATCTGAGCCCTGACCGACGGCTTGGCGTGTGTTGCGAAGGTGTGCAGTGTCTTAACGCTTTGTATCTGGTAATATTTTATTTATATAGCTATCTGTCTAACTGTCTAGCTATTTATTGCCAGACGCCTTAATTCTGTAAAGGGTGGCCACAAACAAATCGCCTTCATGTCGCCCTCTCCTCTGCCATTACACTGTCTTCCCCTCAACTCACCCCCCCCCCACTGACACACTCCAACTTACACTCCCCCCTCTCATTACGAGCGAGGGCGAATCCCTTGCGAGTCTCTCGTCAAGTAGTGGCATTTTCTCATATATGAGCAGCCCAACCCGGCCCGACCCGACCGTAACGCTTTTGAGAAGCTTATATCTCAGCAACCACAGGGCCGATCACTGCGTGGTTTGCATCACATGATAGCCCAATTCTTTAAGATTTGTTTTTGACAGGTTTCATCACACCCAGGCGGTGCACGTGACACGTGACACACGCCAAGTGCAGCATGTCGAAAATATTCAAAAGAGGACCACAGGCCAGACAGTTTGTTGTAAAGGCATGAAACTTGGTAGGTAGGTAGCCATCAGTATACTCTAGGCATCCTCGCTCATAATGAGAGAGGGGATGTAAGTTCGGGTGTGTCAGTTGAAGGGAGGACAATGTAATGGCAGGGGAGAGGGCAACATGGAGGCGATATGTTTGTGGCCACCCCTTACGGGATTAAGGCGTCTGGCCATAAACAGACAAATAGATTTATGAGGCTGAAAGATAATGACACTTGAAATTATTGCATCACAGGCTTTCATATTTATTAACTCGACCGTAAAATCATGACAGATAAAATTAAAATTCGGGAATTAATTTCAGTCAAGGTTTTACGCTCGAGATAACGGCGTGGCGGAAGAATACAAAACTAGCGGTTCAAAAACGTCTGAGAGGAAAAAAAACTAGGTATATAAAAAAAGGCTCTTAATCCCGGAAGACTGTCGAAACAAAAGACAATCGCCAAAAGGAAATCGTTTCGCTTGACATTTAAAATAATCGGTTCAGTAACAAGCGTATCTTTGTTTACTTCATATGGTGGAGTAATCAGTTCGACGAGGAAATGATTCAATCCTTTTTGAAATTGCTGAGTGTGTTGACGTCGCTTCTTTGTTTAATCCTCTTAATCTCTGACCTTGGCCCGTATTTTTGGCTCCCTAACACCCCGTCCATAACGATTTATTTTTCAAACTACTCATTAATATCCCCTGGTTTGCTTCCTGTGTTTTTCTTCCAATATGGACTTTGCATGACACACAAGAATATAGTAACGGAGCAGCGTGAGAAATTAATCGTCAGGAAGAGGTGTTTGCGGGCTCTTAGCCTTTGGTTCCTTCTTCCTATCATTTAAAAAAAAAAAACTTCCTAACCGTACGAGAATAATGTACAGTGTTACTAAGCCTGTATTCTCGTCAGGAAGTTCCCTAACACCACTCTCTTAGCGATTCATTTTTGGATATGGCTGGTTAATATCCATCTTCACGTTTTTTGCGCAGTCTGGCGATATTGGAAGTATTTCTGTAGAACAGAGGAGAACAATAAGGTGTAATAAGCAAAATAAATCGCTCCTTGCATCTGCAACTTCCTGCTCTCCTTCCTTTCTTTTATTTCTCCATTTCACCTGGACCTTGATTCTGGCCACCACCAAGTGGTGGTCCGAAAGTCCACTCCTCTAACCTCTATATACTCTTGCATCCATTACACACCTTCTCATCCTTTCATCCACACATGTCACACAATCGCCCACATTTGTAGTCCAACTTTCAATCTTACCCACACCGTCCTTGAGCCAACTGATCCATACTCTCTTATATTCTCCTTCCATCTGTTACTCACAACAATACAGTACACACCCCTTCTTTTGCTCTCTCATTCTCACCTGTTCCTGCATACACACACACACACACGCACACACACACACAATATATATATATATCTATATATATTTATATGGATATAAATTTATATGTATATATATATTTATATATATATCTATATGGATATACATGTATACGTATATAAATATATATATATATATATATATATATATATATATATATGTATATTTATATATATATATATATATACATATACGTATATAAATATATATATATATATATATATATATATATATATATATATATATTTATATATATATATATATACATATACGTATATAAATATATATATATATATATATATATATATATATATATATATATATATATATATATATATATATATAGCTTAAATATCGACATAGTTGGATTCAATAACTTGTAAGAGGATATTGAAATGGATATATGTATAAAATGAATAGCAGAGGAAGTGACGTTAAGGGGTATTTCATAAGCTGAATCAAGAATCTTCAGGCCGGAAACATGAATAGTCACAGGTTTTATATTTTGGTTCATCATTATCATCATTATTGTTATTATCATTATTATAGCCATCATCACCATCATCTTCATCTTTGTTGGATGGGAGGGGTCTAGAAATGGAAAAAGAGCTCTCTCTCTCTCTCTCTCTCTCTCTCTCTCTCTCTCTCTCTCTCTCTCTCTCTCTCTGGGAATGACTTTGAACTTCCACACTTAACGGATTCCAACCAGACCGTAAAACCACCTCCTTCAATCTTATCCTTGGCAGAACTGTGGACCGTAGGATTTAAAAAGAGTACGCCATGGGAGGTGGTGGCCAAGTGGTAAGAGAAGCTGACTACGGTCCAAAAATATACATGTTCGATCCCGAGCTGTAGCAGGGAGAAGTTTGAGTATTTTGATTGTAATACAGAATTTACTTTTCAGATTTACAAGATCCAAAGAAGTGTCATGAAAAACCTCTGCCATTATCATCACACTTGTCCTGATTGTGTCTAGTGTGTGTTTAGTATGGGCGGTTGGTATTTGTGCTGGAGTGGTGACGTGTGAAGGTGAATTGCACAAGCTTGTAATAATACAACATCATTTTTTTGTACGGAAGGCGTGGTTAGAGTAACTGGGTGTTGTTGGAAAAATATGTGTTTGATGCTGGGCCAGGGCGGGGAATATTTAATCATTTCGGTTTCGTTAGAGAGAGAGAGAGAGAGAGATCTATTTTACAAAACCCACCGACATATCATAAAAACACTCCTGCCAAGTATCATCACACGAGTCGAATATGAAGCAACCTTATCTTGCATTTTGTGTGGACTGTCGGTATTAGCGCCAAAATGGTGACGTGTAGATATGTGGCAGTAACCAATGAACAGTGTACCTTATAATAATTATCCGTAACAACACAACGTCTCTGAGTTAGCTTAGGTTAGGTTTGGATGGGAAGAACTTATACATTCTAACCCTTGCATGGTTAGAATGTACAGTATAAGTTAGGCTAGATTAATTGCTGCTCATTTGTAGAAAATATTGGTCAGCATTTCACCTAACACGTCATATCTATCTGTCTATTGCCTGACTCCCTAATCCCGCAAAGGGTGGCCGCAGACAAAACGCCTCCAAGTCGCTCTGTCACCCAACTCACTCCCCCCTCCCTCATATACCTCTCAGTTCCGTCCCTCCACCTCATTATCCAACACAACGTTATAAAAGTAAACAGGAAAAAATTTTAGTTATGCATAAGGCCAATGGAATGGGAGGAAAGCTTTTGAAGTCGATCAAGGCATTCCTATCAGATAAAACAACAATGGAAAAATATGGTGTGTGTGTGTGTGAGAGAGAGAGAGAGAGAGAGAGAGAGAGAGAGAGAGGGAGGGAGGGAGGGAGAGGCGCTTGAAGTGGATCAAGGTATTCCTATCAGTTACACTTAGTGGAAATCAGAGTTGTTAGATCAGGTAGGTCGCAGGTAACTTCAGGTGTACTACAGCAATCCGTACTTGGTCCGGTTTTGTTTTTGGTTTTTATAAATGATTTAGTTCAGAAGTTAGCGTGCCCATGACTTCTGTTTGCTGGTGATGCCAAAATTTTCAAAAAGTTAAATACTTTCGGGGATATTCAATCTGTGCAGAAGAGACTTGGGTAGACTTCAAGAGTGGAATAAAAGATGGTTGTTAGAGTTCAATGCTGGTAAATGTGTTACTATGCATGCAGGACATAGAAATCCTATATTTGTTTATGAATTAATTGGAGAAGAACCGCGGAGTGTTAACGTCGTCGCATCTTAAACCAGCTGAACATGTAGCAAAGGCGTCAGCAAAAGGCAGCAGAGTGGTTGGTTTGATTTGAAGAAATTTTCCTAATATGGATTTAGATATGTTCAGAACCTTGTATTTTGCCTTAGTAAGGCCTCATTTAGAGTATGCATTGGAAAGCTGGTCACCTTATAGTAAAAAGGACATTCAGGAACTGGAGAAAGTACAACAGAGAATGACCAAACTTTTACAGGACCTCGAGTATGAAGAACAAAGTGAACGATTGGGGCTGATAACATTGGGGCAAAGAACACATCGAGAAGATTGAATAGAAACTTCGAAAATCCTGAAAGGGATAGAAAATTTGGACTACAATGTTCACTTTGTGTATAGTGAAGGAAGTACCAAATCAAACACATGTAAGCTGAAAAAGAGAGGTCACTGGAGAACACTAATCAGAGCACATTCTTTAAGTGTAAGGGAAGTTAATGCCTGGAATTCCCTTGCTGAGGAGGTGGTCACTGCCCCTGCTATTGGTGCTTTCAAGGATAGAGTAGACCAGTGGTATTCCGGTAACTAAAATATAGAGTTCAGATGATAAGTATTTATGATAAAAGCTTGTGATTGAAATTTTGTTAACATAATGTACACAACAACTTACCGTATAATCCTTAGTTATGTTTTAAGTATTACAGATATTTATGTACTTTTTCCTTTTTATAATTGTATGCTAGGTGCCGTCAAGAGTTTTTATGATGGTAGTGAAGCATGTGTAAGGGTTAATGGGCATCTAAGTGAATGGTTCACGATCGGTGTGGGCGTGCGACAAGGTTGTGTGACGTCCCCATGGTTGTTCAGTATATATATGGATGGGGTGATGAGAGAAGTAAAAACACGAGTAAAGGAGAGGGGGATGGCGTTGGTAATGAATGGTGTTGGATGGAATTTCTCAAATTTGTTGTATGCTGATGATGCAGTACTACTTGCAAATACCGGACAAGAACTTGGTAGAGTAGTGCAGAGTTTTGCTGATGTCTGTGAGCGTCGTGCCTTGAGAGCACATGTAGAAATGAGTAAAGTGATGGTTATCGAGAGAGAAGGTGACTTCCAGTGTCATGTTGCAGTGAATGGAGAGAGACTGGAATTGATGAGAGAGTTCAAATACCTGGGTACAGTGATAGAAAAGAGAGGAAAATGTGCAAAAAAAGTTGAAAGTAGAGTGACATAAGGAAGAAGAGTAGCTGGTGCAATGAAGGCCTTGATAAGAAACAGAGGCTTGAGTGTTGCAGCTGCACGAGGCTTACATGAAGGAGTGTTAGTGCCAGCCTTAACAAATGGATGTGAGACTATGGTGTGGCATGAAAATGAAAAGTCAAGGGTAAGAGCAGATGGAACTGCTGAGGAATGTTTGTGGAGTACAGAGAGTGGATAGGATACGAAATAATGTGATTCGTGAAAGATGTGGAGTGAAGAAGTCAGTGGATACTAGAATCGAAGAGTGTACTGAGATGGTATGGTCATATGGAGAGACTGGATAGCAATAGAGTGATGAAAAAGGTATAGCCTACCTTATCGAATTTGAATGAGGGAGGAGGCGAGGTAGGCCAAGGAGTAGGTGGAGGGATATAATGGATGAGTATGTGAGGAAGAGAGGTTTGGAAGTCGGTGAGGCTAGGGAATGACAAGAGATCGAGCTGGCTGGATGAATGTTGTGAGGAGAAGTGCATGATCAGGAATTTGGCACCCCATTTTAACGTGAGAGCGTCCGGATTGACTCTATCGGATACGTTTATGTGAAGCTACAGAATGTGGTGAATGTTTTCGGCGTATCCGATAGAGGCAGGATTCCGGGGTCTTGAATTATGAGTGAATGGAAGCGTGGCCCATTGGACTGGGCAAATTTGGGCTGTCTGGACATTGCAACTCCTCACCCTGCCTTAGGGTGGGAAGGGAGATCCGGATGAGGTGATGATAAAGATATAATTATAATGCAGTTTATCGTGAAGTTGTAACTTTATTGATATATCATTGAAAGATGTCTTTGTTGAAACCTCATTTAAGGTTGGTCGATAGATGGGAACCCTAAAAAAACGTAAGCCTCTTAACGTCCCATGTATTTGAACTAGGTAAGTTTACCCTCTCAAAAGTTTTCTGTGATTTTCATTGCGAGGCAGCACCAGCATCAGTTCTCCTGTAGTTTAGGATATTTACCGACCAAACCTTCTGGTACACATGTGTTTGTCAAGAAGTTAATATTTCTCACGCAAAATGCGTATTGAGAGGTGTTATTTCTGTTCAGGGAGGGTTTATCCGGGGCATGGCATACAATTCGTAAGAAATGACTCCAAGGTAAGGCTTGCGAGGATGTGTTTCGTGAGTAATGAATAGATGTGTATCGTTTAGACAGCCCAAGCGAATGAGAGGACTTCTACATTTTTTATATTCCTTAGCCCATTGTTTATGTTGCAAGGAGCCTCCTAGCTCCAGTGACTTAGGAAGGAAGTAGGCTGTAACAAGACCTCTTTATATAGTGGGCAGAAAGGTCAAAATACTCGGCTTTTAGCCCCCGTTATGCTGTGGCACCAGGCATGAATGAGCATGAACCAGGCGACTGCAGGCTGAAAGTTTTCCATTTGCAGCCCACCATCATCCTTCTGGCGTTTATGACGAGGAAGGAAAAAAAAAAAAAATGCTCGAGTCTAATGAAGAATTCTTTTACAGTATTCATTCTCGGTACTTTTACAGTATTCATTCTTGGTACTCAGACAATTTTCTTCAGTTTAAGATGTACTTTTTGGAACAAAGAAAATTATAGTCTATACAAACCCCTCTAGTACAAAATATCCTCCCTAAGATTAATAAAGTCTGAAAATGGGAAGAATATGATAAAAGAACATTGCCGTTTTGAAAGAGGTAATGTCTTGCTATTCACTGCATATTCTTACACTTCTTATCTCACCACAGATATTCAGATTCTGCCGGGACCGATGCCACAAATTATTCAAGAGGAAGAAGAACCCCAGGAAGGTGCGCTGGACCATGACATTCCGAAAGGTGGCCGGGAAGGTGCTGACGGTCGACCCTTCCTTCGAGTTTGAGAAGCGACGCAATATTCCTGTCAAGTATAATCGAGAGACGTGGAAAAAGACAAGTAAGATAGTGGTATTGTCCTTTTACCTTAACTTGCCCCAGATGTTCAGCAATTTTCACCTGTGTCATGTAGTTTGATGGCAGAATAAGATGATACTCTGGCACTACGTCCTTACCATTGCACTTCTTTGTGAGTACAGTAGCATCATAATCTAGTGTTAATCTTTTCTTAAATTTCAATATTCAAGATACCGGTAGATACAGTACATAGATTGCCACTTGAGAAGGATGTTAGTTTTCACTTCTGTCAGTTATTCAGCCATACCAGAGCCAACCTAGCTTGGAGTAAGATTTATGTCATACAGTATCATGTTAGCCAGATTAGAGAAAAACTGACGACTGGATCTTGTAAAGTGATAAAGTACTGTTATTCTACTTTTCCTGCCATCTGGCATCACCTATGCCTGTTATCTTTAATCCTCACTTGCCCATGGTTGAGGCGATCAAGTCTGTTTTCTGATCCCTTTACTGCAACAAGTTACCTCATTGTAATATAACACTGTTTGGCAGCAGATGGAATAAAATAGGTAGTACTAGTTGATTGACTCTATTGGATACGTTTATGTGAAGCTACATTCGTGGTGAATGTTTTTGGTGTATCATATGGAGCCAGGATTCTGGGGGCTGGCATGGTGAGTGAATGGAAGTGTGGCCCATTGGTTTGGGCAAATTTGGGCTGTCTGGACATTGCTGCTCCTCACCCTGCCCTGTGGTGGGAAAGGAGGTCCGGATGCTGATGCTGATGATGAAGTATTAGTTGAGGATGGGATAGAGAGATGGAGTGGAGAGGTATATGAATGAGGATGGTGTGAGTTGAAGAGCAGTTTGAATGTGCAGGACAGTGTGACATGGAGGCAATTTGTTCTTATCTACCTCCTCCTGAATTAAGGTGTCTGGCCCAAGATAGTATGATTTCTGTTTCCTAGTGTTCAACATCACTAGCACTTGTCATGTTACATCCTCAAATTATGAAGCTTGTGACTGTCAACTTACTCCTGTCTTTTGTCCACAGTTGAGGTGATGAAGCAGGTGACAGCAGTGGCAGACAAACGCAAGGATAAGTTCCAGATGGAGCGCTTATTGGGTGGTCTGGAGATGGATCGTCTGACGGACATGCTTGAAGTTAAAAGGCACATGCATCTCATCAAGTCACCAGCTGCTGGGCTTAGGGTATGTAGGGGATTATTTTGGACAAAGTGTGAATAGCTAATGATAATATATACAGTATATATTTTTCCCCTCAGAAGTGCTGTTTCATCATTTTTTCCCCTCAGAAGTGCCATTTCCCCATTTTTTCCCCTCAGAAGTACCATTTCCTCCTTTTTCCCTCTCAGAAGTGCCATATCTTCAAAAGCACAATAATACTCAAGACATTGCCTATTTGCTGCAGTTCATTTGCAATAAGTGTGATATTCTTGGTATCCAATACAAACTTAATCTATATAGGTGGCTGTACCTAAACCCTGTACTCATCTATCACAGCACTTCTTAAGATCGTAGCTCCTCAAAAAGGGAAAGACTGAGTTGCCTCACAGTAGATTCAACTGAAGTCATAGGTTGGGTGGCTTATGGCAGTTTGTTTCATTGCTATCACCTGACAGAACTGGACCACTCACAACTTGAATATTGTGCTATGTAGTTATGGTTACATGATAGGAGATGACCTTTATTTATTGTTTAGGAAAGAATCTCCTTGGTTACTTAATAAATCATCCGTCCAGTTTGGCTTCACCGGACCATCAACTGAACTGGAAGGTATTAAGGCTCTTTATCAGGTTACAGGAAATACACTCATCATCACCTCACCCTTTATTTTCTCCTAAAATGATGGAGTGCTGTAGGATCCAGAAACAGTATGAGAATAATCAGTAGCCTGCCAGGTAAAATGGTCCACACAGTCAGCCACTTCTCATTCAGTCCGCCAGAATCTTAGCTCCACCTCACAAGCATAACCATTGCAGTTTTTCTTTTCTTTGTGTGGAAGTGTTTCATATACTCCTGTCAGATAAATTAATTCAGTCAACTTCCAAATAAAAGTAGGGGTTCCATATCCCGTCGTATGCCACTCTGAATGTACAGGCAGACCCCAAGATAAAATGCAATACCCCAGCATAGCGATGGGGGTAGAAATACCACACTACCCCTCCGAACGATGGCCAGACCCTGGTAGAACAACTGGTTTTGTTTGTTTATTTTTTTTTTTTACCGATTTTGATGATGTTTTAGACTTAAATTTTGTGTGTAGGTGGATTTATAAACTGTTTTCAGACTTAGAGTCATAAGTGGGGGTGAACATTGTCATTTTGGGGTACAGTTTACTAAGTTTGATTTTTTCCAGACTTATTTTTGATGATTTTCATATTTTATTTTCGGTTTAGGTGAGTTATAAACTGCTTTTAGGCTTAGTTTAACATGTTTTAAAGCTATTTGGGGGTGTAGGTTAGCTAGAAACTTGTTTTTGGACTCATATGGGTGGGTTTAGGACTTGGTTGGGGGAGGGGGGGGATCCAAGGCTCAAAAATGCATCCCTATACTTTACGTGTTAAATCTACCCCGAGATGCCCCATTTTGATCACTTGCCATTTCCTTAGCTACAGCAGCTTATGTCACATTCTCACACACATTTGCCATATCCATCTGCCTTTTCTTGCCATGTCACATCCTGTCCACATTCACATTAACTCACATATGCTTATTTCACCATCTTGTCTTCATCCATTCTCTCTCTATGACCAATTCTGTTTAAGCACAATCTTCTACCCATTGATCAGCAAACTACCTTACTCAGAAATCTTGTAGAACACCCTATAGCTGTACTGTATAAGGTACCGGTAGTGCACTTTATGACCTGCTAACACCATCCTTGCCTTCCAGAAACCCAAGGCCAAGAAAGTTCAGGAGGAAGATATGGAGGTGGTGGAGGAGAAGGTGGCTAAGAGGATAGAGCCAGGACCCTCCAGAGTTGAGGTCAAGGAGGAGGAGGAGGAAGACAAGATCGTGGACGAGGAAGACATGGAGGAAGAGATTGATGGCAAGATCAAAGAGGAGAGTGGTGGTGAGGAGGATAGTGATGATGACGATGATGATGATGACGATGGTGGTGGTGGTGATGGTGGCATGGATGATGATGATGATACTACGGATGAGGATGCGTAACGGTAAAATTCAACCTGTCGATTTGAAAATGTTTTGTTTAGAAGACACTGACTTAAACTGGTACCGTATATAGTTATTGATGTTGATGATGATAGTAACGGTGATGAAAGTGGTATTGATGATGGGCATGATGTTTTGCTGTAGTTCATCCATCTTACAAATATAAGACACTATTTTGTTGAGAGTCTTCTTTCTTTTCACAATCAGTTTAGAATTATCTTGAAGTTAGAAATATATGCAAGTATTTTTGTGCCTGTAATCCCCCATTCTACCCCATCCCATCCTTTAGGAAGGAATTATAGTCCATTCACACCCTTTCCACACCAGCATAAACTATCTGTAACTCATCAAGTGTAACTACAGTTCATGACAATTTAGAGTTGTATTTAGAGCTCATTTACATGATTAATGTGCACCTGTTGTATCTGAGCACACTTCAGTCCAAAGCATTGTGTATATCTACATGGTAATTTTCCAGTTTTACATTACTGTACTTAGTACCACAGGAGCCCACTGGTCATTCAAACAGGTCCATACAGGTAAGGAAATTTGAACAGAATGAAGGAATGTAGGCAGGTGTGAAAGTATTTGGGTTGTGGCTGAGTGTAATCATAAATTGGAATGATGTTTTTATTAGTATAGTCATTAGTAAATAGTCTGTACATCACATACATTCTAGATGTAAGTAGGGAGGACTTCAGTTTCAAGTTCAAACAATATACATATTTAAATCCCTCATTGTGATAGAAGGAATCGCTCATTCGTTTTCGTTCGTTTTTAAAGGCTTCAACATGCTTGCATGTGTCGGCCTTGGTCACCTAATGGCAGCTCTCCACGCTGCACGACCCATTGCAGCCTCCCTGTTCAGTCCCTTAACCCTGAGGTCACACTTAATGGCACACAAAAATATTCTGTGCATTGAATGGGTTTGTGGAGATGCTTCCTAAGCTAAATAAAATTGTCTGTCAGCCTATAGTAAAAAGAAGGATGGTCATTGTTATGAAATGCTTAGGATAATCTGTTGGGGGGGCTTCCTGGAGGGGGCAGATGAAAACAATGTTGATCCTTGGGACCAGTTGTTGTTGTGGCCCCGGGCTCATCTGGATGTGAAACTTGAGGATTGCAGGCTGGAGTATCTCTTCTGCAGTCCACCGTCAGTGCCAACATGTGAAGATCTCCCTCTCTAGCACCAGTGATGACCATATGTGGTGGTTTTTCTTTCCATTAAGTTAGCTGTGATGACTAAATCTTTGATATATATATATATATATATATATATACTGTATATAAAACTGACGTGCATAGCAAAAGTTAAGTTTTATAATGCATTGGCAATTGCACTAAGAAAGTTACACTCTCCACAAGAAGACAGTTGCCAGACATTGAGAATTGACTCTTAAAAATTTGTGTCTTGCTCTTTTGTTCTGCCTTGATCATCCTGTACCTATAATGGGGGCAATATGGGATTGGCTGTAAACTTTTTTTCCCGTGTCCATATTTCAAACTTGACCAGGCTGTTGTGTGACTGAGACTTTGACCGTGTATGGCATGTTTAGAATATTTTGACATACTAACACCACATTCTGATTATTTAGCATTGTTGATAGTGAAAAGGTTTTATGGAAGTTGCAGAAAGCTTCTTTCATGTATGTAGATCCTTAATGGTTTAGTACCCTCATTTCTGGAAAATCTTTGAGAGAAATACTGTTCTGATTCCCCCCCCCCCACTGTAATTGCTCTTTTCATTGTTACTGTACACTAACTTCTTACCATTTAAGAGGGAAAGGAATGAGTAGATGTACAGAACAAGGGCTGTGGGAAAAGTTATCAAACAAGGAATCAGTGACCAATGTGTCATGTGAAATGGGCCACCTATACTGTGTACTGCATTTATTAATCATTTAGGCCATGAGAATGTCAAAACCTCAGTATTAACTGGTTCATCTGTTGTTCATTCTGTTGTTTCAAGTACAAGTATGTGCAGTGCAGTATTTAATGCTGTAAATCCAAGTGATGTCCTATTTAATAATGCTCTTGCTCCCAGCGGGCAATTTAATTCAACTTAGAAAAATATCATATTGATGGGGTTTATTAATGCATTATCCAACCCTTCCATTGAAAATAGTTTGGAATTGAATAAGTTTGTCAGGAGGTGTCAGAAATAAAATTATAAAGTGTCCGTGGGTTCATTGGGATAATATTGATAGACACCTGGTGATCTAGTGATTGAGAACTTTGGTGAGTGATGACCATACACTCGTCCCTCATATTCACAGATGATAGGAAACACATCTGCAAATAACCAAATCCATGACTAATGAAAACCTAGTCAGAATGTCCCCAACAGTCATAATTTAACTGTAATTGCCTTAAAACTCCATATTGAATCCAAACATTTGAATTTACTTGCTGGAAGTGTATTTTCAGGTGATATTGCAACACAGATTGTGAAATCAAACACCTTAAGTTTGTATTTTGTGGTGGTTGACTGTTCCAAAAGTAACTGAAGCGGGCAAAGTTTAAGCCTTGACAGTAGTGGAGGTAGGCTACTTAACAGGCTAAAGTTTGAATGCTAAAGGTGAGTCAGGTTATTCTATCATGTAAAATGCTGCTAGGGATGTAGGGCAGTGTTCTATCCTTAACCTCTTTACTCTGATAATACCTTTTCATTTTAATCGGACCACCATTAGATGATGTTATTAAGGAGATGCAGTGATGGGGTGAATGAAGGTTGTCTGGCGTATCCAGTTTGAGAAGTCTCCCCCAAGCTAAATGAAATAATCGGCTGTTTACGGGAATGAAATAGAAAATAAGGGAGATCGTAACGAGAGAGTTAATGAAGGTTGCATTTTACCTCATCAGTTTGAAAAGTATCTCAGCTGAATAAACTGATCTGATGTTAGCAAAAATAGAATATAAAATATCTATGTTCCTGAAGGCATTGACCATTCTTAACTGGTATCCTAGCCTTAGGCCCTTACACCAGAGCACCATTCAACTCGATGTGTCCATCCACCCTTTGTGGGTTGGTCTGCTCAGCTCATTTTACCTAGGCTTTAAATTGCCTTCTGTCCATCTTGAATGCTGAGCTGTAGCAATAACTTAACAGTAAGGAAGCGCAGTGGAAAGGATGCATGGATGGGGATACTTGAATATATTTGCAATTGACTCCTTGTAACCAAGATTTAATTTTGTAGGAAGAACTGGAGACCTGGGAATTTTCTGCTCTTTTTCTTCTTCTTTGTCTCTCCATCCAAAACAGATAACAGCCTTGAAGTTTGTCTTCCATAACCTTTTTTTTTTTTTTTTCTTTTTTTTTTTAATGAGCACAAGATGGGGAACGTTTCTAATGTTGCGTTCCATCCTGCAAAAACTAGTCTTAAGATGCATCAGGAAAACCATCATAAATAACTGAGAATCCCACTCCTTGGGCCCTAGTATTGTATACTGCCATTGAGCTACAGGATATAGGATGCAGAGGTGAAAAATCATCAAGTTAAAATGAACAATGGGTAAAACGAATACCTAGCTTCACCCTGGAGAGGTGTGTGTGGTAACGTGGATGATACAGTGACCTTGGGTACCCTTGTGTACGAGAATAGTGGGTGAATAACCTGACAAGCTTAAAAGTTTCATACTTGACACCCATGTGACAACTCCACTCTCAGTCCTACCACTGAGCTTTCATACTGACCACTATCTCCCCATTCAGTGCCATTTCTAGGCCTTTATACTTGACGCCCTTATTTCCCATTTTGCCCATTTCAAAGGTTTCGTACCTGACACCCCTCCCCCCCTCTCAGCGCCACTGCTGAACCTTCAGGCTTGACATCCTTCTCCCAGTGCCACTGCTAAGCCCTCAGACTTGATCCCTCGCTCATGAAGCACCAATTCTAAGCCTCTATTTGGCATCAGTGGCGTAACTATGAGGGGGCCAGGGGCACCGTCCCCTACCTCCCACTGGCCTCTTCTCTATTTGAAAGTTAGGGGTATTGAATGTGTTCGTGTGTAGCAATGAGACCCCTCGGAATAGAGCTTGGCCTCACATTGTCCCCCATCCGTCTAGACGTGGATACGCTACTGTTTGACACCCTCTTAGTGCCATTTCTCAGCCTTCATGTTCGACATATCACCCTTCATAAAGCTACTTCTTGGGTTTATCTCGATGTTCCCAACGTTTCATAAAATTTCTGCTCCGGAAACTTTGTAGCTTATCGTCGTAGTATTAATGGTAAGGCTATAATTTTCCAACATGTCTTCCGTACTAATAATTGTACACTTTTTTGGTGTAGGCTCCGCTACTCCCGCAGATTACCATCCTCCTTTCGGAAAAGGGTAAGTAGTTGAGGGACATTTGTGTCACCAGTGGAGCTGCCTGGTTATATTGGTGCCATCACATGAAAGCGTCCCTGTGCAGCATCTGACATCCTTAAATCTTTTTTCCAAGTTATCATTGCAAGGCCCGTTTTCTTGTTGGCATGGGAAACTTCGTTACACGTCTTTCATAGCTATTTGCCTTCAGTGTTTCACGGTAATGTCCTCTTGTATGCTATTTCTATTTGTATATTATGGACAGTTTCCATGTGTGACATACAGGCGAATATTTAGGTGTATCAGGCACAGTGTATGTCTAGATGTTCAGAAGTGTGTAGGCATTTGCTGAGACTACATCCTGCAGGTATAATGGGTTTGGGGGCAATTTATTTAAAAATTCCCTTACAAATCGAACATTGTATCTTTCAGGGTGTTTAATTATAATTTATTTTATGTTACTGCAGTCTTTTAAATCAATATTATGCTTTTCAAGAAAATCACACGTTAGTTCTGAAAGCAGGATTTATTCTCGAGCCTCACGGCGTCGGTTGAAGGAGGACCGAGTGATTTCGGGTGAGTTCTGTGGTTTCATGAAGTTTTTACCCTTAAAAATGGTGACTTAAGTTAGACATTATTGCTGAAATGTAAGAGAAAAGTTAGCGCCTTTACTGAGGCGGTGCAGTAATGTAAAATCAATGTAGTGGGAACGATAAGTGAAATTGGCCTGCGGTAGGATCTAGGCTTGATGCATAGTCTAATAACCGGCACTCAGTTGTAGCGTCAAATACAGCATTTGCTGGACAGCATCTTTGACAGTCATTGCAGTAATGGTATCTTCTGTTTTGGGAAGTACCATATGATTACATGAAGCCCATTTTATTTCGGAAAATAGCAGTAAGGTGGGGGGGGGGTAATTGGCTCACCTGAAAAAGCGTAATGGCGGCGACTCGGATTCTCCCAGTGAAGGAAGCTAATGAAGACATTCCCTTATTTATAGTAATTTAACCTAACCAGACGTAAAACGAAGGGATTGCCACAAAATATGGCCATTGATTACCTAATGTTATTTACCGTCATGCATACTTTTGGTGGTATTTAACTCGTAGGTGTTAGTCTCAGTACCTGATGCTGCCGTAGGAGATTCAGCAGATACTGTCCGTCTTCACCTCCAGTTTTGTTGGGCATCACTTGCCAATTTTGTATTTTATGTATCTTGAAATTATATACTGAGTTTTTGCCTTTCAATACATTATCAACATGCATTTTGCAAGACCCTTCCATGCTTGCAGGGTCAGTATGTTCCTCTGATGGTTGCTGTTCAGGTTGCATGGTCCTCAGCAACATTTATGGTCCAAGTTACATGGCCACCTGCAGTTGAATGGATCTCTGCAGCATTCCAGTCCAAAGTGCATGATGTGTTGAGTCTTGAGACCCATGGGACCTCATCCAATTACTATTCCTTGGTCTTTGAAGAGTGACTGCCCTTCCATGCTCAGGTGTGTATATACAACTCACAGTCGATCTGAGAGATGCCCAGCTAGGCCTGTACATCCAGCTCTGAACTATCAGCTGAATATGTGGCAGCAGCGGCGGCAGAACTAACAATCTTATTAGGTACACTTAATTTTGGCTTTATGATTAAACTTTAACTCTTGATCACTCCAAGCCTTGTCTAAATTGATCTCACATTTCATTACTGATTCTGATTCTATCACGTACTGGGGCAGTTCAAGTCAATTATCCACAACTCCGTTACAAAATAAGTGTTTTCTCTTTTCTGATCTTGCTCGTTCCTTGAAGATTTTCTTGAGATGCCCTCTTTTTCTCGTATCCTCCCTTAGGACAAAGACACCTTCACACACATGCAGATCGTATATGTGTCTATCACGTCGCCTCTTGCTCTTGTATATGCTTGTGTTGGTAATCCCAATTTCTTTAACCGTTCCTCATAACTCGGGATCCTTAGTGTTGGTACCAACTTGCTCGCTCTTTTTTGTACATTTTGTATTGCCTCTACATCTTTAATTAAATATGGAGCCCATACCTGATTTGCGTACTCCTAATGGGGCCTGACTAGTGCAACATAAAGAGACTTAAATATTTTCTCGTCCGGAGATACAAACGTCCTTACCAGTCCCACTATTCTGTTGGCTTTATCTTCTCTGCCAGGTGTCCTGAAAATTCCTGCTTACTGTCAGTTACCACACCAATATCTTCCTCAGGGTTGACCACTCATTTTCTTACTCGTGCAGTATCCGTCGTCTCCTGTATCGCATTTCCCAGTTTGCATATACAGTATTTACATTTTTTGGGATGGAAAAGCAGCAGCCATTTCTCAGACCATTCCTTCATGCAGGCGATGTCCTCTTGCAGCAACTTCATATCTTGCTGGTTCCTTATCTACCTGTACACTTTGGTATCCTCAGCAGAAAGGTACATTTTTCTCCCATTTTTTAGGGCTTCATGTATATAACAAACACTAATGGTCCCAACACCGACCCCTGAGGAACTCCGCTTTTCCTTCATGTCCCTCAGACTTTGGCCGTTAACTATTACATACTGTCTTCTGGATCTTAAGAAGGCCTCTATCCACTTTAAACTCTTCTCCCCAGTGTTGAAACTCCTGATTTTTCTATCAACCTTTTGTGTGGCACTTCATGAAAGGCCTTAAAATCACAGTATAACACATCTGTTGCATCTCCCTCCTCTAATATTGAGTCCAATCATCCATCACCTTTATATCCATCCATCCATCCATTGCCAGACGCCATGTATCCCAAATGGGGTGGCCAAGGGCTTAGAGTTAATTGTTTTACAGGGAGGGGCACTAATCCTCCACCAACCCCAATTGACACGTAGGGATGCCAACAGCATCTGGTGTTCCCAGGCGGTCACCCATCCAAGTACTAACCAGACCCAACGTTGCTTATGAGTTGAAGAATTGTAGATCATCCTGGTAAAAATCCAGATTGTTTCCTACTGAATAGCAAATTTGCTTTCATGTGCTGTGTGAGTCCTTCCCATATCAATGTCTCCATCAGTTTACAAACCACACTTGTAAAGCTTACTGGTTTGTAATTCCCGGGGTCACAGCGATGTCCCTGCTTAAAGATAGTGGTTATGTTCGCTATTTTCCAGTCCAACGGTAATTCACCATATTCGAAGGAATGCTTTAATATCTGTAAGGGTTGTGCGAGCTGCTCCTCCGCCTCGTTTATTATCCTTGGATGTAGTCCATCTGGTCCTGGTGATTTGTTCCTTTTCAGTTTTTTTTATAGCTCGTTTTATTTTGGTGATAGAGAAGTCAGTGTCAGTATGTGTAGGTACTTACTTAACTGGAATACTGGAACTTCCCCTTCTGGTTCATCTGTAAATACTCCACAAAAATGTGCAGTTATATCCGCCTTTTCTCTGTCCGTTGATGTCTTGGCCGTTTTGTCGTTATTCATGTAGAGATCTGGTATGCCTTGTCTTCTTATTAACTTTTCTTGGACGTACTTCCAAAATATCTTTGGGTTCTCATTAATATGTCGTGCAATAATGCGTTTGCTGTTTTTTAACCCTTTCCTTGTTTCATACCTTACGTGATTAGTGATTCTAATGTATTTTATGTCCACCTCTTTGTATTCTGTATCATTAGCATCTTTATATGTCCCCAGGTGTTTTAATCTTGCCCGAAGACATTTTTTTTCATTTTACTTGCGACCAAAGCTTCTGGTTTAATATTAAGTCCATGTTATTTCTCTTCCTTATCATTGATTTATCTTTGAATTCTTTTACTGGTACACATTCTCTTATCACTTCCTCAAGTTTAGTTCTGAATCTCTTTCACAGTTCTTCTGCAACTCCCCCACCCAAATATTCCTTCCAAGTGATATTTAGTTTGTGTCTCGGTAATTCATAATCTGCTCTTTCGTACATATAATTTTCTTTTTACTGGTCTTCTCCTCAATACCTATATCACAGATGAAGGATATGCACTCATTATCACTTTGCCCGATGGGACTTTCTACCTTTATGTCCTCTACATCTCTTCTCCACTACTGAATACCAGATCAATAACATTACCTTTCATCTCCCCTCTGTGTCTTGTAATTTCCCTGATATGCTGCGTCAAGAAGCAGTCCCTCACCATCTCAGTAAATTTGTATTCCAGATGCTGTGGTACAGTTTTCCCAATTGATATTAGGCAGATTGAAGTCCCCTAGTATTGTCTTGTGTCTCACTGGTTTGTTGTTTATCTCTTGCATTAATTTCAGTAGTTTTATCATTATCTGTCATGTCGCTACTGGGACCTCTGTATATTACAGCAGTTAATATTTCCTCCGTCGCATTTTTCACCTCGACACACAGATATTCACAATATTGCTGTTCCATAGTTATCTTACAAAAAGAAATGTCTGTTCTACAAGCAAACCTCTCCCCTTATCTGCCACACTAATGTTCTCAGTCATTTCGTATCCATCAATACTGTACTCAACTAGCATTCTCTCAAATCAATAATTCTTGGGCTCAGTTTCTAGCAAGGCAATAACATATGGTTTTACAATATATTCCTGTAGTTTTGTTTTCAATTCTCTAAGTTTGTCTGGTGTTAACACATCCCCATTGCTAAACAACAATAAATTTATCTGCATTATTTACATGTGGTGCAGTTACACTTTTGCCAACTTGCCCCCCTCCACTGGCTGGACCTCTCGTGGTTTTGTTATTGGGTTCTTCATTTTGTCCTGTTTGGCTGGGGTCCGTGTTCCTCCTTCCCTGGTGTCTTGCCTCCTGGCCTCTATGACGATCTTATTTCCCCTTCCTCTGTGTCCCTTACCTTGGTCCTTGTTGTGTCCTCTTTTTGGTTCCTTGTCCTTATCTGCACCATGTGTCTGTCCCATGGATCATCTCTCACCACATAGTAGTTTCCCTAATTGATTTCTTTTTGACTTGCATTCCTTTCTTTAGCTTTCTTCCTAAGTTCCTTGTCCTTTTGCCTCTCCTCTCTGTTCATATCTTGTGAGAGAATTACTTTCCTCAATATCTCATTATGTTCATTTTCCGAGTCCTTTAATTTGTAGGCATTTCTTATTTTGTCCTTTATTACTTCACAAAGGGTTACCACTAATGGCCTTCCCTTTGTCTTGGAATTCCCTGCATCTTTATTTGACTCACACTTCCCCACTCTTCTCATGTCCATTATGTCATCATCATACATCTCCACTCCAGTTACTGCACCTACATCCTGAACTTTCATTTTATCCTGCTTGTATTTTTCTGATCGAAGACTGAGATATGCAGCTCTATACAACATTCTTCCAGTTTACTCACACAGGTGGTGGAGAGGGATGCCTTCATGTGGTGGTGCTGATATAATTGGCCATTATACTCAATTTTTTTTTAATTGAAGCAATGCATTTGACAGGTTGGTGATGATTGGCTGAGTGCAACATGTCTGAATAACATTTACTAACCCAAATTTCCCCCTCAGATATATGTTGTCAGTTAATAATGCTAACGAGTAGAGAGATTATGAAGTAATTGTTGCAGGCAGCCAAGCATCACCAGCCTGTCAAGTGCATCTTTACCTCGATTAAAAAAATATATATATATAGCCATCCATCCACTACCTACAGTACTTTAGGTGAATACCAGTATGGGGAATTAAGTTTGGATGTTGCATACAGTTCAGCTGATTAAAAAAAAAAAAAAAAAATCATCCATCCATCATCCAATCCTACATTGCCCCATGAGGAGCGTCAGAGCCCGGGGCTAGGCAGTTGGTCCCGACATTTAAGATGAGAGTAAAAAAAAAAAAAAAAAGTTGTGTATAATAAGCTTATTTATAATGCCTGATGGTCTAGTAGGTAAAGGCACTAAAACCAAATGGATCCCTACAGAGTTTATATCCAAGGAATGATTGAGGTTTGTATCTCATATAATGCCACTCAAGTAAGTCTGATCACCCTTGCCATGATTTTCAGGACAAAGTAACCCAGCCCCTGCCCCCTATACTCCCGATGGGGGCTAAAAAGGACGTTTGTAATTTATCGAGTTAGGTTACTTACTTCAATTTACTTTTACAGCTGGTGAGAGACTGGGCAGCTGAGTGAAGAGGACATGATGTGCTTGCGTGTTCATCTTGGCTGTGCTGTTATAAGGAGGTGATGTGCTGCTGTGGTGTTTTTGCATTGCTGAGACGTCATGCAGGTGATGTTGATGGAGTGGAGAAGTTTGTCATTTCCCTCTAGTATTTGTCTTTTGTCTCTAGTCTTGTTTGTCTTGAGCATTGAGCTGTATTGAAGTGGCATTTTTTCTCTCTCTTTCTCTTTGTTTTTAGTAATTTGCTTGTTGTTTTTGTATTAGTAGGAGTTGCATATGATAGTTTGCTGTTTATAAGTAGTTTTGCTTTTATAAGCTGTGTTTGTTTATTGTTGTTTGTATTTTTCTTCCTCTGTTGTCTGTTACATAGTCTTCCAGTAGTTAGGTTGGTTCTTTGTTGTCTTTGTTACTCTCATTGCTCTTAGCTTGTGTGTGTGTTTTTATTATAGTTATTATTTTCTCTGTTTCTGTTTTGTGTTGTTTCCTCATGAGATTGCTGTTTTGTGTGTTCCATCATTTATTTGCTTTTGGTCTGTGTTGTCATGATGTGTTTTTTCTGTGGTTAGTGTTAGGAAGATGATTTGCTTTTAACTTTTTCACTATCAGGAGTAAATTGTGGTTTTATAGAATTCTCTGAGTTTTAGTTGTGGAGGCAAGAATGAGTCTCTTTTGTATACTAATCAAATCAACCTCCCAATCTGACTGCATTTAGCCATCAACCAAGCATCCAGGATGAACTCTGGGATTAAATATAGAGCTGTAAATAAACTACAGAGGCTCATATTACATTTTAAGTTTACTGTCATGACTATAAGTGGCTTTGGGGATTTTGTAGCACCTTTATTATTTATTTTGCATTTTGACCCCTTAATATTGTATGTTATCAATTTAGTAATGACTTAAATTGCACAGGTAACATAAGAGGATATTAAGGTCTAAAATACTGAATAAATTGCTAAGTGGTGCTATAAAGTCCTCAAAGCCACTTACAAGCCTAAAGATGGATAAGCAAAAGGTACAGTTCCCCCAGGTAAATTACTCCTCCTCAAAGGGGGGGGGAGGAGGTGAATTTGACTGGGGGAGGTAGTCAACCCCTTCAGTCCCATGATGTATTTCTTTGATTTTATATTATTGTTTATTATGGTAACTTCGGATGGATTTATTTAGCTTAGTTGAAACTGAATTGAGAGGTTAGATGTCTTCATTAACCCTTTCAGTTCTTTGAGAATTCCTAAGTTCAATAAATCCATCTGGGTTAGCAGAAATAAAGCATAAATTACATATGTTGGATTGAATGAAATGCTATGGGAAGAAAACACTAACTGCTGTCAGAATAAAGCCTAAGTTATATCTTTTGATTAAACACACTTTGCGTATAGAAATAAAACCTAGATTACATGTGGCATTAAACACAATTGCATCTCAAAGTAAAACACGTGTCATTGTAATAAAACACATTAAACTTACATCATTAAGTAAAACATAGGTCATGTCATTGTAATAAAAGACATAAATTTACATCATTGAAATAAAACAAATAACCTGTGGAAATAAAATACAAATTAAAGTCAGAATAAAATAAATTGCCTCAGTGGAATGAAATTACAAATCAAGCCGAAGTAAAACAATTTTGCATCAGTGAAATGAAACATGAATTACTGAAACAAAACACAAACTCTGCCTTTGGAATAAAACACTAAATACATCATGGGGTTGAAGAGGTTGACTACCACAAAATAACTGGTCTTTCTTGCCATAAATAAATTTGTCTGTAGGTAGTAAGGATATAGAAATTGTCGTAGTAAAGCATAAGTGCGTCTATGGTGGTTATTCTTGCTGCCTCCAGACAATTTTATTAATATCCATCTTCGGTTGACTAAAATTGGCAGTTGCGGAAATATAAAAATAATTGTCGACTATGTTTGTGCTTAAAAGTCCATAATCCTCAGTTGTGAAGTAGGGCTGAGTCTCCTTGGTTGCTAGTCAGTAAACCATCCTGTCTCACTAGCCAACAGCAGACAGACATTGAGGATGAACTTCGGGATTGAATATCACACCCTCCTAAAAAAAAGAAAAAAATTAGTAAATGGGGTATCAGACAAAAAGGAAATATATAGAAAATAAGTGATGACAATAAGTACATAAATAAATCAATAAACAAATGAATAAAAACTGAAGGATTACATAAGTAAATAAGTGAATTAATAAAAACTGAAGGATGACACTTGTATAAGATTTAAAGTGCCCTGCCACTGATATCAAACTAAGTGATGTACTGTATTACAACTGGCTTTTGGAGTACTTAACACTTTTTCCTTAGTGATTTAGCTTGACATAACATCTTAGTGTCCTCTTGTATGTTAATAATGCAAAATATCAGTGAACATGCAAGAGAATTTTAAGATGTGATGAAAATAAATCACTAAGGAAGAGGTGTTAGGGGCCTCCTGTGTCTCTTATATTACAACCCTAAATATGTATAAACAAAAAATGATAGTGAAGATATATAAAGAAAGAGTGACATTTAAGATTTATAAACAAAGAGTGACAAGTATAGTGTTGTATTCTGAGTGGCTTTGGAGATTTCTTAACACCTCTGACTTGAATATTTATTTTACATTTTACACCTTAATACTGTCTTGTGTGTTATTTGTCAGTTTAATATTTAGTTACTCTGCAGCAATAACATACAAAAGAGGATACACAGGTGTAAAGTGGAGAATACATCGTTAAAGAGGGGTGCTGTGAAATCTCCAAAGCCACTTAGAATACCAGAATAAATCCAGGTAAAGGCACAGTTCCTCCAGGCAAGTTACTCCTCCTCAAAGGGGGGGGAGGAGGTGAACTTGTCTGGGGGAAGCAGGTGGTTGGCCCCTTCAGTCCCATGATGTAAATATTGTATATATATTATATATATAATATATATACTGTACATATACATACATATATATATATATATATATACACACATAAATACATAGACATATACAGTATATACATTTACATATACATAACTACACAGACATACATACATACTGTACATATGTACACACATACAGACATTCATACATACATATATATAATTAACATCAGTTGGGTTTATTTTAGCTTAGATGAAACTTTGAGCTGGAGTGGTTAAGCTTCATTAACCCCTTCACTTCATGGAATGCTAAGTTGAACAAAATCTGACTTAACAACACTGAAACAAACTACACACCAGAAAGACAAATTACATATCAGGAAAACACAAAATGCATCATGGGACTGAAGGAGTCAATTGCCTCAAAACACCAGGTCCTTTTTGGCCTGAATAAAATTGTCTGGCAGCAGCAGGAATAAGAAAAGTTGCCATCGCAGTGAAGACGTCAGCCACTTCTCAGCGATGTCTTCAATTTATTCTTGCAACTTCCAGGCAGTTTTATTTATAACCATCTAAGGCTAAGAATAATTACCTAAGAGTGGCAAAAGTATAATGGAAAAAATGCCGCCTTATGGAAGAGATCTACAAAATATAATGGAAAATTGTCTCCTTTCTGAAGAGATCAATAGAATAAATTTTTAATCCCTCCAGTTACAGAGGACCTTCTTAAGTTCAGTAAAATCAGACAGAACCAGAGTTTGTCCTGGATACACTTTATTTTTTCCTCTCCTCCCCACGTTATATTGGAGTGATGATAATGATGGTGTTGATGGCTTCTAATTTTGGATGATACTTCCCTCCTTTAATCCCACCTTGTTCCAGGTTGGAACTAGGGGTGGGTTGAGTGATACTTGTACATTTTTATTTTTGTTATTGGATTCTATCTTGCCCCATCTCTCTGGTTGAAATTAAGTTTATGGGTGACGATGACCTTTTACTTCTATGTTTGTGCCTTTTTCTTGTTTCTTGGTCCTGTGTCTTCCAAGCTGTGGTGGGAATTATGATTTAAGATGATTGTGGTGGTGGTGACTGCTTGATAGTTTGCTATTTCTGTACTCTGTGTTCTGGATCCTGTGTAATCCCCAGAAGAAGTACAGATAACATGAGGCCTTGTGGTTCTAAGAAGATTATCTGCTGGGAAAAAATAATTGTTCTACAAAGGCTCTAACCATGTGTGAGAAGCAGATAGTTATACAAAAGATCTAACCAGTGTGTGAGAAGAAGATAGTTATACGAAAGATCTAACCAGTGTGTGTGTAAGAGGAGGATTGTTAAAGAGGAAGGCCCTCTCCAGCCCACCACACCCTCCTATAAAGAAAAAGGAGAAAAATGGAAAATACTCTGCTTGTTGGCAAGAATAAACATGGAAAATTTTGAGAGTGAGAATACAGCATTGTAACCA
This sequence comes from Coenobita brevimanus, assembly GCF_032717465.1. Taxonomy (NCBI): domain Eukaryota; kingdom Metazoa; phylum Arthropoda; class Malacostraca; order Decapoda; family Coenobitidae; genus Coenobita; species Coenobita brevimanus. Next base: position 17,747,420 of record NC_136994.1, read on the forward strand.
GTGAAGCTGTAGAGTGCTACCCACCCACCCCGAACCTTGTGCCTTGAAGAAAAGAAGTTCGCCAGCAGTGCTTTTGCTGTGGCAGTGGAAGGGGAATATTCTGTCTGCATTATCCAGCCAACGTATCTGCAGTCACACAGTCTTGGTAACCGTCTGAGACTTACGAAAGATCATTGTGAAATTTGTAGCTGAACACACTGACAGATTACCATTTTGTCAGAAGAAAATTACCATAGCCAGTGAGAGACCATTAGAAGGTGACAGTCTGTTGGCAAACTGGCTGACATGGTATAGTGATCATAAGGGGAATATCCAGGACTGAAGGAGGGGAGATTTCACTTGGTTAATATATGGTAGTACTGTATCTTTGGCCCACATCTTCATTTTTGTCATTCATCCTTTGGTAAATCACAGAATTGTTGCCACGTTAAGTTCCATTGCTACATGTGAAGCAGATTTGTCATTTCCCATAATTTGCAGGATAAATGTACTTAATGCATAGGTGTGTTTTGGAACCCATCCCTGACATAGACCATTTATATATTGATGTCCATTGAGGAAGAGGAAGGGTTTTTCTGGCAGCTGTAGAGTATCCATCTTAACTTAGTGGGCATTTTCACTCATTTGCTGACTATTTCTCTTAATTCAGTGGCAGAATAAGGCAATACCACTGACCTACATCATTCATATAGCACTTCTTTGTGACTAGCATCAGTGTACAGTAACTGATCTCTCGTTTCATTTTGGCATAAAAGTTGGAGAGATGACAAGTTGATGCCTAATTAAAGGGAACAGAGTTGATCCCCTATCCCTGGATATTTCCTTTGAGATCACAGTGCTTTATGTTCATATCCCATTTGCAGCATTTCGGTTATTATAATTTTTTTTTATTTTATATATTTATTTTTTTGCCACCAGATGTTTTTATTCATAGATCTTGTGGTAAAAGGGTCATTGAAGGCTGTATCTAATGCATCCAGTTCAAAGTCTCCAAAGCTGTGTCAGATTTTCTGAGATTAGCAAGAATTAATATGAGTCATTTAATAGAAGGGGTTAGAGGCAGGAATGAATTAGATCAGAGTGAATATCAGATGTTAGTTATGGTGTTAAATTCAGCCATCCAGATACTATACTTATTTCCCAAGTTTATGTAGGTGTCGTCATTCACCATTTGTAGAGTGGGGTTGTCTTTATAACTAAGATTAAGATTTCTTATTAATTCAGATTCACTTATATGCCTGCTAGACATTACACAGTCAGAGTAAGACTGTATTTAAATTTTTCTAAGACTGTTGTGTTTAAGTTTGCTCGTACATGTTGGTCTTCATAGTTACAGTTATCAGTCACTTCACCATCAAATTAGAGGTCAGATGGACATGTGAAGAGCAAAACAGTCCATAATAATAGTCAGCTGTTACGGATGCTTATGGTAAAATGTTCAGAGCTTTTATAAATACGGCCTGTGGTGTTATTCATCTGTGGTTTTCTTTGAGATGTGGTGATGTGATTTAATTGTTTAAACATGATTTAATTGTTTAAACAGTAATTACATTGATTTCTCGCCCTGCCCTAGGGTGAGAAAGGAGGTCCAGATGATATGATAAATTATAGTACAGGCATCTCTCACTTGAGCAGCCAGACTTTTCTGATTTGAAGCAAGATTAACTCTGTTGCTGGGAGAGATCCTCCCTAAGCTTGATTAAATTCTTGAAAATGGGAAGAATTAAATGTAAACGATATGGTATTAAAAGGGGTTCATGATCACTTTCTGACATAACATGGGACAGATCCTACAAAGCCAAATAGTCTTCAAATGGTACCAGTATAATAAATAGTAAGAATTAAATATAAAAGATGTGGCACTGATGGGTTCATTAAGTCTATCTTTTCACCATGAGATATTCCCAACGCTGAATCGAGTCCACTGATGGGAATAACATGATAATAAATGGTGTTTGCTTGACCAGAACCCTGCATTTAAACTGTGTGCATTCTCAGATGTAGCTTTCAGGAAGAAGCTTCAAGCCACTTTTGATTCCAGACTGTCATTAGAATTAGTGACTGGAGGAATCATCCTAGACTCAGACAACTAAGGAGGGATATGTTGCTTTTTTCTGCACAGCCTTCTGAGCTTTGATGACCTTTCTCCATTGTTGTAATGTTGTGTCAGCTTTCTTGAGTGGCATAACATTACAGTGTGATTCTGCTTGTGAGTGGGCATGTACACACCTGTCTCATTGGTGAGTGGTGATGTTGCCATTACTTGTGGTTGGCCTTTATTGGTATGAAGATATCCCTTAGGCAGGGCCTAGGAAATTGGGTGCCTCTAGATTGCCGTAAGGAAAAAGTGGGTTTTTGCTTTGCAAAAACCTGTTTTTTTCTCAGTTATCTCATTTGGAGGCATCCAGAAGCAGTTCCCAAGATGGACAGAGGAGGAGTGTGAGTGAGGAGGCAGCCCAAAATGTCATTCACTGAGAAAGTGGGACTGTCTGGTGTCTGTGAAGGAGGTTGCTCCAAATGTCATACTATTGGACACAGACTGGAGCTGTTTGGTGCCTAATGAGCTGACCAGACCAGGAGGGATATTGTTATTATTAATTATTTTATTTTATTTTTTTAAGGCCAACTCGATGGTAATGTGGAGCTTATGGCTCCTGATCCATGAAGGATGCCTAGAAGGGCTGTGACTGTCTATGCCTGAGATATCAAGCACCTGTAGGACTGGTTTCCTCAGTCTCGTCTAATAGTTAGTGATAATAATGACTGTTCACAGTCTCTGTTAATAGTACAACTAAATTGTAGCACAGCTGGATGTAACACGTTGGCAGCGCTGTTACACAAGTGTACCACCAAAATGAGCTTACAGGTACTGCACCTGTGTTGGGCATGTGTGGCTAGGGCACAGCACCAATGCAGGTTTTACACTGCCATTCCTTGGAGGAAACAGTGTATATCATCAGAGTTCACAGGACAGTCTGCAGGACCAACATAAATCTCCTTCATTCTGATTATAATCAGGCCATAGGTCACTGCTCACTAAAATTGAAGTACCCATATAAGCATTTAACTTAACACTTTGTCTCTGCACTAAGCAGTTGATATAATGTGGCAGACATTACCATTTTAGATTTGTATTGTTAAATACAGCGGTGGTGCTGAAAGACTTAATCAGCCCATAATTTCACATAGGAGCATAGGATAGAAAGTTGCCACAGTGATTGTGTACTTCATGCTGTCACATGCATGGTATAAAAGGTTCCTCTGGATTGTCCTATACTGCCAGGCATTTCAGCTTAATACCTTGGACTGTAGGCTGCTGCAGAAGCCTTTTAGTCCATAGGTTCAGCTGTAATGCCTGTACCTGAGTTTGTTCATTGTAGGTACTGAGTAGGCTGTGACCAGACAAAGTAGGTGAGATCTGTCACATATCTTCCAACCCAAGAGGATGTGGGTTGATGTGTGCAGATGCTCTATCTTTCCTTGCAGAGTCCAGAGTGCAATGACTGGTAACTGGTTGAATTGCAACCCTCAAGAAGTTTGATGGTCAATACTTCATGTGCCCAGAGCTATAACTGATAAGGAGCATCTCTTATATAATGCAGCATGGCCCATCATGAGCAGCAGATTATTGGAATACTGTACTAGGAATGATGTTGGTGAACTAAAGTGAAACCAAGAATAAGGTAAAAATGGTAGCAGATCTTCAGGTGAATGCCAAAATTGCAAACTGAGCTGAATCCAGGATTTGTCCCATGATCACCAATCTGTCAAACCTAGTCCCCAAACTAAAGGCTCAAAAAATGCCTGACATGTACACAGCAACCAGGACAGCCAAGCGACATCAGGGCATCATGTAGGGGACAAGGAAAGGGATGATAGGACAGAGTTAACAACTTGTGTACTCTGGGCACACACACAGCAACCTGTACTGGCTAATGACAGAGCAGGGCACCAGTCAGCTCAACCAAGGAGGTGATTGGAGAGAAACAACAGCTGATGGCTGTGTGGACAGCAGCCACATACAAGTGGAAATTTGTAGCTCGGTGCTTGATCAAGGGATTGGATGAGACATTATAACATATCAAAGGAAGGTCATTGGTCTGTTATGGAAAATAGAAGCAAAATACACTGTGCAGTCTTTGAAATCTGGAAGAGATTCCTCCTGTGACCATTGCTAATGCCAGTATGGCATTGAAAGTGACTTAAAGCCTCTTCAAGAAAGTTTTTTCGTAATGAGGAAACATAGCACAAAAAGTTAAATTTTAATGAAGGGTTAAAGCTTCTGTCCTGCGCTCTTGGGGTTTTCATTATGCTTGTTTCCTGTTTTCAGTATATAATCCAGCAGTGGGAAGATGAAAACTTGTAAAATATAAGCACATAAAGTTCGTTTGAAAAATCAGAGTAAAATTTTAGTGATTAAAGAGCAACTTATTCACACATTTCAAATATAGTTTTACGTAACAGTTCTTAAGTGATAGATGCCTGTACTGTATGTTTATATTGGGATGGACTGGACTTTTGAACAATGAAATAGTGGTCCACAGATTTGCCTGAAGGCTTGCACTTAAAAGATCTACAAGGCTGTAATATATATGAGGCTAAATAATTGATATTTATTGGTAAACATATGAACACAAACTGAGGTACCATTGTTATGCCAGTTGCTTTAAGGAAATTCAGTCATTATTAGTACCACCGTGAAGTCTGATGAACTTTAGTTTTTAATATTAGGTTTGTCGATAAAAAGTAATGGAAAATAATAAGTGGTAAGTCTGAAGCACTGTACAATGAAAGACTAAAGTCGTGCCACAGTTTCGTCCAAAGATTAAATATGACCAATACCAGTTTCATACTTGTAGCTGACAAACCTGACTTCATGCTTCATATATGATACAATTGAACCCAGATTTTAGATCAATATGTGAGAGTTACCATGTCCAATTTTGTGCGAGATGAAATGCAAACCTTTTCGGTGACATGCTGTTTTTTTTTTTTTTTTTTTTTTTTTTTTTTTTGAGGAAGAAGGAACCAGTGGCCTGGTCATATTGTGATACACCTTACCATAGAATGCCAAGCAGACCTACTAACATAGAGTAGTAGCAAAAAACAGACCAGATGGGAATGAAGTGAAAACAGTTGGAAAGTTAGATTGGATTCAGTTATCAAATATGCAGGCATCCATAAGCAGGCCACCTGGAGCAAATGGCATCTCAAGTCAGTGCTGCCTACTGTGTGGATGGCACAAGTTAGAGCACACCAACATGTTAGCCGTCAGACAGATCTTTTAACTAGAGTTCATGACACGACATTAGTCTTTCATTGTACAGTACTAGAATTACCTAATTGGATATAAAGTGATTGAAAAAATAAGTAGACTACATTAGCCAAAAAATAAAAGTAAATAAAAATAAAATGCATATACTTTTTATAACATGGCATATGTCTCTTGGCAGTGTAAATTGTGTTACACAGAGTAAAGGTTGTAAATACAGGTGTCAGTAGATGGGATATAAACTTATGCATTGGAGTTTTTTTTTTTTTTTTTTTTTTTTAGTGGACAGGTTGTAAATAATGTAATAGTGTGAAACTTGTAAATTTATGCACTGATATGTAAAGGCTCTAAATTTAACCCTTTGATTGCCACAAACAGTGGGGAAAAAACAGACTCCCATGATTTTTTTTTTTTTTTTTTTTTTTTCAGCGAACATACCTGTAGTACATTTGTTTCAAGGTACTGTGTATTTACTAATTAAATGAACAATTTTGGATATTCAGAAGTTTGACCTTGCAGTGGTATGATTTTTCATCTTCATATTGTTGTTGGGAAAATTGTCAAGAGAACTTTTCACGGTTAAATAATGACAGGATTTAAAAACATCGGCATGAATATATATATTTTCTTAGCAAAGTGGTAGATATTTAGAATGACCTTTTAATCAACTGTGGCAGCCAAAGGGTTAAGCTTGGAACAGGTAAAGGTGTTTCCAGTTGTACTGTTTTGAATATTGTAATGATTGTAATTTTTTGAGTGCTGAACAGTGGTAAATTGATGTACTGAACAATGCAGAGGGTATATTTTTATGCATTGAATACTGTACAGTGTAAATTTTTAGTACTGATAGTGTAAATGTTATTAAGTTAATGGCAGTAGTAGGGTTGAAGATTTACTTGCCGAATAATTTAAAGGTTGAAAATTTGAGTCTTATACAGGGTGTCCCGTAAATCAGGCATCCTAGGAAATTTTATAGAATCTGTTCTCATAATGACCCCCATATTCATGTATCAGGAAAGAAATCTGCATTAATCCCTATGATGCCAGACTTATGGGACACCGTGTAGTGTAAAACGTATCAGGTAACAGCCAATCCCACTTTACCCACTTTGAGATGCAAGGGTCTGAATCTAGGCTACTGAAGTCCTGTGTATTTAAGGTGAAGTGACCAGGCTGTACCCCATGATGGCAGTGCGTGATTGAAAACCCTCCGGTCACTACGTATGGGTTTGTAGTTCTGTATTTTTAAGGATAGGTCATCAGCCAGTGTTGTTTAACGGCATAGTGTGATTGACAAACCTCCAGCCACCTCTTAGGGATATGTAGTTCAGTTTGTTAAGGGTAGGTGATCAGTTAAGGGCAGATGACGACATAACTTAATTAAAAACCCTCCACTCATGTCTCAGGGATGGAATCTATGCAAAGCAGTAGCTGTTTAAACATTACGAGATGTGGTACGAACGCTTTATCCAAAATTCAGTGCTCAGTAGTGTGATTATAGTGTGTTGGTTTTCCCCTGATGGAACTACGTCACTCCCAAGACAGTACTAAATTGTTGCTGCATGAAATTCAGTGAAGTTCATGCACCCACAATATAGTATAAGGTAGGATAGTAGTAGTAGTAGTTGTTCCCTAGGCAGTCTGACCAAACAGCCCCGAGTCCCTAAGGAAGGAATAGGTGTCCATTTTTTCAAGTCAAATTTCTCCCCCAGTCTAACTACACTTGGCCATCAACTGAGCTGAAAGGGATTTGGGATCTTGTGAGGTTAGAATAAACATACTATAGGCACATAACTCTGACAGCATTGTAAAGGAAACCCATTATGAGGACAAGACTAGATTTTTTTTTTTTATACTAAGGTGTAGAGTAAGTCCTTGTTATGTTATTATTTTACTTTCATACTTATTGGTTTGTATTCTGAGTGGCTTTGGAGTTTTTTTTCTCTCTCTCTCTCTCTCTCTCAAAAATTTCTCTTCAGTATCCTCTTCTAATACAGCCTAAAGTATATAAGAATTTGACCCATATACAGTAAGTAAGAAATCGTTAAGGTGTTTTGGCCCCATGTTCAGACAGACTTAAGGTGGTCATCCTCCAGTCCACCATCCTTTTGTGAGGTAGGGTAGTAATTGAGGGACATTATATTATTAAGTTTCCCCAGACACTGAAAAATACAGTTCTTGATGCTTCAAACTTCACAAGGAAATTAGAGAAGTTGTCTGGTAACCTCTTTAAGATGACTTTTTATTAGTTCTGTTGTTGATGTGATTCTTACTGTGGGTTATAAGAGAGCTCGTTAAGTGAGGAGGGTTAGTGAAGGCTGTGATGTATTTTGTAATCTGTTCTACATTCAGAATATTATGCTTAGGGGTGATTTTTCAAGTGCACCATCATTGTCATTATCATCATTGTCCTCCCCCTCTTCCTCCTCCTCTTCTTCCATTGTCCACCTTCTCTCTTCCCTTCCCCCCTCCACTTCCTCCTCCTTTCTCTTCATTTCCCTCTTCTCCCTCCTCTGTGTACCATATAAGGGTGTGTTGAGTTAGGGTCCAGAAATCAAGGAAAGAAAACAATCAATCTACTGTATAGCCAGATACCTAAATCCTGGAAGAGGTGGCCACAAATGTATCTCCTTCAGATCATCCTGTTCTGCTATCAAGGTGTCTTCTCTCATATACCCCCACCGCATTTCCATCTCATCATCATTCTCCTTTTTCCCTTCCCCCCTTGTCCTCATTCTCCCTTTTCCCCTCTCCCCCTCCACCTTTTATTTATTTCCCTTTCCCCTCTCCCCCTCTGCCTTGTCTTCATTCTCTCGTTTCCCCTCCCAACCACCACCTCAATCTGTCTCCACCTTGTCCTCATTCTGTCTCAGAATTGAAATACTCCATCCTTCATTCATTACCCTTGATCTCTCTCTATCATGTGTCAATTTCACCTCATTTCATTCATATTTAAAAGAGCCAAGGTGACTACACAATCTTTTCTCCCTCTGACACTGCTTTTAACCCACTCAGACACCCATCCACTCTTACACAGGCTTCACCAACATCTCAAAAACTCTTATCTGTTTTTCATCCACACCAAAACATACTCAAAGCCTTCTACTCTCCCACTCTGTTTACCTTGTCGTTTGTCTTTTCCAGATCCACAAATACTTTACTGTCCTCTTCACAAACTTTCTTCACTGTCTTGTTGCAGATATTTGATTCACATATTCCCTAACACTCCTGAAGCCACCCGGTTCATCTCTTGCCAGATTTTGATGTATTGCATAGCCTCCCTTTTGCAGTTTTTCCGTATGTTTTTTGAAACACTCAACAGACTTGCTTATTACTAGAGGTCATAGTCCTGGAAAGGTGTGGCTACAAAAGTTGCTTCCATGTCATCCTGTCTTGTGTCATCAGGCTTCTTTCCCTCCAAAGTACACCACCCTCCTCACTCCACATCTCTGCCGTCACATTTTCCAATCCAGTCACTTAACATGTCAGAACATCTCAGGGTACTTTTCTTACCACTTTTGAGTACTTTCACATCACAACAGCCCTTAACTTTTGCGTTTGTCTGTCTTTCCACATAACTCCACATGCTCCTCTTAAATAACTGATTTCTACATCTTTGTATTTCACTCCCATACTTTAGACTAGGGATTATAAATCTCATACAGTAACGTCTCTACCTCCAAGCTCACTTCCTCTTCCTTATTATTTATTTCCATGCCCACTTGCCTTATCACTGCCCCTGTGTGTCATCAGCCTTCCTTCCATGCTGTACTCTTTGTTATATTCTAAACTTTCACCATTACATAGTCCACAAATTTTTGCACATACTTGATTTCCTTTTACTCTGTTGGTACTCTTTCACTCGTCCAAACTTTTTAACATATTAAAAATACTTTACAGTAATGCATTCTGCTGTCACCACTATGTTTAATCATCTCGGTATTCACCTTAACATATGATGGCTTCCCATTTCTTCATTCCTGTTAGTATTTATTTTGCAGCCACATACACCAAGTGACCCAGTTACATTTTACAATCCATTCCAGTCTGTCATCCATTCCTTTTTTGCCCCATCAAGAGCACAGTGGCCTGGGTTGAATTTGCATAGTCGTGACATTTATGGCAAGAGTTACCAGACATGCTCACCCAAAAGGCATATGACTTCAGTACACCTCAGCCACTCATCAGATGCAAACCCTGGTGGACCTCATCCTTTTGAAATGCTGAAACCAATTTTTTTTTTTTTAAACATGGAAGAAGGAACCAAAGGCCAGGAGCCCACAAACCATTCCTTTTAAGAACTAAAAACAATACAAAAGAGAGCCAAATTATTGCACATTAGTTTTAAATACTCATATATGTATGCATGCAGTAAACCCTTTAACTTAGGACTTAACATATTTATTATTTTTAATTAATTTATTTATTACTTTACCTCGTAACCCCATGCATACAGTAGACCCTCAGCTTGCACAGATTCCATTTAGTTTCCATGTTTGTGGTTGACCCAAACGAGACACATTCACAACGAGTGAGGATTTATGTTGGCGGTAAACTGCGGACATTTCCTACATACATGATGCATAATCGTGGATTTATATCGGTGGAAAAATGGCTATTTACGACCTATACAGCGCTGTTACCACAAATGCGGATTGATTAAAAAATTAAGTAGAAGAAGAAAGAAAAGACCTTACACGGTTGCCACAGTCGAGAATTTATATCACAGGAAAACTGCATCCGTTGACCACATTTGGTGTTTTTAATGCAAATACAGATTGAACATGGTGAAAAACTGCAGACATTCACCATGTATACAGCACTGTTATCACAAGTGCAGGTAGATGCCGATAAAAAATTATAAAACACCAGTGACAATTCACTGTGTGCATGGCAGTGTTATCATGGTTTATATTGGTGGGAAACTCTGGCCAGATAGTGATAGGGGTAGTAGTTGTAGTAGTGGTGATGGTGGTAGTTATGGTTGTGGTAGTGAGGGTTGTAGTTGCTGTAGTGGCCACTACAGTAGTTGTTAGTGGGAAGGTGTAGGTCAGGGTAGAGATTTGGGAAACATTAGCATTTTTATTATGGGCTGAGATGGCCCAATTTTGCAGTTTCCAGTGATGCAAGTTGAGGGTCTATAGTACTGTAAATATATTGAACAGCCATGGGGAAGTACACAACACTGATATTGCACCATGCATTTTGACATCTTTTAAAGTTGAGGGTTTATGGTACTGTATATTGATATTGAACAGCCATGAGGACATCACACATTACGGTATCATTCCAACACTGACACTGAGCAACTCCATTAGATATGCACCTACTCTTACACGTGCTTCACTACCATCATCTAAATCTACATCACTCAGTAGCTTCCCATCTTCCCATCCACACCATGCATACTTAAAGCCTTCTAAACATCTTCCCTGTTCAGACTAAAGTTGCCCATCTGCAGTCCACTATCCTGCTTTCAGGGGATAGGGAGTGAGTTTAAGGGATGTTTGTATATCTGGGCAGAGGAAAAAGTCATCAGTGCCACCACATGAAAGAATCCCCCTCCAGCAGCTCCAGATGCCTAATATGCCAAAAATATCTTAGTTCTTTTCATATGTTCTCACTGCAAATAATTGATCCCCATATCCTCTGCCACTCGAAAATCCACTCTGTTTTTCAGTCACCAGGCATTCTGATAGATTTTGTACCTAAATCCACCATATACCTGCCACACAACACAAGGATACTACTGTATAAGCCATAAACACCTGACAGTCCTCCAAACATGCGTCCATCCTCCACTACTAGTTAAGCCACCCTGTCTCTTCACTCACCAGGCTTTCTGATATTTTCTTTCAACTTCTCCTATTTTTATTCTTCCATGTAACTTTCCTACAACACTTCACAGACTTTTGACAAATTTTGGGACATACTTTGATCATTCTTCTACTCCACTGGTACAGTTCCTTTCATCCAGACCTAAATATTTCTAACAAACTCTTCATACAACTGGCTCAACAACATTTAATCTATTTCCTCTCATTCTCAATTTTGAGTATCGTCACACAGTTCTTCGCTTCTGACAGTGTCACATTTTCCAACACCACATTCCTACCTTGCACACCACCAAAACTCATCATGTTTACTACTGCTTTGCTCTTATCATCCCATTTCCTAACTTTCAAAATCTTCTTTCCACCTGCTTTCTTAATTCACTTCCCTTTGGTAGTGCACTTCCATTTCTTGTTCCTCACACTTTTCTACCCTCATTTCTATATGCTCACATTTTTCATAATAGTTTCCTGTTTTCAGAATAGTTTACATTAAGTTTTCTTCCATGGTTATCATAAACATCTCTTTCTGTATTAGTCTCTTCATTGTTATTACTCTGAATGCATTTCTTTTCTTGCATTGAGTCTAGCTACTTATCTTTTTCCCCCCATGCCCTACCAGCCTTTTCCTCCCACCATAGTGTACCTTTCCCATTAGTTGCTACCTACACAACAGCAACACTTGGCTTTAGCATTTCTAACCAAACCCTCCATGTATGCACTCAAGTTTTACCCCATTTACTGTGACCCTAACTCTACATTTACCTGATATTTGTGTGTCATTGCTTGTCTGTGTTTCTCCACTTAAGTCTTTTATTTGGACTATTTCACTCCTTCTCTACCTTGCTCCTCATTCTGACCTTGTGCAATGCACCTCTTAGCACTCTTTCATTTTCTCAGTGTCATCGTGGTGTACTTTGCATTCTTAAGCTCATTTAACTGTAGAACTCCTTAGCACATTCAACCAACTCTCCTCACATCATCATTTGTGCCCCTCATATTCCACATGGCTATATGAACCTATGTTTTTCTTGTATCATCTAGTCTTTAGTCTGATGCTTTAATCCCAGAAGGGGTGGCTGCAAACAATTTTAATGTCACCTTGTACACCCCTGTCAGGCTGCCATCCCTCCATCACATTCTCAGTTTCCCCCTCCATCTTATGCACATACTCTCCTGGTCGGTTTGTCATCCTCCCTTCTCTCCACTGTACAGTAATTCCAAGCACAATTGTGTTGAGTGAAAGTCATGTTAGGTATGGGTTGTTCCAACAAAAAAGATATTTTCTTAGATAAAAAGTAATCACATTCAAGGCTGCAAATAATTATCAAAGTGGATTTTACTGTGAATGAGTGGAGTAATAAGTATTTATTGAGTTACAATTCCATAAAAAAAAAAAAGTTAATTTTTCAAGTGCTCCCCTCTCACTGTACATTCTGAGTGCTTAATATTGAATGATAGTGTGTTAAGTGAAGTGTACCTGTACTATAGAACAGCTTTATATTGAGTGGACGTTAAACATGGAGTTCCTATGCTTCTAATGCTATTCAACATATTCACACACAACACTCATTAACTTCCCCAGTTGTCAGTCTGTCTCGTTATGCAGCTCCACATGTGGCCCCCCCCCCCTTCTCTCTCTCTCTTTCATCTAATAAAGCCCAAAATGTACCTTTTGTGCTGCCACTATTGCAACATTACATCCAGCTTCATCTTTCCTAACCAGACTCACCTTTTATGAATTCAGTTCCATTTGCTTCCAGTTCATTAACCCTAACTCAGCCACCCTTAGTTGGTATTCATCTGCCACTGCATTGTTTCTCTGTTTCTCCTCTTTGACTTCTGTTCAATCTAATGCTTTCCACCTTCATCCATTACACTCCTCTTCATTTTACCTTTCATACCACATCATAATATCCCTCTGCATTGTCCTCTCACTGCCCATTTGTGAGCAGCATTCCCAGGCATTTTTCTCTACAAGCATGTGATGAGTTAAGCTATTTTCATTGCACTACATGTCTCTGTGCTTGTTTCTGTTTAAAATAGGAATTATAATGCATAACTTCCTCTTGTGACTCATTTGCTATTCATTACCCATCTCCCTTTGGACTCCATTTCAGCCCATCATAATATCGTTTCAAGGATCACTGTCAGCTCTCCGTCTCCTATCACAAACAACCATGCACTTGGAAAACCCTGCCCTTAGTTTGAGTAAAAATATGCCATAGTAAGATGAAGACAGTCGTAAAGAAGGGTGTCATTGCTAATTGTTTTTGTTTTGGCCCAAGATTCATGTAAAACACACCTATTGGGCTGCAGGCTGAAGTGTTCCTATGCATTCTGCCTTGACCATTAGGGGATAGGGAAGAACAAGTTAAGGGATGTTTGTATAGCCAGGCATTTGAGTCATTCAAGTACCTTACTGTCAACATCTTAAAGTGTCCCTCCTTATCAGCTCCATTGATAAATATATAGCTGATTTGCCAGGGTATCACAGTCTACATAACCAGTTGGATGAAATACAGGAACAGTGTGAAACTTATCCCTGACTTAGAGCAAGGACTTCCTGTATATTGTTAGCTTGTCTTGATCGTCTCAGCCTTTATTTTTTTATTTTTTCCTCATTCCTTTTGTGCTGTTTCCATATCATTGTAATGTATGTTTTGAACTAGTGCTGTATGGTGTGTGATACCAGGCACTAGAACTCTAATAGTACAATAACAGTACAGTAATTTGAGTAACAAAGAATATAACTTTCACCAGTAATGTCCAGTATATTGAAGAAGTTAAGCATTCTGTTAGGTCTTGAGGCTGGGCTGCCATGGTCTCTCTCTCTCTCTCTCTCTCTCTCTCTCTATCTCTATCTCTTTTCCAGGAGCAATGGACTGCAGGCATAACTTGCCCTTCTCCTTCAGTCCACCACCATCCTTTTGGGGGATAGGAAAGTAATTGAGCAATGTGTGGATAAAAGACAGTCGAGCCCCCAGTTATATCAGTGCCACCACGTGAAGGCATCTCTCTTGCACCCCAGTATATTAAAGGGTATAAGACCAACCAACTCCCCTTTGTGACATTACATGATCAAAAAAAATCTAGATCGAACATTCATAAGATCGTCTTATGAATTGGGTGTTTTAACCGCAATAATATATATTAATCCAACAGAGACATTAAACCCCCTATCAGCTCAGGTGATGGCCAGGTGTTGTTAGGTTGTAGGACTAAATTTACTGGTAACCAAGGAGACTTATTCCTATGTAAAAATGTAGTATAGTCCTATTTAACAAGTATTCGTTTGGGATTGGCTTAGTTCCATGAGGTGAAAACAGATTGACTATAAATCACTAGGTACCCCTCAAAATAGACCAGCATTTATAGAAACCAATATTTTGCATCATGATAATTCTTTAAGTATGTGAGAAATACAGTATACATGATCTTGCTGCTACCAAAGGACGCATTCTGTGATAAGGACGGATAATTTCTTACCTTTTATCGATTCATTCTTGGTTGTACCTATTTTTATTTTATCTTGTCACATTTTATTATTCTGTCACCATCGTTCTTTCATTTTTATTTAATTAATTTATTTATTTATTTTTGTCGTTTCCTCATCCTCTTGTGTTCCTAATACTGTCTTGTACCTGTTTGAATTAAGTGCCATGTGGTCTATGCTACTGGGCACTAGGAATCTGATATTCATTCCATATACTACCAGATCACTACAGTATCAGGAGTAGGAGGGATTTCCCAGTGTCTAAGGCTTTAATACTGAATTCAGGTGATTATGAATACCGGTATATTTGTGTATTCTTGTCACTGCCAGTTATATTCAGTGCAGGAGAGGCTTCTTGTGTTGAAGGGGTTAACTGGTGCTATTATCCAACCCCTCCAGTTATAAAAAACTCGAGTAAAATTGTCAGTTAGCAAGAATTTAAAAACTGGAAGGCTCAAGGGGTTAAAACAGTTCATGAATCATTTCATTGAGAGAAATTTTTGCTGATGATACCTACAGGCTATTTTATTCAGCTTACACATTTCACTGGGGCATGCTGTCGATGATTCTCCCACTTTTATTATCCCATTCCTTGTTTCTGGAATATCTCTCACTCCAACATAAGTTTTTTTGGGGGATGGTGATGATGAACAGTTAGATCCAGTCTACTATATTATCTTGAAAAGACAGAATTATATACCCAAGATGATGCAGAGTGGTGTGGTGTAGAGTTGGAAAATTTTTTACATTACTGCTATTGATATATATCTGCCTGTCGTTAGAAAGATCAGTATGGAGGACAGAATTTAATAATTGAATCGTTTTGATTTCGTTACCAAACAAAAACCTGTAGTGATAATATAATTATTGGTATTCTGGTAGTTGAAGAAGTATTGCTTGTGATAATTTTTTAAGTGGATTTCTTTACCAAACAAAATCATGTAGTGGTAATATAATTTTTGTTGTACTGATAGTTGAAGAAGCATTGCTTGTGATAATTTTTTAAGCCTGTGACTGCTAGGCTCTTTCAGCTGACTATGTACTTTTTCTTGTCATTTCTTTGTTATTAAATCTTCAATACCTGGCACTGGGAATCCATTGCACACTATAATTCTCGTCTAAAAGAGAGTCATTGGGTGTTAGTCCCAATCCAGTACCCAAGTGCACCAGCTGCAACAACAACAAAAAATAAAATATTGATAAAAGTGCTACATAATTGTTACTGTAATGAGAGAAAGGGGTGAGAGGATTGGACACAAGGATGTTTGGATGAAGGGGAGAGGAACAAAGAGAGAAGACAGTATGTGGCTGATTCAGTACCACAGTGCAAACATTAATTCAAGTCACAACTCTAAACACAGAACATAAATTGCCATAACCACTAAAATTCATCCGAGTGTAAGTTGTGGATGCACCAGATCAACTGACTGAGAGGGGTAGAGTATCTTAAACACTGATGGGTGACTGGTCCACTTTGAGCCCTGTGACAGGCAACCCCAGGCCAGTAATATAGCCAGGACCAAGGAGAAACAACTTGAGGACCACACCCTTGAGAGGACAAAAGCAAGGGGCAGAGGGAGCAGTATACAACCAGAGGAAGCAAGACTGAAGGGGAGAGGCAGTGGGGAAAGTTCTGTAGGTCAGTAAAAGATACCAGTGAACAGACTGCTGTGACATTTGAGAGGATAATGAATGCTGAAGGATGCCATCAAGAGAAGTGCTGTATCCCAGTAGAAAAACTACAGGATACCCAGTATTGTACCCTGGCACAGAAACAAGTGGGTGCAACAAAGGGAAAGACCTCTGAAGCCAGGATGAAGGCATATCAGATCAACAGAGGAGGAGCAGGGAGGGTCACTTCCTCCGGCTGCAGTCGGGGGTGAACGCAAAGTACTGTGTATGTACTCGATATATTAGCCTCATGACCAGAGTACATAAAAATCAACAAGCATGTCAGAAGTTGAAGAGGACAAGTGCAGGTGGTCATGGTGACAGAAGTGACAGTAGAAGATACAACTATGAATAGTTGAACCTCACAGGAACTGTTGGTGAAGGGTTCTCTGGCATGCATGTGATGAATAGCCAAGAGGGGCAAGTACTTTGATTATAACATGTAGTGTATTAAATAAACATAATAAATGTAAAATATACTGTAATAAAGAAACTTATGATAAAGAACTGTACTAATAATTAAGAAAAAATAAAGGATATAAAGTCACATGACAAGTTGGGAGGAATGTTTTACGAAAGGCATGGATATCTGTTCAATGGGTAAAGATACAAATAAAAACCAGGAAGTACATACTCAGCCACAAGAGGACTGGAAGGAATGTTCTAACTATACACACCATGCTTTGAGTCAGCCCATTAGCCTCATCTCTCCCCTTTATCCAGTTATATACCTTTGTCCCATCATCTCACCTGCTCTTCCTGTCATTACAATTGGAGCTTTACCTTCAGTATCAGTTTGACAGGGGTTGCAGTTTATAGAGGGGAATTGTTCACTACACAGTCTCTGCAAAGCTGAATAAAATCATTTGGAAGCAGAAAAAAAAAATCCCAATGGTAGAAACAAAATGACTAGAATAATATAACAAATTAAACTGAAATTAATGAGATAACATATACAGTATTCTCATTCCTAACATATGCTGGACTGTACGTGTATAAAGCTGAATAAAATTGCCTGACAGTAGCAAGGCAAAAATTTAAACCATTGACGTGTTAAATGGGTATTGTTTCATCTCCAAATTATAAATAAAGGGATGTAAGCTGAATGGAATTTGGTTGCAGCAAGAACAGTATGTAATAAATTATATTTTGAAGGAATAGATCGTTAGGGGTTAGAAAAATATGAAGGGTATATGAATAGGGCCGAGAAAATACAAATGACACCATCTTTTGTTCAAATGACACCATCTCATAACAGTTGACCTCTATACGTTTTTTAATAAAATTGTGTGGCGTTTGCTCTTACCTTACTTGATAGGGGCATCCACCATCCACTCACTGTACTGCTGCTTGCAGGTGAGTCTGCACTGAATGTTAAGCTAAATGGTCACCTTTACCTTAAAAATCATAACTCGGTAGCCTAGTCCCTGGTCCTTGATTTTATGGAGTGCTAGGATTATCAGGCTTCCCATATTAGCTCCGGACCTCCCTATGGTCCTTGTGGGGACAAGAAAGGATTGGATGGTACATATAGCTGAAAAATACTGTACGTACTAGAAGTGTTCTGACCATGAGTGATGTGTTGGTAACTTTATACTCAAGCACATGAATTCTCTTTAGTTATTGGATAGTAGCTGCAATAGAGTTTTGACCATGAGAATTAGTGGTAAATTAAAAAAAACTTGGGCTGCTATTAGTCATATGAGATATATTTAGTGTTTGCTGGAATAAAGTACTAGTGTTATCCTGACCATGAGGCTATAGTAAATTCTGTACTGTAAAGGAGGAAGTGGGTATACTGATTGCATTGAGTTTTGGCTTTGTGGAGTAAGGAAGTTTTGAGTGCTGAAGAGTGCAGGCTTAGGTGGAATGCTCAGTATGGAGTGTATAGATGCAGGTAGGGTAGTGAAAAGGACATATGATTGAAGAGGTGATGTGATAGACCAAGAAGCTGGTAGATGGAGGGGGGTAAATTTGTATGAAGACAGGTATTGAAGTTGAAGCTAGGGGAAAGAAGAAAAAATTGAGTGAGTTTGAAGATGGGAGGTATGGTAGGCCAAGAAACGGGGTAAATGTCTGTGTGGTGTGTGGAAGTTGATGAATTGAGGAAAGATGAAAATGACATAGACTTTGAAAATCAGTTGTGTTAGGGTGTAGTGGTGGTGGATGGAAAATGAGAGAGGCTAGGGATTAACACACAGTTGGTTGGATGAATTATGTACACCAGAGCTCATAACTGCCTTGGCATCCATTTTTCAGACTTTATAGCCAGTTGAATGACTTGGGTATGTAACAGAGTCCATGTGCACAGAAAGAAAAAATTCTGGTGGTTAGGTCAGGGAGATCATTTAACAGGACATAGTTTTGATAGTTTTTCATGCTTTCTCTTTTTTGGACTCGATCATTCATACCTTGTCCAGGATTAAGGAAGGTCAGTGAAAGTTTGGGTTACTGTAGAATAGTGGAAGAGTATGGTGATGGCCTTATGATTTATTTACAGCCTTCAGGTGATTATTTTTGAGGGAGGGTTTCCCAGTTATAGAGGTTAGGTAGAGCATTAACCTGCCATTATTAGGTACCCATAAGCTGAATATAACTAGATTTGTCTGGCATTATTTTAACTTTAGTGAGAAGCAGGGTGTTGATGTGGGTATGCTGGAAAGTGTTAGGAGATGCCCTGAGATTATTTGTCCATGCAGAGAAGAATGAGATACTGACTGGAAAAGTGCATGTGATGTGGAGGGGGAGATTGACTAGGGAAAGGAGTGTGGTGGAGTGGGGAAAGGCATAGGAGGGGAGACTTAGGATGCGGTATAGATAGGAGTGGAGAATAGTGTGTGTTGTGTAACTGGAGGGGAGCAGTTCGATGACAGGGTGACATGGGAGGCTGTTGTTTTGACCACCCCTTCCATGATTAAGGCATCTGGCTATAGACAAGCACAGTAGTCTGGAAATATGTGTAGGTAAGAGGTCTGAAAAATGTGTAGATGTGAGAATGTTAGTGTGTATGGCTGTAGATCAGTCTGGTGTAGCCATGAGGTCTGAAAATGTTTAGGTATAAGATGAAAAAGTGTGGCTTAGATAATAATTTGCCATTAAGAGCATGTAGAAGTGGAGAAATTGTTTTAACCCCTTCCAGTTATTTAGCTTAGGAGTGACTGAGCTGGAGGGGTCAGGTGTAGGGTATGGCTTGTTTACTATCAGATGTCTCCTGTAAACTTGAAAATATTTGGAGGAAGGATGAGGCAAAAAAGTGTTGATTGGAGGGGGTAAAGAAGCTGATTGTAATAGTGGGAAAGAGAGAGGGTTTCAAAAGTAGAAAATGCTAAATAATAATTAGAGGTAGGTTATAGGAAAGATAAACAGTGGGAAAGGTAAATTACAGGAAAGGTCAGTGATAAGTGAGGTGAAAAAAGTTATTCCATAATATTACTTTTCCAGACACTACTGTAAATGGAAGTCATAGGCACATTCTGTAGGGAAAGGGTTAATGGAGGCTATATGCAACCCTTAAAGCAAAAAATTTAATCATGTTATGACAGAGTCAGTAAGTAGTTCTGCAATAACTGCAGTTAAAAGCGAGACTAAAGCGTTAAAAACTGCAGCATATAGCAGGAATTTAGTAAACATAAATGAAAATGGTAAAATTCAAGTGGCTGGTGCTCATGGTCATTATACAGAATAGAGGAAGTACTGAATCCCTCTCATAGCTGGGACAACTCATGTATTCTATTCCAGTTAATAGTCAGTTTTACTAAGCTAAAGGTGATTGTGTTACTGCTGTCACTGATATCTCTCAGTTGAAATAGCCCTAGTATGTTATTGCAGCAGATGGTATGTTGGTACAGCCCTTGGATCAGAACACACTGTGGCTTTTGCATAATGATTCACTTCCAGGAGGTAACTGGAGCTGTTTTCTGTAATGTAAAATGCTACCAGAGATATAGGTTGGTCTCTTGCACTTAAATATTCTGGACTATGGAAGGCTAGGCTTGGGTAGTAATCTCCAAGGGGATAGTGTGAGATTGGCAGTTACCATTTAATGTAATACCAGACAATTTGGCTTGGGTTAGGATGAGTCCTAGGAGTTTGAAAGTGGTGTGTAGATGTTAATACCCGCTCAACTCCTTCAGTCCACTGGTACGTACTTCTGTTTTATTCTTTATGCTTCTAGAAAATTGTGTTCAGGTTAGATGAGTGCCACAGTACCAAAGGGGTTAATGAACACTACATATAACTCCTTGGGCTCAGTCTGTCCTGTTTTGAAAGAAATTGATGGCAAGAATAACACGTTGGACTGAAGGGGGCAAGGCAAGGAAATTTACAAACAACTTGTGTGACTGAACATGAAAATATTAATTTTGTGATGCAGTGGTGAATACTTGGAACAACCTCCAAGAGAGTGGAAATATTAATTTGTGATAGTGGTGAACACTTAGAAAAACCTCCTTCAAAGTGGAAATATTCATTTTGTGACTGGTGTACACTTGGAACAACCTCCATGAGAGTGGAATTATTCATTTTGTGACTGGTGAACACCTGGAACAAACTCCATGAGGGTGTGATTGACTCAACACCAGTGGTGCAGTTTGAAAAGAAATTGGGCCGAGCCTTGGTCAGTAAATAAATGCAAAGACATACAGATCAACCCTGAACACCACCAAGAACTCTTGCCGCAGACCTAACAACGGGCCTACTACCAAAAGCCATCTGAGTTAATGTAAAAGTACAAAACACTATAACTATTCAGCGCTAGGGGGACATTAATTGTGTAGAGATTCATGAAGACTATATACTCTCCAGTTTCAAAAGTCACACCTTAGGAGAATATAACCATCTAGAGGTGGCAGTAATAAGATACCATCATATTGAATAGGTTAAGGAAGCTCCTTAGTACCTCTTCCTTATCAATTCAGTACTGTTTCTGGTACTTTAATATATTATTGTATGTTTTTTTGTGCCAACTTTGTCTATAGTGAAGAGATTTACATGGCACAGAAAAGTGCAGAATAGACAATGTATTACTAAGACAGAGGTACTGTACTCAGAAGCCCCCCTTGGCAGATAAATTTTGTATGAATAAGTGAAGTACAGGGTTTAGAGTCAGTTGACAGGGATAGAAATGTTTGATGACAGTCATGTGACAAGGTGATTTATTCTTATAGGTTAACGAGGCTCCGTAACATCTCTTCCTTACCATTTTACTTCTGCCAGTGTTACGTTAATAATGTCTTGTATGATTTAATGGAAACTGTCAGTATTACATAGATTTAAATAACATGCAAGGGAACACACAGGTGTAGTTGGCAAAATAAATAAGTAAGGAAGAGATGTAATAAAGCCTGAGCATTTCACCAAGTTTGGCACCATCAGTGATGTCCTCAGTACCTTTAGTGTTTGTGTAACTCGTCTGCACTAGGTAAACCATTATATTTAACCTTGAGAACTAATATATAAAGGAAATACAAAAAGGTATATGCAGTACTGGGCACCTTTATCAGTGCTGCATGTGTTGAGGACATCACTGATCGTGCCAGACACAGTGAAATGGAGTATAGTACAGTATATGAACCAAGGAAATAATACATGCTTTATAACATGGCAGTTTACAATGGTCTCTCCCACAGGCATATTACAAAGTACATTTTTGTTGGATTGACAAGCTTATTTATTTATATATATATATATATATATATATATACTGTATATAGCAAGTCCTCATTATACGTCACCCTCTTGTTTTGTTCTACTAAGTCCTTGGTACTCCACAGAAATTTTTTAAAGTTCTTGTGCTACCTCTTATGCAGATTTACCAATTTCCCCCAGTTTACCTTACCCTTTGTAAGGGAAGAGTTGATTATTTTGAAAAATCCTTAAAATACGAAGGCTTGCTGTGTGACGTGCTTTCCTGTGCCAGCTTGTGAGACATAGGCAAGATGTTCATAATCATAAATCAGTCTAGCAGAGTACTTCAGTATAACCCCTTCTACTCTGTTGACATTACAGTATTTGGTATTTTATTCTTGCCACTGTCAGTTGAATTAATTCACGATGAGATTTTTCAAACCGAAGGGGTTAGATATAGCATTAATAAACCCCTTTAGTATGACAGACCATTCCAAACTTTAATCAGATTGCCTGGTAATGACAAAAATTTAAGGCCTTTTGTCACACATGGATGAAACGACGGATGAAGCTGGACGAGGAATTTTGGCCATCCGGGGTGATCCGGCGTATCAAGACACTGTGAGGTCACAGCAGGCACATGGAATATTAGGGTCTCTTCCCGGCAGACCGCGGTCGCTAGCTGGCCCTTGCCGGAGATGTTCCCAGCGTATGTGTGGATGGCACCGGACTAAAACCGAAACATACAGAGGAAGACGGATTTACATGGTGCCTAGAAGGACCTAGACGATCTCCAGGTGGTCTTTTCTGATTGTCGCCGGACTTTAGTCAGTGTTGCCTCACAATGCATATAAAAGAACGCCATAGAGGTTGTTCCTTATTCTGCTACTTACTTTGGAGAATGAACATCAAGAGACAAGATGTATGTTTCTCCAGAGCTTGCTGAATTACTACAACTGCAGTTAGCTACAGCCGAAATGTACCTACTGGCAGCGAAAATGATTGTGTTAACACAGAGCCAAGAAGAAGAACAGAGAAGAAAAAGGAGACAAAAGAGGAAATGCTTGTGAGTTAAACCTTAGCTTCTCAGAAGACCCCTGTTGCCAGTATGAGAAGTTGAATGAAGATATAGCAGATGTGCTGGGCTTCAGGAATTTCTTAAGAATGGACCCTGCAACATTTGAGGAAATTCTTGCCTGTCCTTCAAGCTGTCCTGGATGAAATTACGACTCCTGGATGGCCCTGGTCTCTACACGATGCACACAGACATTTTTGGTGGGTTCACGGAGGCTCCTGCCAACTCCTGGTAGCTTCCAGCATCAACACGGATCGTTTTCTTCCGAGAGATGAGGGAGAAAAACTGAACACTGCTCATTTTTTTTTGCCTGTCTGGCTTGACAATGCAGGATGGCCAAGGATGCAGCCAGACATCAGGCCGGCTTCTATGTGGTGCTCGGGGATCTCCACGGATGATGGCGGACCGGTTCTCCAGCTTCATCCGGCGTTTCATCTGTGAATGTGTGACCTAGGCTTAAGTCAGAGACTGAATGGGCAGAATCGGTAGAGAGGCAGCCTGCAGTCCTAATGGACTCGGGTTCAAATCCCGGCTGGGGCAGGGAACAGTTTCAGGATTTTAATTTATTAAAAAGCAGACTTTTCTGATCTACTAGACGATCCACCGACATGTCATAGTGTATCCCCGCTAATACCAGTACACCAGTCTTGTATGAGACAGCCCTAGCATGTATTCAGTATGGATGGTGGGTGTTAGAGCCAAAGTGGTGACATGTGACCACTGGGACTTAGGAATAGGCCCTGAAGCCTTTGCCCAGAGTTGGACACATAAAATATATATATATATAGATAGATTGATATATCTATATCTATCTATCTATCTATCTATATATATATATATATATATATATATATATATATATATATATATATATATATATATATATATATATATATATATATATATATTATATCGATTGAACTGTTATCAGTATCTCTTACTTGTAGGCAGGTTGTTTATTGAAATTTTCTTACTGCTTATGTAAGGTTTAATCAGGTACATACAGAATGCATTTATATTTATACTGTATATTTATTCTGTATACATAAATTTGGTTCTTTGCTAAAATGAATACAGGGTAATTATTTGAGTATTTCATGTGCTGCTTGTCTTTCAGTGTTTTGTACACTGATGTATTCCTTTTTGTTAGCATTCTTATTATAAACAAAGATTAAAAACAGGTAAAAATACTCTTTTTGTATACAGTACCTACTTCCTTTGTTTGTTATTAGTTTCCTCTATATTCTAAGTACTTTGTTCCATTGCCTTTCAGTATTTTTCGTTCCATCATGTTTCCTTGTAATGTCTTTGTACTTTGTTCCATTGCTTCTCAGTATTTAAGGTTTTCCATCTTAAGTATTTCCTCGTAATGTCTTTATATTTTAAGATCTCATGTTCTGTTGCTCTCATGTATTCCTGTCAGGTCTTTTCGTCGGTCATGTTCTTATGTTCTACAGTTGGGTCAAGTAAAAGATAAAACTTCAGTACATTTTTTTTTATTGTATAATCCATCTCATACAGCATTACAATTGTTACATATCTTTGAAGGAACACACAGCAAAATGGTGTACAGAGAAATATTTATAGTTACCTGCGGAGTGGAGTTCCTCTTCAGTGCAGGAGCTGTAAAGGTAAGGAAAAGGGGTAGAAGGGAGGTCACATTCACACAAAGTCCCCCAGATGTGTGGAGTGGTGGTGAACCTGGCCAGCTCTAGGTCACCCAACACCCACCAGATGGCAGGTCAGGTCAAGGTAGTGAGGTGTGCTGGTGTTGAGGGTAGGGGGGAGTGATGGTAGTCTGTAGAACTACCATCACACCCTCAACATCAGCACACCCCACCACAGTGACCTTCCCTGCCACGTGTGGGGCAGGCAGGGTGGTGAGGTGGTCTAGTGTTGAGTGGGGGAGAGGGGGTGGTGGTAGGCCCAAGGACTGGACTACCACCACACCACTCAACACTAGCTCACCCCACCACACTGACCTGCCCTGTCATGGGTGGTGGTGGTGGTGTGGCTGGGGGTGAGTGAGGTCTGTGTGTGCTTGGCAGGCTAGAGTTAGCCTTGCCGCACACAGCCTCACTCAACCCCAGCCACACCACCACCACCACCACCAGTGACAATGACTGGTGGGTGTTGGGTGGGGGGGGGAACCTGGAGCTGGCCAGGGTGGGAAGAGAAAGAGTTCAAGCTGTGAGAGGAAGGAGGAAGCACAGGAGAAGGGAGGTAGAAGGGGCAGAGTGCCCTCTCCCCCCCTCTCCCCGACCCATCAGGGAGAGGACAGTCTGTCCCCGGGTTCCTATCTACCCACCCCCTCCCATGCCCCTCCCTCCCAGCCCTCCCTCTCCCTCCCCCCACAGACCCCACCACTCCACACACCAGGAGGAAGAATCTGGGATGGACACACACACACAAGGATGGATCTAGGATGGGGAAGGACACTCATACATACAGAAGACAGAACAGTGGTAAGAGAGGAGACACACATACTAGAAGAGAGAGAGAGAGATGAGGGGAAGGTTGGTGACGAGGCTGCTGACTGCGGCAACACCAGGCTGCTACATCCAGAACCTGCAAATAGAGGGACAGGGTACTGGGGCAGGGTGGACGAGGTAATGCAGAAGAGGAAATAAGGGTAGGTGAGGGAAAGAAGGTAGGGGAAAGGATGAAGGACTCCACCACCTGAAACAAAAGAGAAAACTGTTAGTCCTTTGTACTGGAATCTTGGCTAAATAAAATATCTAGCTGTACTCATAAATAATAAATTCCTACCCAACCACTCCAATCCTAGGGCATTTCAACCTCATCCCTGACACCACCAATCAATATTATTTGGATTAAAAGACACTTTTCTAACCGGAGGGATGCCTTCATTGACCCCTTCACTATAAAAGGCCCTTTGCAAGTCTACTAAAATGACAATGTCTCATTCTATCAGGCTCTTTCTGGCTTGCTGGACCCTACCTTACCCCACCCTTTAGTGGGAAGGGAGGTCTAGATGATGGTAATGTGATATGAGAAGTAATACGTCACTGAACTACAGCTGTTAATTCATATAAGTATCTATTGCCAGATGCCTTAATCCTGTAAGGGGTGGCCACAAACAAATCGCCCTGTCCCCCGCCATATGTCTATCTATCTATTGCCAGACACCATAATCCCATAAGGGGTGGCCACAAACAAATCACCTCCATGTCACCTTGTCCCCTGCCATTTCATTGCCCTGCTCGTATAAGTAATGGCTACTAAACCACCCCCTAACAGTTAATAAATCAACAACACCCTCTCCTAATAAATCCTCATTCTGCTTATTTTCCAAAATGAATCTGGCCGCTCCCTCCTCTTTCAGTGTCTGCCTTTACATAACACTGCTGAAAAGATAATCATTCCTGCTTGGGTCATTTATGTCTGAACAATACTACCACCAGGTAAACATCCCCACCAGTACATCAAAGGCCTTGCATGTTTATACAACCACCTTATCTAAGCAAAACAAATATACAAGGCCAAAAATACATTCTTTACTTGTACTGAGTAAATTTGGAGGCATCCTCGAGGAAGAGGATACCAGCCAACTATCGGCACCACATACACAATAAACATGATGACAGGAGGAATCAGCTCAAAGTGAGAGAGGTGAGACAAGGCTACGCTGCATCATGTGTTCTCCAGTGATAAAGCCTCACAATACAGGGTGACCTTCCTCCAGTGTCAATGGTGACTCAAAGTTACCATGCATGCACCCATCTTGTTCATGGGTGCCTGTCTTTGGATGGTGTAATGTAAGATGGAAGATCAACATAGCTTCCTCTGGCAGGGTCTGATGAAGAGGATGTCATTATGCATGAAAATGCCTTTTTGGCACTGCAAAAATACGTATTTTAGCTCTATGTACCATCACTTGATAACATGCATAAGAAAGTCTCAAGTATGCACGGACAAAAAGCGAGAGGCTTAAACATCATGACACAGACTGGAGCTGTCTGGTGACTGACAAGCTCACCCAAGGGTGGACATCAGCATACTCCATGAGGATCATATCAGTGGAAATCGATGAATGCCATAAGTATTGGTGAGTGTGGCCAAGGTGTCACCCTGTATATGTACAAAAAGCCCAGAGGTGGAGTGCCCATCCACCACAAGGGAATGACTGTGTAAAGGCCCAACTGAGGCAGTACTTATGATGGCAGAGGACGATTGGTATTAACCATCACTGCCAAGGTTTGCTGACTGAAGGCAGACACCGAGCTTTTCTGAGCATTATGGAGCCAGTGATCAAGTTCTTTCCTGAGTGACACTTCCACTGTGACTGCAAATGTGGTGTGCTGATAACCAAGAGACTGAACATACGGACTTGGCATCAAAAGAAAGAGATTGCTTTCATCCTGAGGCTGCTAAGCTACACTGCACAGGATGGGGGTGGGGAGGGAGATAGGTTTACTGGGGAAGAGGTCTCCATGAAGGAAAAATACGTCCATTATGGGAACAGGTACGGTAAGTTCTCATGGAGGAAAAATGTCAAATCTCCATGGTGTACTTGGTAAGTCCTCCATGTAAGTAAAATGGTCTCATGAGGCAATAAGTAGGCCCACATGGGACGAAAATGCTTCAATTAACAAAAATGGGCTCACAGAAAACAGATTCATGCAGGAAATAGGTCTGGTTAAAATGGGTTCTATGGGATGAATAGGTATAATGGGTAAAAACATGTCCATGTCGTAAACGGTGGGTAAAAGTACAGTAGATTCACCTGGGAATAGGTTTAAATGGGGAGAGAGAGATTCGTGGCAGAAACTGGTAAACTGGGTGTTAAATGAGTGAAGAAAGGTTCAAAGAGAAAGTAAATAGGTCCAATGGGTCAAACCAGGCCCATGGGGGGGGGTAAATATGTCTAATATATATAAAACAGGTCCATGAGGGAAGTAGGCACCATATCATGGGGAGAAAACAGACGTATGTGGGGAAAAGGTGTCTTCCCATGAGCAAGTAGGTGCCTGGAGAGAATACATCCACGGAAAGAAAGTATGAGTGGGTGAGGGAAAGGTGACCCTTAGGGCAGGGATGTGGACAGAGACAGGTGCTGTTGGTAGTGTCTTACATGGTCAGCAGGCTGGCTGCGTAATAACCGAAATGAAACTTAACAAATTAATCACACTGTCCTGGCCAAGAGTCGATCTCAGGCTCTTCCACTTATCATGAGTGCACGTTACCACTGAGCCGAAAAGAGGGTCCCCGCTTTGCCTCAACGACAATCAAGGTGACAACAAAGATGAGAGTGGATGTGTAACTGGTTATCTTGTGTGAAGGTCATCAGGCCTCCTGAAGAGTTATAATCATAAAAGAGAAGCAACTGCCTGGTTATACACACATCCCTCAATTACTTCCCTATCATCCAAAAGGAGGCGAAGGGAAAACTACATCTGCAGTCCATTAGAATCAAACGTCAGATGATCCTAGGGCCCCAAAAAATATATAAAAATAAAAATAACACCTTCTCCTCAGCTCTGATTCCAAGATGATTCCTCGTATCACTATTTTTAATGCCTGTGTGGTGGATATAAGGTGTCTTGTATCCTCTCCCTCTAGGATGTTTTCAAATTAGAGGGTGGGGGGCAAAAAAAAGGTACTATACACCAAAATGCCACTGTATCTCCCTTCACACCACCCTGTTGAAACCTGGCAATCATTCTGTCTCCGGCCATTTATGCCTAAATTGTAAAACTAAACTCTAAAGCCATCTCCCTTTACACTTCTGAAATCCATCAATCGTTCTAGCACTATCTGCCTGAACATAACACTACTGAAGTGTGTTCCTCATCGTATCTCACTCTCTCTCTTTTAACAACTGGGCTGAAACCTATCAATCATTCATCTTAGTCCACTTGTGTCTATGCTTTACAACTATCCTAGTGCCTTCATGTGGTGGCACTGATATAACTAGGAGATGGAGCTGCCCAGTTATTTTAAAAATCCCTCAGCTCCCTGCTTATCCCTCAAAAGGACAGTGAACTACAGGAGAGGACAATCACTTCAGCCTGCAGTCCACAGGGTTCATATTCACATCAGCCACAAACAACAATTAGCCTAGATCCCTTTAAACAACAATGCTGAAACTTAACCAACATTCCATCTCAAGCCTTTTACACCTAAACACAGCAGCCATCAAGCAATCCCTCTCCTGACATTGACACCCATAAGTAATTCTCCTTGCATCAGCACCAATAAAGTAATCCTTCTTGCATCAGCACCAATATAATCCTTCCCCTTGCATCAGCACCAATAAAGTAATCCTTCTCCTTGCATTAGCACCAATAAAGTAATCCTTCTTCCATCAGCACCAATATAATCCTTCTCCTTGCATCAGCACCAATAAAGTAATCCTTCTCCTTGCATTAGCACCAATAAAGTAATCCTTCTCCTTGCATTAGCACCAATAAAGTAATCCTTCTTACATCAGCACCAATATAATCCTTCTCCTTACATCAGCACCAATAAAGTAATCCTTCTCCTTGCATTAGCACCAATAAAGTAATCCTTCTTCTTGCATTGGCACCAATACGGTAATCCTTCTCCTTGCATTAGCACCAATAAAGTAATCCTTCTTCTTGCATTGGCACCAATACGGTAATCCTTCTCCTTGCATTAGCACCAATAAAGTAATCCTTCTTGCATCAGCACCAATAAAGTAATCCTTCTCCTTGCATCAGCACCAATAAAGTAATCCTCCTTGCATCAGCACCAATAAAGTAATCCTTCTCCTTCCAACAGCACCAATAAGTACTCAATCTACGCCAAACTAAACCCACATTCCCTCTCACATCAACAGTCTATACCCACCTACACAATCTTATCCGACGTTAAGCTCAAGCTAAAAACCACACAATATATATTTAAACTGTGGTGTCAATGTTCCCTGCACTTAATATTACTAAGCTATCACTGTGCTCTAACCTATTTAATAATATATCACTATTAACTCTTCCTTTACCTTGTACGGGATTATGGCGTCTGGCAATAGAGAGATAGACAATTAACTCTTCCTTTACCTTGTCTGATATTACAGTTTACAGTTACATAAAGACAAGATATTATGATTTTTGTATATGGTACCTACTGTATTCTGAAATTATCTTTTGTTCTACTAAATACCAAAATACTGTTATGGGAGACAAGTTGCTAAAGAAAGAGTTAATAGGTAAATCAATAACGAAATGTAAGTTATAACTCACCATAGTGCTGGGGTGTTCCTTCAAAGACTTAACGTAGCAAAATTGCCATGAATTATACTTTAACACAAATAGATGGATTATTAAGATGAATCAACACATGGGGGAAAAATAAATACAAGGAAAAATAAATAAATAAAACCAGCCCGCATCAAAATCTATAAATTACCGTACTTCTCATATTATTATTTTTTTTTTAACAGAAGAGGAAGGAAAAACAAATGAATAAAAAAAATAAATAATGTGTGCAAATGTTCAACTCTCTCCCCCAACCCCCAAAAGGAGGATGGGGGACTGTAGGAATGAATTTCAGCCTGCAGTCTACTGGGTCCACATCTAAATAAGCCCAAGACCACATGAGCATTAACAAAAACTGGTGCAAAACAGTAATTAAGATATCATTAAGACTATAGCAATTAAGCCACTAATTACTGCACAATACATCAGGTTAATTACTGTACAATACATCATTAAGGCAATTAGGAATGAAGTGTTGATTCATCCTTCACAAATTCTCTAAATAAACAGATAATATGTAGGTTTTGGTTTCTTGTAATTGCCTCTGTGATGATTCCAGCCACGCACTGCCAGCTGAGGGGTGTTACTTGTCGACAGGTCATGATGTTCCAGGTGTGTAGAGGTTCAAGGTCTGTGATGAGCTTGAGGGATCACCACAAGCTGTAAAGATAAAATATTGACATTAATACTGGTTGTGTTTATCATTAATATCAAGCATCACCACCACTATCATCATTAATATTTTGCTTACCATCATCAACTGTCACAATCACTATCACCATCATTACTATCCTTACCATCATCATCAACCACCACCACCACCAGGGCTGGGCTCAATTCATTTTTGTCAATTCAATTCAATTCCAATTCAGCATAAAATCTGAATTAATCAATTTCAATTTAATTCAATTAATTTTATTTTTATATTTTTCTCAGTTGCACCTGAATTCCAATTCACTTTTTTTTTTTTATCAATTCCAGTTCAATTCATAATTAACCCCAGCCCTGCCCACCACTATCATAATCATTACTATCCATCATCATTCCTGAATGCTTTTCCCACCTGAGGATGGGGTAGCATGAAGTCCAGAATACAATGAAAGAGAAAACACAAAAAGAGGACGAACAGTCAACAGTATGTCCACTTAAATGGGTCACACACTCACTCACACACCCAAGCCCAGGGAAGCATGGGGGCAGGAAACTCAGCAATACATATAACAGATTTAAAGTCCAACCTGAGACTATCACAATTACAAATCTTTATGAAACATCTTGAAGTTCTTTTTTCCCAACAGTTTCTAATGCCTGCTGTGAAGTAATTAGCTGATTTTGCAACTCTATTTAGTTTCCAGTCTATAGGAAACATCAGCTTTACCATGGCAACATCAGTAAAGGGATTCATACACACATACATCATCTAATCCAGTGTTACCCCATGAGGAATGTACTGCAGGAGCCTGGTAACGGTTAAGCAAGTTAGTCCTGACATTTAAGATGAGACTGACCTGCCTCGTTCATCCCCGAGTGGCATTATGTGAGCAATAAACCCCAACCACCCCTTGGATATAACCGACACCGGCTGAACCCAACTGGAGCACCTTGATTACCTACTAAGCCACCAGGCACCATAGTTTGGTTATATGGTTACCACCCAGTGTAGTTAATGGTTTCCTGGCAACTATTTGGCTTGTCACTGTGATTAAGGGGATCCCTAATGATAGAACAAAGCAACACCTTATTACATATGCATGTAGGCTATGTTAATATTACCAGCCTAACAGAGTCCAACCCTTGACCACTAGAGTGACAGATTTTTTGCTTTAGTCTCTCTCATCATCATTGACTTCTTGATTTAGTCTTCCTACCTCCATTTTTATTCAGTTTTAGAACCACTAAACTCTAGACGTTAGCTACAGCCTTCCTTATCCCATCCAGTACCTTACAAATCTTTCACATACTGACAATGATCTTGCTTTGGGGTATAGCGAGTTCAGAGGCTCCAACCTGGTGTGATTCGTTATTTCACTTCATTTTGTTTATAAAGGCTCCAACATGATTGTATGCCTTGGTCACCTAATGGTGGCTCTCCACATCGCTTGATCTCTGGCAGCCTCCCTATTCAGTCCCTTATCCCAGAGGTCTGCTTCCAAAAGGTGGTTAAGGTTTAGAATTTATGTACTGGTGATCAGGGGAAAACAAATGGTCGACGTCAACGTACAAGAGTAGCCTGGCCCCATGCCCCTATACTCCTGATGGGATAATAATGGCCTGGATGATGATGCATGGATAAAGATAGTATGAAGGTACCAAGAATAAAAAAATATATAAGATATCCAGAATAAAAAAATATACAAAATAAAGTAATTTAAACATATAAATAAAATAAATAAAATATGTTAAGGAGCTGATAAGAGATAAGAAATGAGGGTATGCAAGTCCAAAAGGGTTCTCACGCCAAATTACAAAGTGCCAGAAAACGTGTTCAAAGTTCACCAATCTTCACGTGACCATATCTTTGTTATTTGTTAAGCTAGAACCTCCATTCTTTTTTTTTTTTTTTAATGAAGGTGTTCTCGTGCACTTGCATCGGATAGGAGAAGGGTTGAAATAGTTACATCCAACATAAACTGTTTTTCTGTCTGGTGGCATAAGAACCCCTTTGGACATGCATACCCTCAAATAAAAACGTACTCCAAGAAAAATAAAACCTGACTCCATTCTTACCTATATGTGTTCCATCTTGAGCTGACATTATGGGTCCAGTAATGTCAAAAGGTACTCCACAAGATACTGTATGTATTATCTGGACTGCAACACCAACTGCATCAACCACTGCCCTGAAAAATAAAAAATAAATAATAATAATAATAATAATAATAATCTATATATCTATTGCCAGAAGTCTCAATCCCGTAAGAGGTGGCCACAAACAAATTGCCTCTACGTCGCCCTGTCCAATGCCACTTCACTGCCTTGCTCTCCACTCCATCCATCCATCCATCTCATCCTTGTCCTCCTCCTCCCTCTCCCCTCTAATAATAATAATAATAATAATAATAATAACAACAATGCTCATCCCCATCATCATCATCCACACCCACTATTTTATTTTATTACCACAGCAAGTTATTTATTAACCCGCCCCGTCCCGACGACGTATGGGTACGTCACCACGATTTGCATTTGCCAGTCCCGGCGACGTACCAGTACGTCGTGCAATTGCAAGGTCGCTAATTTGCACAATTTTCAATTTTCGCACGTGATTTTTCGTATGTATACACGGGACACCTTCCTCTATTCCTGTACAAGATACCAAGCAAGGACAATGCCTTACACTGCATAACCTCCCCCCTCCCCCCCTCACGACATTGTCTTGGCAAAGGACCTGTTACCAGTGACCTGGCTAGTAAAGTTATTCAGGGCCAGAGTGATTCCCCAATCGATGACAATGTGGAGGACAATGTTTACATAGCATTAGAAGAAGAAACAGCCAGAAATAATGATCAGGTAGTGTGGCAAAAATAGGTCAGGTATGGTGATTAGTTAGTGAGTGAAACAATGCTTATAATGCCTTTATTACTGCTTGAAAACCAATATACTGTCATACTACATATACATTCGTACCAAGTAAATAAATAAGTACCGTTTATGAGTGGATAAAATAGTTACCCTCCCATAGAACTCGTTTTCTTTGGTGCCAGCATGTTAGAAAACCCACTCAGGTAAGGAGGAACTCCTACCTGGATTGGGCACTTTAAACCTCAGGTGAGCGATTTCTCTATGAATTTTCGATGTTTCTCACCAAAAGCGAAGGTTTTAGCCAAAAAAAAAATTTTCGAAAATACCTCGGGACTGGGGGATGTCGGAGGTGCGGAAAGCCTCGGGACGTGACGGGTTAAGGCCACTGACTCTTAATATTTAAACTCTTAGAACCAGTGCTGTCTTAACCAACTGGAGATTAAAGCAGTCCATGGAGAGGTACATGAGAGAGGGTGTGTGAGCTGGGGGAAGGGCAGCAAAATGACAAGGGACAGGACAACATGGAGGCGATTTGTTTGTGGCCACTCCTTACAGGATTAAGGCAACTGGTTATAGATAGACAGATAGATAAATAGACTTTAACCCCTTCAAATCCTTATAACAGATAGGCACTAACCTCTTAAAACCCTTGTTTCTTCCCTATCCTGAACAAAATTATTTAAACAGAAAAAAATATATATACAGGATGAGTCAAATGTTAAGGAAAAAAAGGTAAATATATGGTACCTTTACCTGCAGACGGTTATATGACACAATCAAATAAATAAAAAATAACCTTATGTGATTATACAGACTGGGAAAAAAGTCTTCAAATATGCACAAGATGGAGGTTACACTGGGGATGTCTGTGTTCTTTCTCCTGTGTTCCTCATTTCTGACTCACCCTGCATTTTTTTTTTTTTAATGCAATGAACATTAGTTTGTTTTTTTCACCAGATGGAACTGTGCCAACAACTTCAATACTATTTTGTGGCTGCATGAAATTATGACCTATAGTTATGAGATAGGAATGTGTCTCCTTGGTTACTAGTCAACCCACAAATATAACTACACCTGGTAAGATGAAAAGCTTAGGAGGTAGGAATGAGTCTCCTTGGTTACTAGTCAAATCAACCATCAAATATGATTACACTTGGCCATTAACTGAGCTGAAAAGGTTACAGATCTTGGTGAAGTTTGAGTATATGCCCTATAAGATATTTTTTTTATGGGGTAGGGAAGAGTCTCCTTGGTTACTAGTCAAATCAGCCCTCAAATATGACTACATTTGGCCATTAACTAAGATGAAAAGGTTACAGTCAAGTTTGGGTAAATGCATCAGGATATTTTTTCTACACTTACTTGCTTTAGCAGGGTGGCACTTGGAGGCAGGATAAAAGCACGTCCTTATTCAGTTTCTCGGCTGCCCCAACATCCATATTTAAACTCTTTTCAAAGGTGGAGACAAGTCGATTCACAGATATTCCTCGGTAAACCTGGAAAAAGAAACAAACTCTTATTTTTATGCTGGCTTATTTATTTATTTATTTTTTTTTACCCCCTCTCCCTGGTGACCCACTTTTCATGTTTGGTATCTTCAGCTTACGAGACTTATAGTATCCCACACACAGCCTTATGGTAAACTGGAGAGGTCAGATATAGTTTTCATTACTCCCTTTGCTCCAGGCCAGCATTATCCTAACCTAACCCCCTTGCACACCATGGGTTTTCTGTGTGTGATGTGATCTGAGAAAATGCCATGAGGGCAGGCTGGACTTGTGCACAAAGGAAAACATTCCCACAAATTTTATTTGCCCCAGAAATTAACTATAACGTTATAAATTGTATACCATCATCTTCCCTGATGTTTATACTATATGATAACCTAATAAAAACACACAAAACTGAGGAGTAAAAGTACTGAGAAATTACCGACATGAGGTAACAATACTGTTGTTCAACAATGAAAATAACTGGCCTACACTGTAGCACAAAACTTTGCCCTCATGATGCAAGAGCTAAGCATATGTCTAGACGCAGAATTTCACGAGCTTTCATGTGGTATTGGTGGAATTCTGATACGATCAATAGTTTTTGAGTAAATCGCCAAAAATCACGTGCGTGCCCCTCCCCCCAACCTAAAATCCGAGAGAATGCCGACGATTTGAGAGTGTTGGCCTGGAAATAGACACCCTCCCCTATGACACACCAATTACTGACCATTTCATGCTAAAACATAAGTTTTGGTGAATATTTTTGTCCAGAATTGCCTAATCGGCATCCCTTCTGACCGCCACTACAAGTGCATCATAGTGTGTCATCGGTTCCTCTTCAGACTAAAACTGTCTTGACTCGTACTGAGTCACGGTGTGCAAAGTGGCTGAACAGAATCAGCTGGAAATACTACGATTTAGATAGGAAAATACAACACAGGAGTCAAAGTTAATATTTTGCTTTTGTACAATTATGGACTTTGTGAATTTGGTTTGGCAATCAACAGTTTTCATAATTCTGAGAAACTTTACCACACACAGTACCAAATACTGTACCTCCATATGTAATTAATACCGGTGTCTAGCTATAAATAGATATATAAATAGAATACTATTATGAATTAAAACCCACAGTAGCCTACAATGGTCATGGTTCAGTCAATTACGGGCATCATACTGCTTGCTGGTGAATCTGAATTAGCACCAGGCCAGGAAAAACAATATGTTATTTTACAGCACCTATAATTCTATTGGAACAACCTTTCTTCTATTCACAGCCATCACAAACTGACTCTCCTTCAAGTAAAATGATCGTGTTTGTTTAAATCTGAAACGGCATATCACAGAAAGCATCATAACAGCCTTCAATACCTATACTCAATTTTTTTTATTGAAGATGTACTTGACAGGCTGGTGAAGATTGGCTGAAAGAAACATTACTTCATAATCTCTTCACTCATTAGCTTTATTAACTGACACCATACATCTGAGGGGAAAATTTGGGTTAGTAAATGTTATTCGGGCATGTTGCATTCTGCCAATCATCACCAGCCTGACACTGCATCTTTGTCTCGATTTAAAAAAAAAAATGAGTATTGGCTAAGTCAGGTTCAGTTGGATTAATACTGTGACTGAAAGAAGGAATAATGATGAATTTGCACCAGCATTTTATGTCTCTATGTCAGTGTAGGAGTAGAGTGAATATAAGGGCCGGAAGAAACATGGAAATATCAAGAAAAGCGGTAGGACAGAAAAGTAAAAGAGGACTGTGACCAGAGAAAGACTGGAGACAAAAAGGCCCCTTTTAGTCGCCTCTTACGACAAGCAGGGATACTGGGGAGGTATTTTGTCCCCAACTCCCCAGGGGAAAAACTGTGACTGAAATAAACATCAAAACTGAAGACATCACACATAAATCCTTCCAAAAATGATAAATAAAACTTTCTAAGGGTGTGATAAATAAAACTTTCTAAGGGAGTTTAATGTAAAAGGATAAATTTACTGTACTGTACTTCCACAATGGCTGGGACTGAAGGATGGCCAGGTTAGGTTTCCACTGGGTTAGACTGTTTGCTTATGTGAAGCTGAAATTATACTTTTTCCATTTTTCACTATTTTGTATGATTCTGATCAAAATTTCAACTACATGGAAAGGTAAAAAATCCCAAGACGAGGCTCAAGGTGATTCTGCAATAATGAGTGACATACAGTATGACAGAAATTATGGATGAAGTTGCTCAAGACCATATTTAAATCTGAAAAATACAATAGGCACCATAAAATTCACAGCTGTACAAAATAAAACTCTACCAGCTTTAAATATTGTAAAACTACATTATATATGAATGACAAAAACCAATGCGGGTTGACGTGGCACAAATAGATTATTCATGATGTGCCTGTTCCCATTTTATATCAGTCACTATCAATAACTAATCAACACTGACACTCCCTGCATTGCCCTGACATGTATTTTGAAGAGACAGGCATATATTTTACTTGATATGATTGAATTTAGTGTTGACAACTGACCACCACTGCCTAGCCTACCAAGCCGACCTCATAACATCGCCATATCTACTCTTATTTACTATTATAACATTAGCAGATAGACCTTACTCACCTCTGAGATGCGTAGATCAACCTGGATGTCACAAATTTCTCCCAAAACCCGATTTTGTGCGTCAATATTATAAAAAAAGAACAACCAAAGACAAAAGTTTTGACGCCAACCAAACCGGTGGTTTAGGGATAGCTAGCCTAAAAATAAAAGTTCCATAGTCTGTGGAATCAGCAAACACCATGCTGGACATTATTCCAAAAATCACTAGTTGAGAAGTTTCATGCTTTCCAAAACAATTTATTGCGTTGCTAAAGATTTCATGAACAAGTGCTGAGAGATTGAGGTCACTGACAGGGGGATGCTACTATGTAGTAATGGCACGCAGTTATAATAAAGCCATTGAAATATTTCCATCAAAACATCGTTTGAAAATCTAAATCATGTTCCTGAACAAAAATTATCTTTAGGCTCGTTTGCTTCATGAAAATGAGGAGCATTTAAATCGATGAATACGCGTTTATTGAATTACTTTGCCTGTCACACACCCTCACACTACCCTAAACGTCCCCAGGCTATCCTACACACCTTTATGGTATCCCCTACACCCTTATAGTATCCCACACACAGCCTAGTATCCCACACACTGACATTACCACTTTCAAACTTGCCCTTAATTTACGGGTGGAGAAAGGGCGGCCTGATAGGGATTATTCTCCAGGGCTAAACCTAGATAATGTTGCCCTGCTAGGGTGTCGGGGACGCTGCTCCTCCCATCAAAGGCGGCTACCCAGGCAGGGCACGATTTCTCGAGTCCAGCGCTCTACCACTGAGTCACTGCGTTCCCCGAGGCTGCCTAATAGAAAACATGATGACATGGAAAAAATTCATTTGTGGCCACCCCACTTGGGACAAAACTGTCTGGCTACATAGGTGGATAGATAGATATCCATGCTACCTTCCTTTACTTTATGGATAGGAAGAGAAATAAAGATATGATGGGGTTAATGGAGACTTCATTACTCCATCACTACCAATGGTTTCTCCCAACAAATTTTTTCATAATAAGAAAAAAATAAGTACAGTACAGTCTATCCCAAAGTGGAAGGGATTATACAAGATATTTTCTCTCTGTGCAGCAATCCCAGTTTTACTGAGCAATGCTTCTCATTCATAAAATTTAAGGTCATACTCTTACTGAAAAAAACTGTTTTATATAGGTCAACAAACTTACCGATATTTATTGGAGCTCTCCTTTGTGTTGATGCCTTTCCAGTCGCTTGTCGTACATGAATGGTCAGACTGCAGGGTTAAATCTTTCATTGCAATCATCTCATTTTTACCTAGACAGGCCCAAACATATTCGACTGAAGAGAGGCTGCTAGTCATAACCCCTTCATACTTTTCCTTATCATCATCATCAAAATGCTAGTCTTGATCTCTACTTGTGAGATGGAACGTGGTAGGATCCAGAAAACAGAGCCCATTGAAACAGGCCACAATCATTCATATCAATCACCCATCATCACTAACACTTTGCTCCCTCTCACACCATTACTCTCACCCACCACACATTCTCTCGGACACCTCTCCCACTTCCTTCTCTCACAATATATTCTCCTTTCATCCTGACACCAAGATCTCCCAAATACCAACAATATCCAAGCCTTCAAAACCTTACTTCACTTCACCTCACAAACCAAAATCATCAGAACATACTTTCTTACACAATTTCCTCAGCTGCACTTCACACACACTGAAGAAGTACAGTACAATGTATGGCTACACTTAAAAAAACAATCAGAAAAAAAATAAAAAAAGATGCATTCCTTGTCATCTGCATCTCCATACATACTTCAACCTATTCAGCTCCAATTCCCTGTCAGTTCTTGAGCCTGAACTGTCATTTGTTTCTTGCACATATCATCAATCATCTTGGTCTATCATGCCTCTTCCCATCTTAATGGCTGTTTCACACCATAAGCTATGCAAACCATGCTACCTGTGTGTGCTAGGTATTTTTGAGTGGATAGCCTAATTTAAAATGGTAACCAATACCACACACAATAACAGGTTTACTGGATAGACGATGGAGTGAATTACTTGAGTCAGTTCAAAGACAAATAGCACGTATACACAGCTTGGCTCGTTTACTTCTTGGCAAGACAGACTTTAAACTTATATATACCTTCTTCACCACCCTGTTTACATCCTCTCTCTCTACAGAACCATACCATCTAAGCACCTTCTCCTCCAACCCACGATTAACAGACTTCCCTGCTCCACATCTCTCATGAAATC
Source organism: Coenobita brevimanus (assembly GCF_032717465.1). NCBI lineage: Eukaryota > Metazoa > Arthropoda > Malacostraca > Decapoda > Coenobitidae > Coenobita > Coenobita brevimanus. The sequence continues at coordinate 17,787,507 of NC_136994.1, forward strand.
ATCACACATGCTATATCACTTTTCTGTACTTAAACACTTACATAACTGCCTCACACCTGCTAACTTTAACTTACATTTGACCTTCAGCATTACAAACAATACACATTTTCTCTTACACCAAGTCCCTCCCTCACACGCATCCACACAATATTCACTCTCTTATACACACATACAAACCATACTCTTAATACCATACACATTATACTATCCTAACCATCTACACTAAACATACAGTGAGATGGGAAGAACATACAAACAATAACAGCAAAGTTACTGTGTATAACTATCAAAAGAATATCCAAAGAAATAGCCTACACATCAATATTTTCTCACATACCTATCTTCCTGTCTCTGCTACAGTATAGGATGTTTGTTCTAACCTGACAGATCAGTAATTCCTTTTTGGCTTACTGATGGCCAAGTGGAATGAGACTGGAGGCTAAATCTGACTGGCAACCAAGGAGATTCATTCTTACCACACAATTAAGGCGCATAGATTTTCACACAACCACACATTAGTACAGTACAGTATGCAAGTTATCTGAGTGGGTTAGTTCCATCAGATGAAAACAAGTCAACTACAGTACATTTTTCCGCAGATACGATTATCCTGATTGACATCTGCATGAATAAAATAACTGTCCATAACAGAAGGGATTGTGCACTCATTTTTACTCAAGTTTGCTACCTGTAATTGCAACTTGATCAATTACATTTTTTTTCACAATACCTGATCTCATAAACATTCTTCTATAACACCTGCAATCTACCAGCACCAAACTTAATCCTATACTGTGACACCTGATCTAATTAAATGATTCACTCACACTAGTTAACATAAACTTTTGCTTTTAAACACTAACATCTTTAACACTTACATTCAGCAGGTATACACAAAATATTATACTGGAAATGATGCAGATATACACAAAAAATCATGTTGAAAATAATGATGATGATGATAACAATGAGATACTGCCTTTCAAAACATCTTCACCATAAGGGGCTCTCCAATGCTTAATTACATCAACAGTCACCAGCAAGTATGTTTTTCAGTGTCAGTTCCTATAAAAGTCCACCGCAAAACCAGACTTTCTCAGAGGGAGAGTGATAATTAGAATTAACAAAGTAAAGGTGGGGAAGGGACGTCTGTACAAAGTGGGGCATTGTGAAAAGTAGAAGGGCTTTGCTAGCTATGTTTACGTGTGTCAAAGGGTGTTCAGGAAATGTTAAGTTGTGTAACCACACATTTGATCAGCAGAATACAGTATAGCCAACCCTCTATATAATTATCTCCACTTACAAAACAACCTCCATATACTGTATACTGAAATAGGTTTAAGTTGCAGTGTCATATTGAACCCAAAGAAAATCAAAATAATAAAAGAACATTCAGCTAACCCCCCAAAAATCAAAATACATGGACATTCAGAAAACCCAAAGAAAATCCAAATAATAGAAGGACATTCAAAAAACCCAAAGAAAATCAATACAAGGACATTGAGCAAACCCAAAGAAAATCAAAATAATACAAGAATATTCAGCCTCTCATTGCATATTATCAGACTCAGTTTTAACACATACTGGATTTACTAACTTCTGTATTTGCCAGCCCACTACTCCCCCCGCCCCCTTTATGTCATCCATCGTTTTTGTACTTTCAACTTTACCAGCTTCAGTCATTCTCAGAGAAAACATCACATAATACTGTTTATCATTTAGCATATTTGGGGATGATTTAACTTGTTTTTTCCCCTAAACCAGCATATACTGTACATTGTAAACAAGCAGTCTCTAGTCCCTGGTGATGTTTTGCAGCATAGCAATGAATTTTTAAGGCTAAATTCTGACTGCGTGGGCCCTTGAAGATGGGTTTTCATTATCTGAGGATTTTAGCTATTGGAAGGTGTGTCTGTTTTATAATATCTACAAAAAACAACTGGCAGCCATACAGGAGAGGGTTTAATGCAACATTCTTGCATTCACATATGTTTCCTATCTCTGACCATGGGTATAAAACTCATATATCGGACTTTTCACTGTTTAATTGGAAGGAGAATTGAGTAAAGACAATAGGATTAAGCTGCAAAACGCTCCACTCCCGTCATAAACATTTTCCTCGTCTCTGAGGCAGGAGTTTATAAACATTTTAGTATAATATACAAGATGCTTTCCTGACAAGAACAATGCTTAATGTACAATGCTCATTTACACTACTGGAATCTATCAGTTACTTGGCGAGAAATACTGGACACACTCTGGGCTGTGCTGGCTTACGACTGAATTCTAGGCAGCACAACATGCATCTTCGTAGCTCCTCTTCCTTACCTATTTATTTTTATATTACACCTTAATGTTCTCCTGTGTGTTATTTATATAGTTTTAACACCGGTATAGTTTGCATCAATAACACACAAGAGGATATCAAGGAGTATGTGCAACATGAATCGCAAAGGAAGAGGTTCTACAAATTTCCACTTGAAATGAGCCTTTGGGTTGTGACCGGACATTCAATTTGGGCACAAGAACATGCAATTTTTACCTTTTAATTGTACAATAAAGTGTGCCATACACTGTAGGGAAGGAACAAGCATCTCCTGGAAACTTCACCCTTCCTGTCTTTCTTTCTTTTTACAATATAATGAGAAACAATATGCTCATTTTGGCTCCAGTGTCTCGTGTTTACAGAAAGCTAAAAAAACAATTACAGACCTTTCCAAGTCCGGCCTAGCATCTGCAGTGCAAGGCAGACCAAGGGCAATTTCTGTACTTCATATTAACACAATCGGTGGTCTCCCATTACAGGGTTTATGCCTCCAACTCCATGGCCAAGCCGACCTTGTGGCCGCCCTGGTTGAAGTTCTTTCCATCGATGAGCGTGGAGAGTGTGAGGGTGATTCCGTCACGGACCTTCTGCTGGTAGCCAAAGCCGATCTGTGAGGAGTTGTTTACCTTGGCCCTGAGCGCGGCGTCCTTATCCATAGCGTACTTGCAGCCAATTGAGAACCTGGTGGTGTTGGAGCCGGCAGACCAGGCCAAGTCGACAGCACCCTCGAGGTCAGGATTAATCTTGTGGTAGAGGGACCCGCCGAATTCCGCACCATCGTTGGCATAAGTGTGGAGGATAAAATCAGGGTTGGTGAAGCCCACGGCGAAGTTATTGCGGGTGAGCTTCGATTTGGCCGTGTCGAAGCTCATCTGGTAACCGATAAGCCAGTTTTTGTAGCTGGCTACTCCTGCGCCATTGATAACAGGACCCCCCAAGTCCAGAGTGGAATCCAGGTTGATGGAGAGAGCGTCAGCCTTGTAGGTGGACTTGAGCACACCAGACTTCTTGCCGGACTGTGGGGCAAAGGTGGTGTTGAGGACCAGCTTAAGGCCCTTAGCTACCTTGTCCTCCAGGGCCACCTCTGTGTTCAGGGTGTTGTCCGTGTTCCACTTCTCGGTGAATGTCAGACCTGTGGGGACGAAGACAAGATTAGTGGTCATGATGTGGGAGTGTGGGTATCATCACAATCACACAACATTACAGTACTAAAAAAGTTATAAATCCATGTGACTGTGATGTGGGAGTGTGGGTATCAGCATGATGACACAACACTATACACAGATATAAATACAGTGGGCCATGATGTTGGTGTGGGTATCATCATAATTACACATTATTAAGAAAGTTATAAATCCATGTGGCCATGATGTGGGAGTGGGAGTGTCATCATAATCACACAACATCATTAAAAACCTATACATCCATGTGGCCATGATGTGGGAGTGTGGGTACCATCATAATCACACAACTATATGAAAGTTTAAATCCAAGGGTTGACTGGCAGAGTTCTGCTCCCATAATGCAGTAACTAAGTCACTGATTCCTCTCACCCTTAAATAACTAGAATGAAACTGCCTAGTCCCAGGCCCCATTGCTCCTGATGGGGCTTTAAAAGGACTGGATGATAACAAGTGTACAAAATTAATGTAAATTATCTGAAAACTAAACATGTAATTGCTGATCACCTTAACTTGGCCCAGATTTTTTTTACAATACTCTAAATTGGCCCAGATTTTTTACGATACCTTAACTTGGTCCAGATTTGTTATGATTTGCAATTATTTCCTGTCACTCAAGCCTACATCCTTTCCATAGCACTGCATGACTAGTGCCATTCTAGTGCGAATCTCTTGCTAGAATTCAAATTTTAACATTCAAGATGGATAGATGGAATTTTAAGCCATGTTAGAGTAAATGGAGTATAGTGACAATGGGCATGTACAAGTGTCATTTATATACAACAACAAACACTATATTGTTCTAGGTATATATCACTTTTTTTTTCTCTTTCTCTGCTATTAATATTCAACTGATATAAGAAAATCTGCCTTGGAAAAAAGTAAAGAGGAAGAAAAGTGGAAGAGCCTTAGAAGAAGTAAAGGAAAAGAAAGGTGGAAGAGCCTTGAAAGAAAAGAGAAAGAAAGGTGGAATGGCTTTGGATATAAGGAGAAAGAAATGTGGAAGAGTCTTGGATGGATATAAGGAGAAAGAAAGGTGGAAGAGCCTTGGAAGGATATAAGGAGAAAGAAAGGTGGAAGAGCCTTGGAAGAAAGTAAGAAGAAAGGTGGATGAGCCTTGGAGGGAAGTAAGGAGAAAGAAAGGTGGAAGAGCCTTGGAAGAAAGAGAAAGAAAGGTGGAAGAGTCTTGGAAGGAAGTAAGGAGAAAGAAAGGTGGAAGAAGATAAGGGTCTGTGTCAAGAGTGAAGAGAATGTGACGCAACAAAAATAGTGACTGGATATTGATTAAACTGTCCCCTTGTACGCTAAGGAGTATTGACTACTGATGGTTTCACGCATTTACTGTCTATGGTACAGTTCATCATCACCATCATCAAGACCACCACTATCATCATCAACTACATCATTATTAACCTGAACATATAATCAACTTTAAATTTATTACTGTAAACAACTATATCACTATCCTCAACCTCCTCATATTGTCATCAGTCTTAATTTAATCATTATTGTCTCATCACTACCATCATCCTAAGTAACATTTTCATCAATAATATCACCATCAACACCATCAAAAACAATAAGACCTCTCACCATGCAAATTAGAAGAGAGGAAAAAAAAGGAAAGGGGGAGAGTGTGGTGCATAAAAACCAGCATTAATGTCAAGAAAATGTCAACATGCCTTCCTGGCCTGAGATCCCAGACCAATACCAGTCTCTACATCATCATCATCATCACCACGACCATCACCATCATCATCATCATCATCATCACCATGACCACCACCACCACCATCATCATCACCACCATGACCACCACCACCATCATAATCATCACCACGACCATCACCATCATCATCATCATCACCACCATGACCACCACCACCATCATCATCATCACCACGACCACCACCACCACCATCATCACCACGACCACCACCACCACCATCATCACCACGACCACCACCACCATCATCACCAAATTCTATACCACCTTACTAAATGACACTGACATATTGGTTATATTCTTTATACTGGGATTCAACTCCATTTTATTTAGGTGTCTCAGAGAACATGGTTTGAAACTATCCATTAATGAATCATGATAATCACTATTTTAACATTCGTATTCTTGCTGCCACCATATGATTTGCTTCCCACTGTAAAAGGACTGAGAGCAACTTCTGATTTGAAAATCGTATGAAAAGCTGTTATCATCTGTGAGTGTAAAATGCTTAATCTGAGATTTAAGTGAAATTCTATTATAATTCTGTTTACCAAAGCTCTCTCTCTCTGTCCCCATCTCTCTCTCTCTCTCTCTCTCTCTCTCTCTCACACACACACACACACACACACACACACACACACACACACACACACACACACAATCACACACACACTACAGAAACACAATGGCCACAGCACTGTACTTATCAACTTCTCTCTCTCTCTCTCTCACACACACACACACACACACACACACACACACTACAAAAACAGAATGGCCACAGCACTGTACTTACCAACTTCTCTCTTTCTCTCTCTTTCACACACACACACACACACACACAAACACATTACAGAAACACAATGGCCACAGCACTGTACTTATCAACTTCTCTCTCTCTCTCTCTCTCTCTCTCTCTCTCTCTCTATCACACACACACACACACACACACACACACACAATGGCCACAGCACTGTACTTATCAACTTCCTATTTATCACAGTACTATCATGGTGCAATTGTCAACACTTTTTCTGTCTCTGCATTAAAGTGTCAGGTGGTCCGTTGGCCCTCCTCCAGCACCCTCACGTCACAACTACCACACGACACCACAAATAGCCACAACTACGCCACACCCTGTCTTGCCCATGTGGTACGCAATACAGGGATGGAAACAGGGTGAGTGGTTTTGAGATTGAGTATTGAACACTACCACTGCCTCTGGGAGATAGTAGCACAAGAGTGACATACGGCTACATGCATGGGAACTTCCACACAACTGTCACTCTTAGGAAGGAAAACTCAGCCACAAACAAATAAGTCAGACAAAGCCGAGACTGTTACAATGCTACAAATCTTAGTACATATCTAATCTAGCTGGTTTTGGCACTTGGTTTAGCTCCCAGTTCACAGAAAATAGCTGTACCATGGCCAACCTCAATAGGGAGATTGCTTAAGAGGAAGCCTGGCATTTGGTATGACAATCTGAGTTGGTATTATGTACCTAAGTGCAATTTATTATTTTCCTTGACACTCACATTATCATGAATTTCGTCATTCATCATGATTCTGTGTATAACTACATTAAAAGGTGTAGGTAGGATTTAGGAAGACACAGAGCAAAAGTACAGCAACCTAGTATCCAGTGAACAAGGCCATACATCCACTCATGCCTCCAGAACACGTGAAACAGGGCTTGGTAAAAATAGCTCGTATGTGACCATCTTACAAAACTGGGGAAACAAAATTCCACACATACCAGACCATTCAGCAAGAGCAACCAGATGTTAAGGACCAACTGGCAACCCTCTCTGTACCTATTAACCCTATGATACAGGCAAGGACAAAAGTTCGACTAATTTTCTGCCTGTTGTATTAAATTTCTCTCCTGGTTTATATTCTTGTGATGTGAAGACCCATGGTATGTTTCTCTGTCCCAATATTCCACCTCTCTGGCTTCTCACTTTCCTGTGCTGATTACTATTTCTAAGCTAAGAGAGGCTTGGCATGAATCTCTGTCCTAATAATTCACTCCTACGCCTCACTTTCCTGTGCTGGCTAGTGTACTCATGATGAGAAGATGCTTTGTATGTTCCTTTGAACCAGACAGGAAAACCACACAAATCAATCATGATAAACACTTTCTGAACAAGATGCTGAGACTCTGTTGGGAAGTTAAAGATAAAAGACACAGAGGGTCACCTTTCAAGTGGCTTTGGGGATTTTGTAACACCTCTTCCCTGATACACCTCGATATCATCCTGTATGTTACTGATGCGAACTATGCTGACATTATAGTATCAGTAATATACAAGGAAATGTTAAGGTGTTATATGCAAAGTAATTAGCTACGGAAAAGGTGCAAAGATGCCTCCAAAGTCGATGTGAAAAGTTAGTATGTGTTTATCTCCTTCATCTCAGCACCTTCCACTTCCTTCATATGCCTCTGATTTATCTCTTTGGTCTCCTAGTTAAATGCTGTGGACAAATATTAGCCCCTTTCATTTGGGTTGATAGCTAAGTGTAGTCAGACAGGAGGATCGGTGTGGCTGTACTACTTTTAGTTAGTAAGGTTTAAAGGGAAGTGTAGGACCCAACCTGTGGCCCAACTAGTCTATGGTGTGTGTTTATGTGTGTGTATATATAAACCATAGATACTTTAGACCCCCAGGCCACCTCCAAGAATGTGGTGGTGGCGAAGTGTGCTACTGAAACCATCCCCGGCTCACATCACCTACAACTAATCTTCTCCCCTATATATTTTCTCCCTAACCAGCAACCTTTTTCTTTCCCACAATTCTGGCATTAGCTGAAACAATATACAGTACTAGAGCTGTTCTGACAATGAGAAAGTTAAGCAATACCTGCATAAAAAAAGTTACTTGGCTGCATACCTGTGTGATCAAGTATTAAGACACTAGTTTATTGATCACTTTCTTGGCTATGATTCATTCAGTTAACCTCTTCACCTGATGATGTAATTTTATGTGCATCTTGTGATCCCTGACAATTTCATTTAGCTTAGTAGACTTTTTGAATACAGTTAGATACAGCAATCATTAATCCCTTCACTACAAGAGGTCTGTCCTCAATTATGAACTGTCTGTACAGTATTCATTATAAAATACAAATGATATTAAGGCTGAAAGCGTTAAGAAAAAATTTGCTGTTACCCTGTATGTTACTGGTGTTTTGGCCCCAGGCTCATCTGGACATGAAGCCCGTGAACTGCAGGCTAAAATTGCTCTTCCTGCAGTCCACCAGCCTCCTTTTGGAGGATAGGGAGTAAGCTAAGAGGCCTTTGTATAACCAGGTCAGTGCCACCACAAGAAGGTGTACCCCTCAGGTCCCTTGCCACTCTATGCTTTTGTTGTTGTTGTGGACATGTGTCAGTTGCTTAGTCTTAATAAAATAATGAGTATCCATAACTACCAAAGCAAAAACTAAAACACTCATAAAATCTGTCACATTTCAAGGATATCAGTGTACATTTAAGTGTATTAGTCAGAGTGTACGCACATTACTGTACATAAAAACATCAAAGTTCAATTGAAAATCACATTTGTGGATGGTTGAAGTGTTATTCAACACTCCCACCAAAAACACTACCGGTACTATAATACCATTCACACCACTCCCAGAACATGTTGCTACCTACGAAGAAAACGTAGTGGATATCTGACAACTGGGAAAAGAAACCTGCACAAGCTAAATACTGTACTACAGAGGTCAAAAGAACAACATGTTAAATACCACTAAAAAAAAAAGAAAATAACATACAGTACCGGTACAGTATTATCCCTATCTATCTATTGTCAGACGCCTTAATCCTGTAATGAGTGGCCACAAACAAATTGCCTCCATGTCGCAATGACCCCACATTTCACTGCCCTACTCCCAGCTCACACCCCCTTCTCTCATATACCTCTCCACTCCATCCCTCCTTCTCATCCTTGGCCTCCCCCTCCCTCCACTTCACTCACATACACTCTCCTCGTCAGTTTCTCGCTCTCCATCCTCTCCATATGGCCAAACCACCTCAATGTATTTCCCCTAACACTTTCTATTACATCCACACCCACACCACAACATTCCTTCACTTCTTCATTTGTCAGTCTGTCTCTCCATGTGACTCCACATGCTCCTCTCAAATAACTCACTTCCACTGCTCTCACTCTTGACTTGTGTCCCTCCAACAAGGTCCAAGCTTCACTTCCATATGTAAGAGTTGGTATCACAATACTGTCATTCAGAGACTTTTTTACTTCCATGCTCACTTCCCTGTTCCTTATCACTGCTTCCTAAAATGCAGCTCTTCCTTAGCAACTTATTTTGCAGAGGTTACTTAATTATTTCCAAGCCCTCTCATACTGAAGGGACTAATGAAGGGTATCCCTGAGTTGGCAGGGGCTCTCTCTAACTCCTACAATTCAACAAATCTCTCCTAAAATGTGTAAAATAATCTGATGGTAGCTGATAACTTCCTCCTGATCACTTCAAACACGACTACAAACTGGATTATCTATTCACTCACCATGCTCCTTCACCTTGCATCTATTCACTCACCATGCTCCTTCACCTTGCATCTATTCACTCACCATGCTCCTTCACCTTATATCTATTCACTCACCATGCTCCTTCACCTTATATCTATTCACTCACCATGCTCCTTCACCTTATATCTATTCACTCACCATGCTCCTTCACCTTATATCTATTCACTCACCATGCTCCTTCACCTTATATCTATTCACTCACCATGCTCCTTCACCTTATATCTATTCACTCACCATGCTCCTTCACCTTGCATCTATTCACTCACCATGCTCCTTCACCTTATATCTATTCACTCACCATGCTCTTTCACCTTGCATCTATTCACTCACCATGCTCCTTCACCTTGCATCTATTCACTCACCATGCTCCTTCACCTTATATCTATTCACTCACCATGCTCCTTCACCTTATACTTGGTTTCCAGGTTGCCAGCCACCTTGCCAGACTCGAGAGCGTTGGAGCCGCCCGCTGTGATCTCAACCCCAGTCTTGGTCTTGCTCTTACACTCCAGCTTGAGGAGGCCAAAGTGGTACCCCTTGCCAAACACATCACGGGCAGACTTCCCGAGGTCTGCGTACACTGGCGGAGACATCTTTTGTGGGGTCTGTGGTGGGGTTTGTGGTCTGTTGGAGGGGAAGAGAAAATATGTGTTAAATTTTAGAAAACTGTGTGGCTGCATGGGTTGGTTAGTCTGGTTCAATACTCTGTGGTTTTGTCTGCTTGTTTGGGGGAAAGAGAGATGTTTTTGATGGTAAATAAAAGTTGCATTTTATCTTGATGGCCAAAGAGTGAGGCTGGGTGGGTTTTTGTGTATGTCTAGAATCCTGATTTATGTATACAACAGTTCTTTTTACCTGTGATCTTGCATTTTATATACAGCGGTTCGTTTTGTGTCAGTGTTGATTTATATTCCATGGGGATTACTGTCTACCTATACCTCAAGGGGAATGAACATCAGTATAATCTTTCTAGGAGTAGTGTAGATTCTGTTTGTATTTAAATGGGGTTATCTGTCTACCTTATCAATGTGGGAAGAGACACTGACATAGGGGAGAAGATCGGAGAGGTGTAAGAGATGGAACTATCGAGCCCTGACTTAAGACCAAGAAAGCTGTCTAGTGTATTGGAAGATTTCTTGTTGTTTGGGGTAGTGCTGGGGAAGGAACATGTGTGCCAAGACCCAAACTTTACTTCTCCAGAAAAGCATGAATATCTCAGCTGTGGTCTCCAAGTGAGAGAATGAACACGAGTAGCTTAAACATGTGCAGGAAAATATTTGCAAACATGGACAAACAGCAAGTGATTTACAAGCAAGAGGGAAGGGGAAGGGGAAGGGGAAGGGGAGAGGAAGTTAAATTCTTGGTGTGCACAGGAGTAATACATGAGGCAGAAACATCAATAGGTGTAGCTGTTGAAGGGAGCATCACAATTTGAATATAACTATAGTATACATCCATAATTCATACACACACCCATATAAAACGCACATCATACTAAATACCAAATACATGCAAGGGTGACCACTCACTACTGTACAGAAGAGACTGAAATAGTTATCCTAAATACAGGTTTGGTACATCACTAAATCCTGTAGAGGAAGAAGTTCCACAAATCACTACCTCATTATTTATTTACCTGTTTTTTAATGCTAGGAAGAAGGAACCAAAGACCAGGAGCCCATAGCTTGTTTCCTCCAAGCAAAAACGAAAACAATACAACAGAGAGCCAAATTCAAGATCTGTTCATACCGAAGTCCAAGTACAGTCAATTGTCATTATCCATCATTTTCATTTTATTCCTGCATTCTCCCTTGTCATTTTCCTTAGGATATACATAACTTTTAACTGGAGGGGTTAGATACAGTATTAATAAACCCCTTCAAAATGAGAGATCCTTCCTTTGACAGCAACAAGATATAGTAAGAAGGACATAACCTAGGTTCAAGTGGTTAAAAGCCTTCCTATAACCCCTAACTGTACCACTAACACAGACACTCTACGCCTGTAACACAAGGGCTAGGAGAAATAGCAAAAGCACTCAAATTATATCCTCAATGACAGAGATTTCCATTCTTATTCAATGAGACAACTAAGCTATAAACACTAATTAGAGGCATGGCCTATTTCTGATGGGTATGCTCAAGACAGTTCTCTTATTTAAGTCTTTCTAACCTATCTATCTACCTATCTACAGCCAGAATCCTTAATCCCTGAAGGAGTGACCACAAACTATCACCTCCAGGTCATCCTGTCCTACATTTATGTACAATTGTGAGGAGAAAGTTAGGATTATCACACAAACTACATTTTACTGTTACTTTTGCTGGCAATATCTTATAAACTCAAGCACTGATGGCAAGTGCCATTCAAAAACAATCAAGAGGCAGGTGAAGAAAGTGTCATAAGTAAATGGATTACCCATACACCATAATAAACCATGGAGGTTGTCTGGCAAGTGAGACAGTCTATGGCTTCACTGGTATAAGTCAACTCAGCTGGAAGAGTGAGAGCCACGACATAATGGAAGCAGAGTTTTAAAAAGATTCTTAACACTGTAAATATATTGACTCTTTTTTTTTACTCTTGCTACCTCCAAACTTTTTAATTCAGACTGCAAGACTTTAATATGGAGGGATCTGAAACAAACTTCAATAATCTCTTCACTCTATGTCCAGTCAAGTCAGCCAGAAGAATGAGCCATACTACAATAAAGGGTGCTGTAAAACAATCAAGTCTCATTAACATTACTCCCACCACTCTGATTATTATTATTATTATCATCATTTTTTAAACTACCTACAGATGGGGGTGAGGATCAAATACATTTTAAAAAGCTGAAGTAAAATCCAATAGCTACATACACAGGTAAAATCCACTTAATACAAAAATATGCCAAACAAAGACAGAAAATGTAACATAAAAAGAAAAAGATAATTACAGCAACTCCAAGAATAATAGGACATAAGACGATTTAGTACCGAATAATAAATAAACGGAAATCTCGATCATTGTATCTGAGGCTTTATGTTTTATGGTAGCCAATCCACTCCTTCATCCTTGACTCCTCCACATTCCTATCTCATCATCTGGGTGTTATGCGTTTAATTACTCCAGTTTTGGTTTCAATAATGATCTCCAACCTCATATTAAACCTATGATGGGTAAGAAAAGTGAAGTTATGGTCAGCAAATGTTATCTGATATTGCAAGTGAGTCAAGAGGAACACTACACAGAAAAACAAAATGACATCCAGTACTAACAAATACGATATTGTTTATATACAAAGACATACTGCATTATCATTGTTACTATCCACTGCTGTTGATGATTCTCCGACTTTCTCACTTACTTTCTTTTTCTTTTCTTAATGCTGTGTCCTATCTCACCCCATCTTTAGGTACGATAATAAGAAAAAGGAAGGAGGTGGATGACAATGATGATTAGAGAGAGACTACAATTTTTCATTCATTCATTGCCAGACGCCATGTATCCCAGACAGGGTGGCCAAGGGATTAGAGTTAATTGTTTTACAGGGAGGGGCACTAATCCTCCACCAACCCCACTTGACGTAGGGATGCCAACAGCATCTGGTGTTCCCAGGCGGTCACCCATCCAAGTACTAACCAGACCCAACGTTGCTTAACTTCGCTGATCGAATGGGAAGCGGTGTACTCAACGTGGTATGGAAAATTATCCTCTGGTGATACACACTACTATATTTACCGTAGGAAAGGAGGGAGGGGGTGGGTGGCATAAAGATCAGAGGGGAGAAATACAGTCACTAGGGAGAATGCAAAACACTGCACTGTACTGTACAAATATACAGTACAAAGGGGTACAACCAACTAGGCACACCTTAAATCCAAGTCAAAAGCCAGTATCCCTTTCGGTCAGAGGTCTAAATGAAGAAAATCATATATACAGTACAGTACTCTTTTCACCTTTACTTGGCCTGATATTGCCATCTCTCCATCTTGGATACTGAGTTGTAACTTTATATTAATACCATACTCAAATAAGATGCTGGTCGGGAAGAAGTGCTATGGTAATGACGTAGAGCCAAGGTATATATTTTCTTTTTCTCTCACTGAGCTATGTGAAATAAATTGCAAATGGATGAAAACCTGGGCCAAGTTAATGTGAAAGTACTATATCAACCAGAATATGGATATCTGATTGAAGGGGCTAATGTAACAGGGAAGTACATCCAGTGCTTTTTAAAATGCAAAATAACAGTGGCTTGTGGGGGGATAAATAATTAATAAATAAACAGAATTTAAATAAGTGTAACCATAAGCAATAAACCAGTGTAATGAAGAGAAGAGCCAAACTTCTGATCTTAACCGCCTTTACAACGATGGTTTATATTAATTGTTACTACAGTCGCGGCGCAAGAGTGTGAAGGTGTCATTATCATGCCCAAGCAACCTATCCATCAACAGTGCTTCTGATTTCGTGTATATGATACGTATATAATAATATTCGTATATAATTATGGTGCAAAATCAGATGCACTGCTGACTGTTGCTTGCAAGGGTACGATAATGACACCTACAAACTCATGTGCCGCGACTATACCAGATGATCATACTCAGCTTAGGAGAGTGATATAGCACTGAAGACATCAGCGGGGACTTAACTCTCCTGGTATTAAAAAAATAAATAAAATTAATTTAAAAAAAATCACTTATGTAGTGCTGCCTACTTCTTCCTTCATCTTTGTTATTTTTTTCTGTCTGTCCTCCTCTCTTCCTATTTCTCCAATCTTTCCTGTCACTTTTTAATACTCTTCTTTCCTTTTCAGGTGGCTTTACATTCAGTGACAAGCCTAATGGTTTCATGTACGCCAGGAAACCACATACAACACCAGGTGGTAACCTTATAACCAACCCATACGTGTTCCCTACATGTCAGCAAGTGGATTGGTAGAAGGTTTGTGTCCCTCCCCATAAAACAACTAACTGAAAGTCAAACGGCCACCCCTTATGGGATTATGGCGTCTGGCTATAGACAGATAGATTGATAGATAGATAGAAAAAAATATATAAATTCCATAAAACCATCTAGAGGTGTAAAGCAAGACAGGCAGTACAATACAATATCATCAAAGTAAAGGGGTTAACTGTCACTGCTCCAGGCAACTTGGCAACAATATTACCAGTATACAGTACTTGGACAAACACCAGCAACTCCGTGGCCTGTTTCAGTGCTGTAAGTTGTTCATATCAATGAATTATACCCACAAACTGATACTCAAAATAAACAGCTCTTTCAGCCTAACCTGCACCCTCTTCAAGCCTACAGTTGGTTGCTTTTTTATCTGACAGAAATGGACCACATCCACAACTCCAATACTACGTCATGACTGCAAGAAATTCACTAGTCTTAGTTTTGACACAGGAATAAGGTTCCTTGGTTATTAGTCAAATCAAACCTCCAATCTTATTATACCTGGCCATCATCTGAGCAAGAAGGGGATAACAAACTTAGGCTAAATATGCCATAGCTGTAAGTGCGGCATCCTCACAGCCATTTCAGCATGTGGGTAGAATTGAACTACAGTACTGCTGCTATAATCTGGCAAATGTCACACAGTTAATGAAACCCTGACACTTTGGTATGAGACTTACACAAAAATGCTCTAAAATGTTTCCTTACTGCAAAATGATAAGCCTGCAGCATTAGTAAGCCAGCTCTTATCTTCCATAAAACCACTCAAGATAAGGTGTGTGTGTGTGTGTGTGTGTGTGTGTCAAGTGATTACTAATCAGTCATAATTTTGTATGTAAAACTTAGTAGTTCCTTTCTGGTCAGAACAAAAGGTGAGGGACATGTTGGTGTCAGTTTTTAGCAAATCAGAAGGTAAAATTATATTAAATAATAATAAATAATAAAATCTAATGTATTACTGAGCGCTATTAAAAAATAAAGAATAAACTAACCAACAACCTTACAGCACTAGTACAGTACCACTCACCGAGACGCCCTCAATATGGTCTGAGGTTTTGTGTTATCATGCTTCATTTTAAGCGATCAGGAGGTTATCTAGAGCAGAAGATAAGGTGAAAGACAATTATGTGGCACTGCCTCATCCACAACCATTAAAATTATATATATGGTAATACTACACCAATCTGGCTGATGACATGACCTAGGCAGCTGTAATCTAGAGAATGCTATACTGTTCTTTACATAATCCATGCTGACTGAGATGGACAGCAAGCATGGTGGCACCAACAGTTATGTAAGTGTCCTGCAACTCCCTCCCCATCCCCCAGAAAGTGGGATGGTGGATTGCTGGAGAAAGGCAACTTCAGCCTGCTGCTGAATGGGTTATGTCCTCATGATTGGGAGCCACAAGACATCAGCCACAAAATTTATATGCAGTACTTTTAACTTCTTACACTATATTTAAACTAAAGGCACTTTACTTTGTACAGTGCTCAGCCCAGAATTACTATACACACATATGATATTATTAACCCCTGCCATGCTGATTCACTGTAAGATAGTTTACTTTCCCTCAGTCACTGTTTCATAACCAACGTAAATTGTACCTCATACGAGGCTTACAGTAATGCCAGTGCTGACCATTGTGCCTCATATGAGCTCTGCAGCACAGCATGGGTTAATAGTTATGCTAAAATCAAAACCAACTAGCCCAAAGTATCGCACTGTAAAACAACTCATCTTTGAGAAACTCCAATTCAATCAAAGAAGTGATACAGTACTTTATTAACGACAAGTTATCTCGCCAGTCTATGACAGCAAAAAGTATAGTCTCTCGAACCATTTCAGAATGTTGAAGTTTTGAGACAGTACCCTATCTGTAGGACAGAGTTAATATCCAGGTCAGTACAGCATACTTTACTGTCACTATGTCCCCTTACAATTCACCACAACTAAATATCAGCTGATACAGTTCCCTAAGTACCATAGGTTAGACCAGGCAAGCTTTGAAAATACTTAAATTCTCAAAAGCACAGATCATTTATATTTCACTCTTAGGTGTAAACTTTCAAGAGAATAAGGTAATGAACTTACCATTTCCTAATTAAGCATGATATGTGCACTAAATAATGACAAATTTGGCAGAATGAATATAAGACTAATTAAAAATGCCCAAGCAAATCAAAATTTAAGTCTTCAGTATCATGTATGGTACTGTACTGTGCTTTTGTTTATTTAAGCAAGAACCTGATTCTATTCAGCTTACAATAGGCCCCTTAAACGTGTATAAAGCTTTTCAATAAAATGCTTTTTCTAGGCTGGCAACTACTGAACCATTTTACCTATTCTAGGATACTTCTGACTGTATAAGGGGTTAAGACTGTGTAACCTCTGCCTCAGGTATCATACAAATGTTGCTGATAAGATAATATTATACTGAGAACCCCACAGGTGTTATCAGTTACATTCACTCCACTGAGAATTATCAGGGAACTCTGAAATGCTATCTTGATAAAAAGTCATTCAGTATTCCCACTGTCTTCAATGCACTTACAAAAGAGCTGTCTCTGGAGAACTATTTTTGCTACAGAAATATTTTACCTGTCAATGATCAGCCAGTCAAAGCTTAATTCAGCACCAGGTAATCACAAACTAAAAACCATTATGGCATAGCAAACACATTTCTAAAACCCCTTCAGTTAGGTGTCATCACTAGTTTGCTATCTCCAGATTATTTCATGTGGGCTAGAAGAGAGCCTGAACACTCTCTAAGGCAGAATAAAAACTGTGTGATAGCAGCAAAGGGAAACTATGTACAATGCTGGGTGGTAACCATATAACCAACCCATATATGTTAGCAAGTGGGTTAATGGAGAGTTAGCACCTTTCCCCGTAGGGGAACTAACTCAACGTCACGACCCTTACGGAAGTATTGCATTTGGCTATATAGAAAGAATAACAACAATGATAATGACTGATAATAATAAAAATAATAATGATCATCAGTATCAATAAATATAAAAATGATAACAGGTGACTATGTAAGGTGTTATTCTGTATGCAAGGTGCTGGAGAGGATGCCTTCATGCAGTGGCATTGCTTTAACAGAGCTGCTCCCCTGCCTGGCCATACAAACATCCCTCAGCTCTCTCCCTAACCCCCAACTGGAGGATGGTGAGCCACAGGAGTACTTCAGCCTGCAGTCTTCTTGGCTCACATTTCAATTATTCTGGGGTTCCAACTACTACTGTACTATAATTCTATGCAAAATTTTATTTTAAAAAAAGTGCTACAAAGCCCCATTTGATCATGTAAATGTGGTCAACGGAATAAAACAGCAACAAATTACCAGTATCTATCTACAGCCAGACACCACAATCCCATAATGGGTGGCTGTTTGTTTTTGAATTAGTTGTTTTATGGGCAGGGGCAAACTAACAATTCTTTAAATTTCTCACAAACCACCGGTACTACCAAACTACCATAATTTATTCAACTCGAGATTTTGTAGTAGAGGAGTCAATGTTGTTGATGTCTAGTCAAAACCCTTCAACACTACTGGGGTGTCTTGCAAAAATTTATTGAAAAAGTTTTCCTACTAGGCCACATAAAAACTTTCTAGCACTGGGAAAAAATAGTCTCAAAGATATAATCAATGTAAAATGTTTAATTGATATCTTGAATTTTCCTGTTTTCTGCATTTGAAGGAACCTCACACTCAGCTGTTAAATATCTCAAACACTAATTTAGGCCCTTTGATTCAAGTGACATTTTTAGTTAATCTTGGCACTACTTGGTAATTATATCTATCTATCTATCTATTGCCAGACGCCTCAATCCCGTTTGGGGTGGCCACAAACAAATCGCCTCCAAGTCGCCCTGTCCCCCGCCATTTCACTCCCCTGCTCCCAACTCACTCCCCCCTCTCTCATATACCTCTCCACCCCATCCCTCCATCTCATCCTCGGCCTCCCCCTCCCTCTTCCCCCCTCCACCTCACTCACATACACTCTCTTCGTCAGTCTTTCACCCTCCATCCTCTCCACATGGCCAAACCACCTCAGTGTGTTCCTCATAACGCTTCCTATCACATCCACATCCACACAATGCTCCTTTATATCCTCATTCGTCAGCCTGTCTCTCCACGTGACTCCACAGGCTCCTCTTAAATAACTCATTTCCACTGCTCTCACTCTTGACTTGTGTCCTTCCAACAATGCCCAAGCTTCACTTCCGTACGCCAGAGTTGGTATCACAATACTGTCATGCAGTAACTTTTTCACTTCCATGCTCACTTCCCTGTTTCTTATCACTGCTTTCAAAGAACCAGCAACCTTTCTTCCCTGCTGTACCCTTTCATGCACTTCACCCTCCAAGTCCTCCATCCTTACTCATCACACTACCCAAGTACTTAAACGTACTCACATTTTCCAATTCCTCACCATCCAACCTCGCTGTACATTCACTAACTTCACCTCACTCAAAGACCATCACTTTACTCTTCCCTACATTCACCTTGAGATTCCGTTTCTTACACACTCTCTCAAACTCATCCACCAAGCCTTGCAGCTCCCCTTCATCCCCACTCAACAACACAGTATCATCTGCAAACAACAGTACAGGGAGTTTCCAAACACTATCCTCTCTCACCAGGGCCACTCCAACATCCACTACCCTACCTTGTACCTCTTTTATTACCCCATCCATGTACAGATTGAACAACCATGGAGACATGACACATCCCTGTTTCAAACCAACTTTCAAAGAGAAAAATTCACTTAGTTCACCATCCACACGCACTGCAGCCTTCGCACCATCGTACATACTCTTCACAGCATTCAACAACTTCCCATCTACTCCATATATTCTTAACACTTTCCACAATCCTTGTCTATCCACCCTGTCATATGCTTTCTCCAAATCCATGAAAGCCGCATACAACTTCTTTCCCTTCTCTAGAAACTTTTCCACTAAAGATCTAAGAATGAATATCTGATCTACACAACCTCTTCCCTTCCTAAAGCCTCCCTGTTCTTCTCCAACTAATTTCTCTGTTCTTTCTCTAACTCTGTCTATAAGTATCCTACCATACACTTTTCCTATTATACTAAGAAGACAAATGCCCCTATGATTACCACACACTTCTTTTTCCCCTTTTCCTTTGTACAAGGGAATAATTATACCTGACTTCCAATCCTCCGGAAAAAGGACTCTCTTACTGACGTTAGGAATGCTGTATCACTAAATGGCTCTTACTGAAGGGGTTATGGTTGCTGTACCTAACCTCAATAATTCACTACCATAAGCTTAATAAAATAGGTATGACAGCAAGAATACAGTACTGTACAATGAAAACAACAAGCATGAATAAAATGAAAATAGCATCCCAATGGCTCAATTGGATCCAGGACTTTCTACTTATATTTCTTCCCTACACTACAAAAATGCCACTCTTACTCTTGATATGGCTTTTACTTATTTCCTTTTTACATCACAGTGCATGGGTTATATTTCCATTAACCCCATCACTAAAATATCTTTAAAAAATTTTCTTCTATCTATCTATCTATATATATCTATTTTCTTGCATTTTCTAATTTTTCAAACTAAACTTTACCGTATTTTTTGGTCACAGGGCTGGAGGATGTAGTATAATGCGGTCAGTGTATTTTAAGGATCAATGGCAGTTAATATTTACAGAATCTAGAATATAACTAGTATTTTAGGGATATCCATTATTTATACAATTGCCACCAGTTACGGTACAAAAATAAAAAAATACCCAACCAATGTTTTAAATGTTATACCAAAGGAACTATAAGGAAAACCAACCATATTTTAAAGGCCTTCAAACTAGCATTTCAGACAAGCAGTTTTTATGAAAGGGGATGCAGAAACTTTCTTAAAAGCACATAACCTTTACTATTACAAAAATTAATATAATGACAGTGCCAAACTTAAAGAACCAGTTTATTTACAACGCATAACATTACATTACCATTACATAACCCTATTCATTCCCCTACATTAAAGAGGATGTGATGAAAAGTTATGGCATTATGGGGTGATATAATTACATGTATCATATATTATGCACTACATACATTTAAAAACCAAGTATACTGTGTGCAGATAAATTAGGTTAAGGGGAAATTTCAAGTCATTCAACCACCTGCCTCTCAAAATGACGTAAGGGGGAAATCCTGAGCTTCCAATGGTAACTTAAGTAACCCACTTGATCTTAACTATATACTTTAGAAATTATCAGTGTACAGTGCTTTACTCCTCTGGGCTCAGTAAAAAGGACAGAGTGGTTTTCAATCCAGTACAACGAGTTTTTAGCGAATGTCAAGGCTCTGCCGGTTCTTATATGCGTCGTCTGCTACTCTCACTCCTCACGCCTAGTCCTCATTTCACCCATTTTCAGACTGCCTACTTCCTCCACACCATCAATAACATACCCCAGCAATCAAAGGAAGCTTTAAGGTTGATTACATGGGTTGTAACCACCCATGACAAAATAAATAAAGACAAAACAAGAAGGAATATTACCTGACTAGGGCCGAGCACTTCACGCGACTGGAGGATCAGCTGAGTAAGGGAGACGACAGGTAGGAATTTTCATGGAAGAATTTCGTATATTTAAGTTGACTTGGTACAAATGAAAGAGTAACTCATTATATTAGGCATTCTATATTTACCCATTTACGATAAAGATCGCAGAAAGATATGACATATCTAAACCTTAACATTTCAGAGTAGAATTATCCGTATTTAGTTCTCTCTTCATCCTCGTAATGGAGACACTTTCTAATTTCTCCGTAATTTACTTTACACATGTTGACGTGCTAAGCAAATATGTCGATATTAGTAAACGTTGTTTAAGTAGAATATATGCCTCCTACACAAGCATCAATAATGGATAAATGATAAAAATAAGAGTGTTATTTCCACACTTGGCTACCAAGGGAGAGGGGGCCACATCACCTCCGGCACGGATTCCTTAACCCCGCTTTATTTGAAGGTCCTTCACAAGAAATCTTATGTACCCAAAAGCATCTCAACGACGACATAAAATTCATATAGGTTTTACAGACGGAATTCAGGTTCAGTCACGATTTCAATACCGGTCTCATCGGGCAGCTAGTACCAAAAAATATGTATCTTGAAAAAAGTATCTGACTTACGCCATAAAATTTTTTGTCAGTTTTTGACATATTATCGTAGATTATTGTAGCAGTTAGTGGTTTAGATGTCTTTGATTCCTTCATTTCTTCGAATTATCCTGAAGATAGAGCTAAATTAAAAATAATTTATTGTTTTCCCTTAGATGATTTGTCATCTAAATATAGGTGTTACCCCGTTAATTCGTTTTCAACAACTAAAAGTGATGAGAGAAAACGACGTTTCTGGGTTAACTAAAGAAAATAACCGAAACTTAGTAAAGGTATTTTAATTAATTGTCACATCTCCTTACTTATCCTTTGTCACTCATTCCTTTCAGAACGATGATATTGATTTATAGTTTCATCATGCTATCAGATGAAATTTCGGTACACAAATGAGTCCTTTGGTAGTGAATTTTTGAAGACTTCCTAGCTTTAAAAAATCGCCTATACATAGCAAGAATAAAAAAAACCGTTGGACTGAAATGGTTAACAAATCTCTGCATCTCATTAATATTATTTCTCCCTAGTCACACTCCAAACTCTCCATACTTTTTATTATGTTTTAGCCTATATTGTAATCCCAGCCGACCCTTGGACGTACCACCCATAAAGGGGCACATTTGGCTGGAGCACCTTGACCCACCAGACCACCAGGCATCAATTTGTTGCCTATTATTAGTCCTGTTTTGAGCAACTTTGGGGTGATGATGGTGGTGGGGGTGGGGGTGATGATGGTTGTGGTGGTGATGGGGGTGATGATAATAGTGATGATGATGATGATAATGATGATGGTTGTGGTGGTGATGGGGGTGATGATAATAGTGATGATGATAATGATAATGATGATGGTGGTGATGATAATAATAATGATGATGACGTTGGTGGTGGCAGGGGTGATGACAACGATGATGATGTCCTAAAATCAATCAAACACACCATTACTCAAATATCCAGCTTTTATTTTGTCTTTTGTAAACAGTGAGTGGCTCGAGGAGAGAAGTATCATACTGTAGAAAAAATCATTGATCATATGGCAACGTTATCTTCTAGCCTAGTATCTTTTTTTTATCTAAGTATTTCACTGAAGGAGGTTATTCAGTGAGAGAAATTTCTAAACAATATAAATATAGATACATTCGCAACAATAAGGCAATCGATGAAGGAAGAGAGTGATTATTTACAAAAGATGCCAGCTTTCACTTGGCAATTTTTTTTTTTTTTCATTTTTTTTCATTTTTTTCTTAGTTGTTAATGCTAGAGAAAAATCTCATAACATTCTTGGACACATTCTTGATGGATGGGAGACTTCATAGTGTTAATTCCTGAGCATTTCAATATTTTAAATCAATATTCTTTTAAACGTTACTTCTGTCAATTTAATAAAACACAGGTTTCATTAGTGAGCATAAGAGAGCCAAATACAACCATTTATAATAAAATATTTTGATTTTTTTATCTTATTATTTTTTGCATGTTATTTATACTGTAATTCTAGTATCAATGTATTGTAGTTTGTATCAAGTAGGATACAGGATGATATAATGGCATAACAGACAAAATGATCTGCTTAAGAAGATGTACTATAAAGTCTCCCCAGCCATCTAGAACACGACCCTCTGTTAGGCTACCACCACTGTCAGTATTCGTGCTAAAATGTTACACCTTCTGGGGTGGCAAACTACTGTACTCTATGTCTTTTTATCAGTCTGCGAGATTTATCTGCAAAGACTGACAATTTTGGTAAACAAGACATCAGTCTTAACTTCTTTCTTCTACTTTTCTCAGCAGAGTACCTTACCATATAGTACAATTATTAATTTTAATTACAATTTGGTACAAAGCACTATGAAGAAGTCAAAATGATGTCTATATCACAAGGTTTGTAAAAAGAATGGCAATAGCCAATCC
Source organism: Coenobita brevimanus (assembly GCF_032717465.1). Taxonomy (NCBI): domain Eukaryota; kingdom Metazoa; phylum Arthropoda; class Malacostraca; order Decapoda; family Coenobitidae; genus Coenobita; species Coenobita brevimanus. Next base: position 17,811,323 of record NC_136994.1, read on the forward strand.
CATTAAAAATAATAATAATAATAATAAATAATCATCATCATCATCATCATTTGAATAACATTAAAGTCTGAGGGGCACACTGGGCTGCCACCCTACAATATAAATCTTATTCATTAGTTTGGATGTAACAAAGCTGAGACTCACCATGAGTCATAGTGTAGTTCCTAGTCACCTTTTCATTATACTCCTGGCTGGAGGGAAGCACAGCCAAGGTCTGTACAGAGCAAAGACCTGTTATCCTTTATCAAGGTGGCAACTTTAAGCTTTACTAGACTATACGAGAAACATTTGTGATGATATGGCTCCTTGTGAAATCCAGAAATACTTCAAAACACAGTGTTATGTTAGTGGTCTGAAGCTTCACTAAACTGCACAAGAAACACAACTCATGCAATCTAGAAAGACTTTAATCTGTTATCTTCAGGGCTCCATTCAGCGTGAAACCCTAGCTATGTCTTCCCTCAATCCAGGCATAGGGACAGAAGGTAAGGAACTATCACAACTGTACCTTAACTTGATGCATTCTTTGAACACCCAAGGTCAACTTTAGGCTACACAGACAAACCAGTGTGTTGGTTCCATACAGCGTGTCCTCATTATCAGTCACCCTTCAAATAACATTATCCCACATCAGCTTCACAATAATCCAGAAAAATTTGTTTATTAAAGCTCAGATATTTACCCATTCACCCCTGCAGTGTGGTGATGCCATTTATATTTTAGCTTCACTACATCAAATTATATTATTAAACATGGGAAATACCTCTAAGGGACAATGAATGCTATATTAAACCCCTAAATTTCCAGATGGCACACTTAAGCAGACTAAGAGCATCTGGAAGTACAAAGAATAAAACATAAATAAAGTTCACAGGCTAAAGGGGTTATGGCTGATCCATTTTCCCCAGTTTATGGTACTAATTGTAAGGAAATACTGTAAGCTGTGATACTATGAAACACATCCCTGACTTACAATGAGGACTGCCTGTATTAGCTCTCCTGTGTGCATCACATCAAGAGACAAGAATTAAACATGGGGTTCTCTTTGTGATTTTAAGGGTCGTATTTTCATCATATAAGAAAGTTCCCTAGCACCTCTTCCCTACCAGTTTATTTCTGCAAATGGCACTTTAATATTCTCCTGAATGATATATTTATGTAAACTATTTCAACATTACAAAGATACAAGTAGCATACAAGAGAATACAAAAATTTTAAAGGAATATAAAATGCTATGGAAGAAGTGCTAGAGAGGTTCCTTAATAAACAAAGATATGGGCATGAAACCTGGTGAAAAAATAAAGTTTGCATTCATCACTGTGACAAGAGTTAATATCATGCTCTATAACCATATGCTGACCGGATGAGAAGCGGTACGTACACTAAACGTGGTATGGCCTGGCATCTGGCAAAGCCATGTTAACATGATAATTTAAGCCTATCTGAAGACAGTACAAAATTAATGTTTTCTCTGAAACTACTTAAGAAAACAATAATTACTGCTAACAATACAAAATGCTCTATCAACTGAATATTAAAGGCTGATCTCATAAAAGCCAGGAACTTGGGTTCATGTTTACTCCCCCTTCAAGAGAAAAGGGGCCTGGGGCTAAGCTACTCAATCCTGATGTTTAAGGCGAGTGACCAATCACTTTCCCCTAAATGGCATTCTGTTAATAAACTCCAACCACCCCTCGCATATACTGTATAAATATCAATACGCTGAGTGAGTCAACCTTTATACGTAAAACAGACCAACCTTAGTATCATCATCATCCTCACCTTTTCTTCCACCTAAAGAACAGGTGAGGTAGGATGCAGCAACAAGGATGGAGAGAATATGAGAGTGTGAGAACTTAATTTAAATGCATAAAATGTACCTACTTGATGCAAAACATGCCACAAACTGCAGCTGGTTCTTATGTGGAATTATACTCAACACCTTCAAACCTATGATGTATTTTGTAATATATTTTTGCTACCATTAAACAATTTTATTCAGCTTAGGACAGCCTTACTGAACTGAAGGTGTTGGGTACAGTCTCATATTTCTTACACTTCAAGGGTGCTTTCCCAAACTGAATAGCTGTAGTGGTTACTACTATTGTCAGTTTAATCTCATCTGACAAGGTTCTCCAACCCCTTTCAGCTCAGTTGTGAGCCAGGCATTGTCAGATTGAAGGGAAATTTTGACTTGTAATCAAGGAGACCCATTTCTACCTTGTTACTTATGTTCATCTAATTTCATGTAATGCTGAATTAGCATTTAACTTGGAAGAATGGCTCAGTTCCCTCAGATGAAAATAAATTGATTATAGCAGCAGACCCAGGCTCATCTGAGTGTGAATCCAGTGGGCTGCAGAATGAAGATGCCCTTCTTTCGCAATCCACCATCCTCCTTTCAATGGACAGAGAGGGGGCTGAGGGATGTTTGTATAACCCAGCAGCTCCATCACCCAGTCATATTAGTGCCACCACATGAAGGCATCCCTCTCCAGCACCCTAAAATGGAATAAAACTATCTAATGGTAGCAAAACTGAAATAAAGAACACATCATTAGACTGAAGCAGTAAAAAAATATAGCAGTATGAAGAACCTGCCATAGACAATGTTTTTATGACTTAACTGGAGTTCTAGGCTTAGAGGACATACATAAAAAAGTATTAAAATGCTGAAAATGATCACAAGATACACTATATTTACATTTTTACATGAGGTTTGATAAGGAAGGGATCAGACAGCTAGAGGAGCCGAAGTCAGTCTGGCTCTTGGATACTTATTTATTTTAGGATACTTTAAACTTACTTAGGACACTTTTAAACTCCTTGAAATCCCTAAACTCCTTGATTTTTATATTCCGGCTCTCAGATATTCATTTTAGGATACTTTAAACTTATTTAAGACCCTTTTCATTTACTTTAGGGCACTTGAAATCCCAAAACTCCTTCTCGTATAATCGAAGCAAATGAGGGTTAAAGACACAGGTACATTAATCACTTATAATTCAGTCCAGCTGATTTTTATTTTACTCCTGGTCTCTCCCTAACAGCTTTATTAGGCTTAAGACAGAATTTTCAAACTGGAGGGGGTTGGCTTGAGTCCGGGTGTATCAAAAATAAATATAAAATTGGATAATGTATTAAAGGGTTAAGCTGAGACAGGCCTTTGCTACTGTTTTGGGTGTATGCTTATGCCCATGAATCTAACATATGTTTTTAGTTTATTTTTGCAGCTACAAAGATATAAAATTACCTAGCAAAACACCTCTCACTCTGAACGGCTTAAGGTTGAATAAAGCAGTCAGGAGAGGCACAATTAACCCCTTCACTACTAGGCTGACATAAGTAAATCCTTGCTATTTCTTGGCATTATAACTCCACTTACAATAGACCTTTCAGACCTAAGAGGATTATGATGATTATACATAACTCCTCTATTGCTAAAAGTCCTAAGCTGAGTAAATTTGTGTGATGATAGGGAGAATAAACAAAAAAACACATCATTGTACTAAAAGGGTTAATATTAAAATTATGGTACTTCCTCCAGCTCAGTGGGTTAAAATTTAAATAAGTGGAAGGCCAGCCCCAAATGTTTTATGATAAGTTTTGAAGCACACGAGGAAGGTTAAATAAGCCTGGCTTCTCGATACTATTGTTGACTGTCCTTAGTGATGAGAAGCTGGCTGAGCACTTTTAAAAACAACAAGTGTTCCATAACTGCCAGCTGAGAGTGATTACAAGAGGCTGAGAGTGTTGATGGATGGAAAGTAATGTGTGGTTCACTGAGTCAGCCCATATAAGTCAACCACAAGGCTCCATTTTTAAGATCCCTCTATTTTTTGCTTCATTTCACATTAACAACAAAAACTTCCACATTCTCATATACAGCATGTAAAAGACAAAAATAAACCCCAAGCAAAAATAACCAAAATAGCATAAAAATTACAATAACAAGGGCTTGCCTGTGCATAAAACATGAAAAATAATCTGCGGCAAAAACTAGCATAAAAATTACATAGACTGTTTTCTAAATACAGTATCGTGAAGATAAAATAAGAATATTTATGAATAAGAATGATAAAAATGATACTGTCTCTTAAATATCATACGAATAAACTAAGAATAAGATAAAAAAAAGATTAAATAATAGTTATGTTAAAAGGACATTCTTCCCTAAATCCAAGGGCAAAGGTAAGAGAGAAATTAGAGATAGATTTTACAAGACAGAAATTACAAAGATAGATACTGTATTACAAAAAAAAACACAGATTTTATAAACACAGATATTACAAAGATAAGAGAGAATTACAAAGACAAGTATTACAAAGATAGAAATTAAACAAGTCAGAAATTATAGAGGCTGTTTCCCCACCCCGGAGTATCACGCAACGATGTCCATAGAATCGGGTGTGAGGGCGTCGTCAAAGGAATGGTGGGACGAGTTAGGCGAGGACACCTGAGGGGACGAGAAGACGGGGTCGCTGGTGAATGCTGGCCCGTCCTCGTCCATCAGATCTAGGTTGAACCCGCCCGACGTGAAGTCCTCAAGAAGTTCCTGCTTGGGTATGAGAAACTTGCGATAAAACAACAAGTACGGTATTGTGGTTGTGGCTGGTGAGTTTTTTTTATTTTATTAATGGCTTCAATTTTAGTAACCAATGAACTATACTGTATGTCATCCATGCACCAATATTTCATCATTTTGCAAACACAGTACCTACCTTGAATATTTTGAAAACTAACTGCATATTGTAACTAATCATAATTTGCACACTGTGTTTAATCAGATACATGCAGACACAAGGGCATGCCAGGGTTTTAAAACTAATATAGTCATGCTTTCAATATAATAAAGGTCACAGCCATATCAAAGAAAAGCCCAGCTCAGTACAATCCGTTAAAATCACGAGCAAGCTAATACTATACAGCGCTGTACTGGATTTCACAATATCAGTGGAATCAGCATACTCACTGTTCCATTCACACATACTGTGGGTGTTTTGTAATTGTACTGAACATATGCAAGCACACCATGCATTGTACTATTAGTAATGTTATGCTGGGAAGCACAAATAGGCTATAACAAATATAGGCTTGAAAATAACACACAGTTTTTTACAGTACATTACTTATACTACCAGTTTCATATGATACTAAAGAAAATGGGAGATTTCAAGAGGAATTACAAAATATACGCAGACACTATGCAATAAATTACCCAGTTCTTCACTACGTTTCCCCCCCCCTCAAAGACTACAGTAATGCTTAACAGACTTTTACAGTGTGTACAACAGAGCAGCCTCGTCCTGTCTGGCACTGTACGGCAGGTGAATAACTGACCTCTCATATCAACTGTACAATCCAGGGCTGAGATACACAAACTTATGACCAGTTCCTTGTAACCAGGATTTATTTTCTGCAGGAATGACAAAGAAAGGAGAGTGCAAAAATCTTCCCGTGTATTTAGTCCTTCCTGCTAAAGTAAATTTTGGTTATGACAGGGACTCAACTGTAAGTATGTACAAGAATCCCTTCCCAGGAGTGCAGTGAAAAGGAATAAAGGTGTACTGTATAGACATCTACTAAAAATCAAGGAAGGTACAGTAATTATAAACGAAGGTTTTCAAATAAAAAGGAACTTTAAAAAATGCATTAAAAAATGGCACAGTAGAGACTCGAATGTATGTACTGATTCATAATGCAATTGCATTTCAAATTTTTACTGTGTGTTCCTCTAGCAATATGAAGGAAGTCCTTGGTAAAAGTTAAGAATGTTTCAAATTACTGCAATTTTCTCCATATAATTGGGACTGTAAATTTGGGGAGGACTGCTAGATACACAAACTGCCAACCCAACCACAACAGGCAATATATCTTTGTACTAAGTACAGAAATGGCATTGATTAGATGGATGTACAGTGTGTCCATGACTGTGAGGCCTGGGGGACTAGGTTTACAATGGAAGAGTTGAGAGGTAGGATGGGACTGAAGTGAATTGGTGTTGTGATGAGGAGAGGTAGACTGAGGTGGTCTGGACATGTGAGAGGATGGGGGATGATAATTGGGTGCAGAAAGTGAGAAGTATTAATGTTGGGGGTAGGGGTGCAAGAGGTAGACCTAAAAAGACCTGGTACTGTACAAGGTCATTAAGTGTGACTTCAGAGATAGCAGACTGAACAGGGAAGCTGTCAGAGATCGAGCAGCATGGATAGCCGCCATTAGGTGACCAAGGCCGACTAATGAAAGCATGTTGGAGCCTTCAAAAACTAAACAAAACAAAATGAACGATTGTACAAAGCTTAATTATGGTATCCGTATGATACAACATGTGAACAAGTGGGTTGGCGGAGAGTTAGTGCCCCTCCCCATAAAACAACTAACTCAAAGACAAACAGTCACCCCTTACAGGATGATGGAATCTGACTAAAGACAGATAGATAGATGAAAGAGGAGAAAGTGATATGAATGTGATTAGTTTGTGGTCACCCCTTCTGGGATTAAGGCTTCTGGTTACTGATAGACAAAACAAGTAAATGCTATATCCAGTCTGGTTAACTGACGATTTACGGACTGAGAGACAGATATTTAAAGATTGACAGATATTTCCTTGATCACAAACATGCGAGTCTCTACCTAAACTAAAGGAAAAGCCACAGCAAACGTACGTCAAGCAGAGATCCAGTGAGACTGTAGTTGCACCTCACCTTCTTCATCTCACTCTGACCACCACTGTTATTATTATTATTATTATTGTTGTTGTTGCTAGTTACCACCTCCTTCTTGATGATCGTTGAGAGCAGGAGAGACTGGTCAATGTTTGTCTCTTCCACCTTTATCCCGTTTGAGCGGAGCTTGTTCTCCAGTTCCTGTAAATGATTAGATACAAATAATAAAAATAACAGTAGGAATAATATAAATACAGTAACAGTAATAATAATAACACAGAAATGAAAGGTTCTCGGGCCCCGTGAGGGGCATCATCCAGCCTTCTTGAGTTATCAGAGGCTGGATGACTCTGTCACTGATGCCTGTCCAGGATGCAACACAGCACCCCATACTATTAAGCACATTATGGAAGACTGCATTGCACACAATGACTGTGCCAGTAACACAACATACACTCCTTGAGAGCTCTATAGGAAAGCCCAGTCTCAGCCGTGGCCTTCCTTAGGGACTCGGGGTTGTTCGGCCAGATTGCCTAGGGAACTGCTACTACTACTACTACTACACAGTAATAACAGTGTTTTTCTCTTCCATCTTCATCCCTTTATTTCATTTACTTCTCAGACATTCTATACATTGAGTAGGGAGGTCTACTGGCTTAAGGTGCTTCAACAAGATGTGCCCCATAAGAGTTGCATCTGAGGGCTGGTTGGGTTTTACTGTTCACATATTGAGACTCAGGATAAAGTGACTGGTAACTCTTGCCTTGTGTCCTGAATAAGAAGCCTTGTCTTGAATTCCTAAGCACCTGGTGAGGCAATAGAGGAAGGGATGATAGAAAATGCAGACAGTCATCCTATACCATTAAGCGAAGAGGCCATCCATTCATCAAACAATCCATTTTTTGCTTCTGTACACCCCATCGCAGTCGAGTGTTCCTACCCGTATCCTTAGGTGTAGTTGTCTGTTCTGCTGCTCAAGGGCGCGTCGTTTTGCCTCCACTTCTTTGTTGTAGTCGGCGTCCATCTTGAGGCGGCGGATGTAGTCCACAGAGGCCTTCAAGATCTGTCCCTTGTTGTGTCGCAGGTCACGCACCAATTCAAAGTACCTGCAGAAAAATGTGTTGATGTTTATTAAAGTCACAGAATTTTACTTAAAGTTTTCAGTATGATGTTTTGGTGCAGGAGAAGGATGCCTTATACAAATGGGTGACTCAACATCCCTCAACTGCCTCCCTAACAACTCAACATCGCTCAACTCCCTCCCTAACAACTCAACATCCCTCAACTCCCTCCCTAACAACTCAACATCCCTCAACTCCCTCCCTAACAACTCAACATCCCTCAACTGCCTCCCTAACATCTCAACATCCCTCATGTCCCTCCCTAACAACTCAACATCTCTTAACTCCCTCCCTAACAACTCAACATTCCTCAACTGCCTCCCTAACAACTCAACATCCCTCAACTGCCTCCCTAACAACTAAACATCCCTCAACTGCCTCCCTAACAACTAAACATCCCTCAACTGCCTCCCTACCAACTCAACATCCCTCAACTGCCTCCCTAACAACTCAACATTCCTCAACTGCCTCCCTACCAACTCAACATCCCTCAACTGCCTCCCTAACAACTCAACATCCCTCAACTCCCTCCCTATCTCCCAAAAGAAGGATGGTGAACTGCAGGAAAATGGGAACTTCAGCCTACAGTTCGACATGTTCACATTCAGATGAGCTTGGAGACACAACAACAACAACAAAAGTTCAATTTTTTCCTCACTGATCCTCCTAGATTATTTTGTTCACCCTAAAACAACTGCCTCATATTGAACGATTTAATGAAAGCTATAGTTAAAGAGAGTATGGAGAGTGAAAGACTGATGAGGAGAGTGTATGTGAGTGAGGTGGAGGGGAGGAGAGGAAGGGGGAGGCCAAGGATGAGATGGAGGGATGGAGTGGAGAGGTATATGAGAGATGGGCTGTGTGAGCTGGAAGCAGGGCAGTGAAATGGCGGGGGACAGGGCGACATGGAGGCGATTTGTTTTTGGTTACCCCTTACGGGATTAAGGCGTCTGGCAAACGATAGATAGACATATAGCTTACTCTTCCAGTTTAAAATGTCTCTCCTTAGTTGAATAAATTTTGAGACAGAGATGACAGAATATTAAGACATCATTGTAGTACTGTACTGCAGAATTATTAAGCTGATACTGTACTTAAATACTGCACTGCTCTTGCATTTACCATTATTAATACTGTACAGTACTACAAAGCTCAATTGTTTTTCACTACAGTACTCTACAAAAACTTACAATTTTTTGCTGGGCCACTCCCATGAGGCATTATAAGTACCTCCTCTCCATAAATACCTGTAATTACAAAACTGGGCTGGTAAGTAGTTTATCTATCTATTGCCAGACACCTCAATCCCGTATGGGGTGGCCACAAACAAACTGCCTCCATGCTGCCCTGTCCAATGCCATTAAACTATCCTCCCCCCAACTCACACACCCCTCTCTCATATAGCCTACCTCTCCACTCCATCCCTCCATCTCATCCACCTCCACCTAACTCACATACACTCTCCTCATTAGTCTGTCACACTCCATTCTCTCTACATGGTTTATGATTGATGGATAATGCTGGGTCATCTGTTCCTTTATACTTCACTACTGTTTGAGCTTAGAATAATTTACCACAGCTGTAGGCAGTACCACAGCTGCGAAACAGGAAATAAAGTAGGCTATAAAAATGGTGATAAATGCTGATGGGCACTAAAGCTGAAGGGTAAATATGTGGTAGGATTCTAATGAAAGAGTTTCATATGGTACTGCAATATTTTTTCTCCCTTTTATTTCCAGATGCATATATATTTAGGTGGGAAAGGAGGTCCAGATGATGGTGATGGTGATGATGAACATTTATTTAGCTTAGGAAGAGACTTTTCAAACTGAATGAGTTAACCTAACCTAATGTAACCTATGCAAACTTTACCCAACCTACCCAAACTGATCCAATCTTACCTAACCTTGCCTAACTTAACCTTGAAACCAAAACACATGCAGGATCTAAAAATTGTAAAAAATAAAAAAAACGTAAATGGGCACTAATTTTTGACGGCTAAAAGGCCGTAGGGGTATGATTAAGGCATTAGGGTACTCACGGTTCATTGATCTTGGGTAGCAGCGTGGCCAACTCCTTAATGCGGTCGTTGATGTTGAACCGGCGTCTTCTCTCAACTGGATGGTGAGAGACGGAAGGTAAGTCGGGTGTGGGTGAATGAAGGGGACAGAATGGGAGGGAGGAGAGGATAGAAGGAGGAAAGGAAGGAAGGAGAAGAGAAGAGGAGGAGGAGAAAAGAGGAGGAGGAGAGGAGGGAAGGAGGAGAGGAGAGAAGGTAGAAGAGGCAGAAGTGTGAAGAGAGTAAAGAAAGTGAAATGGAGACAAAAAGGGAAGATGAAGGGTAGGTACGGAGGAGAGGGGAGAAGGTGGAGAGGAGAGACGGAGGAGAGGAGGAAAGAGGAAGAGTAGGGAAGGTAGAAGAGGCAGATGTGGGAACAGATTAGCAAAGTGAATCAAGAAATGAACAAGATGGATATGAATAGACAGCATGAGAGGGAAGGAGGAAAGGAGGGAAGATGAAGAGGTAGGAATGGGGAGAAAGTAGAGAAATGATACAGGAAATAAACACGGTAGATGTGAATGGAAAGAAGGAGAGAGATGAAGGGGCTGAAAGGAGGAAAGGGAGGGTGAAGGAAGAGGATGGGTTTGATAAGGGAGAGTAAACAGAGAAGTGAATGAGAGAGAAGAACGGAGAAAGGAAGGACGGGTGAATGAGGAGGGGAGAGAATGAGAGGGAGGGAGGAAAGGGAAGAGGAAATGGGGGGAAACTGAGTGGGAGGGCAGAAGAGGGAAGAGGCAGGGGAAGAAGAGGAGACGAAATGAGAGAGTGAGAAGAAGAGGCAAGAAGAGGAGGGAGGAAAGGGAAGAAAGAAAAGGAAAGGGTAGAAGTGGGAAGGATGAATGGAAAGGAAGAAACAGAGAGAGAGAGAGAGAGAGAGAGAGAAAGAGAGAGAGAGAGAGAGAGAGAGAGAGAAATAGCTAAATTTTAAGGTAAAGTTATGATAAATGGGTTTACTTATATCAGAATGTAACATCACCATCATCATTCATCACCATCATCATTCATTCATTCATCACCATCATCATTCATTCATTCACAGATGCGATTCCTCCTCCTCCTCATCATCATCATTGTCACCATTCATTCATGATCTTACTCTTCCTCCTCCTCCTCATCATCATCATCATCATCACCATTCATTCATGATCTTACTCTTACTCTTCCTCCTCATCATCATCATCATCCATTCATTCATGATTCCACCACCAACTGCCACAACCACATCCATCAACCACCAGATCCACCACAACCACCACCACCACTACCTTACTCACTCATATTATGGTTATCATTCTTCTGCCTGTCCTTCATGTACGCCATCAACACCAACCACTCTTACTACCACAACAACCACCACAACCACTACCAACAATCACTACCACCACCAACTACCACTACCACAACCCAACTCACTGATAGTATGGTTCCCCTTCTGTGTTTCACATGGAGAACCATTTACAACCACTCTTACTACCACAACCACACTACTCATACTGCACGTATCTTCAAACTACTACTACCACCACCACCACAACCACACTGCTCACTCATATTGTGCTTACCTTCAAATTACCACAACCACCACCACCACCACCACAACCACACTGCTCACTCATATTGTGCTTATCTTCAAACTACCACAACCACATTAATAACTCATCATGTGCCTACCTTCAAACTACCACAACCACAACCACACTACTCACTCATATTGTGCCTACCTTCACTCTACCACCACCACCACCACAACCACACTACTCATATTGTATCTTCAAACTACCACTACCACCACAACCACACTACTCACTCATCATGTGGTTATCTTCAAACTACCACCACCACCACCACAACCATACTACTCACTCATATTGTGCTTACCTTCAAACTACCACAACCACACTGCTCACTCATACTGTGCTTATCTTCAAACTACCACAATCACCACCACCACCTCAACCACACTACTCATCATGTGCCTACCTTCAAACTACCACCACCACCACCACCACCACCACACTACTCACTCATATTGTGGTTATCCTTCTTCTGCCTGTCCTTCATATACGCCACCATCTGCTGCTCGTTTAGTGTTCCCGTTTCTGGCTTGACTTGGGAGACTTCGCCAGGGCAGGAGGCAGAGGAGGGTGTGAGAGAGCCGCCCTTCCCCCCCATGTACCCATTCAGACCAAGGATGTTGCATAGTGAGTCGGGCACACTGTTGTTTCCCTGTTTGAAAAAAATGACGGTTAGTAACGTCTTCGTACTCTCTCTCTCTCTCTCTATCTCTCTCTCTCTCGCTGTTGTTTCCCTGTTTGAAAGAAATGACGGTTAGTAACGTCTTCGTACCTCCTCCCCGGACTCTCTCTCTCTCTCTCTCTCTCTCTCTCTCTCTCACGCTACTGTTACCTTGTTAGAAGAGTGACAATGACCGTGAATGAATGAGAGGGATGGATGTGAAAGGTGGATATGAGTTGGAGAGAAGACAGCCAGATGACAGGGAGACGTGGAAGCGATTTGTTTGTGGCCACCCCTTACGAGATTAAGACATCTAGTGGCAGAGAAAAAGAAGAGGAAGAGTGAATATGGGGACATTAAAAAATCCAATGACGGTGAGTGACAGTGAGAGGGAGGGGTGTATATGAGGGTGTGAGCTGGAGACAAGGAAACCAGGCGACCGAAGGCAGGTTACATGGAGGCGATCGATTCCTGTCCTCTGCTGGTCGGGTGATTTACAAGATGAGGTGGAGGGATGGAGTTGAGAGGTATATGAGAGAGAGGGGAGTGAGTTGGGGAGAGGGTTGTCAAATGGTGGGTGACAGAGCGACTTGGAGGCGTTTTGTCTGCGGCGACCCTTTGCAGGATTAGGGCGTCGGGCTATAGATAGATAGATAGATGTCTCGTGTACAGAAACAGGGGGAGAGTGAAGAGCAGGAAATAAAAAAAATATCTAAATACTGCACATCCCAGAGAAAAGATATTTATTTGACACAATTGGGAATATAAATACTAATCATCCACACCTTCCTTTCCCACCTCAAGGTAGGGTCAGGTAGGGTCCAGAGCGCATATATATACGAGGATCGTTCAAAAAGTTTTGGCAACAGGGTATTAAAAGCAAAATTAATAGAGATACACATTTAATGAAGTTCACACTCCTTCAACATACTCTCCTCTAAGGTTTACACACTTCTGGTGCCGTGTCATCCACTTAACAAAGCACTGCCAGTACTCAGAAACAGGTGTACTCTTCAGTTCTGAATTTATCCTGCTGGCAAGGTCCTGTTCCCTTCAAAAATGGATCCCAGCAAGTTTTTGTGACAACTTAAGGAGTAGCCAAAAGTCACACGGTGCCAGGTCAGGACGGCACCCTGTGACTTTTGGCTATTCCCTAAACTGTCAGAAAAACTTGCTGGGATCCATTTTTGAAGGGAACAGGACCTTGCCAGGAGGATAAATTCAGAACTGAAGAGTATACTTGTTTCTGAGTACTGGCAGTGCTTTGTTAAGTGGATGACACGGCTCCAGAAGTGTGTACACCTTAGAGGAAAGTATGTTGAAGGAGTGTGAACTT
>NC_136994.1:17829741-17854741 GCF_032717465.1 Coenobita brevimanus
CGCTCTGCTAAGTCACCGCTGGTCTCCCGTTACGTCCTGCACATTTACCATCCCCCTCCGCCCGCAACCGACAAGACCCGGGTTCGATCCTTGTCATCCTCCCCCTCCCGCAACCGACTAATCCCGGGTTCGATTTCTGGACCGACCAAAATTACGACTAAAATAGGAATACATGTAAATTGTTACGGGTTCTCCTCCTCCTCTTCTTCTTCTTCTTCTCCTCCTCCTCCTCTTCTTTTCTTCTTCATTTCCTCCTCTTCATCCTCTTCTTCTCCTCTTCGTCTTCTTCTTTTCTCCTCCTCCTCTTCTTTTTTTCTTCTCCTCCTCGTCTTCTTCACCTCCTCCTCCTCCTCTTCTCTTCGTCTCCTCCTCCTCCTCTTCGTCTTCTTCTTATCCTCCTCTTCCTCTTTCCTTCTCTTTCTCCTCCTCTTCCTCCTTTTCTTCTTCTTCTCCTCCTCCTCCTTCTTCTATTTTTTCTCCTCCTCCTTTTCGTCTTCATCTCCTCCTCTTCTTCTTTTCTTCTCCTCGTTTCTTCTCCTCCTCCTCTTTGCCTTCGTCCTGTTTTTATATCCTCCTCCGCCTCCTCCTCCTACTAATTCTACTACAAACACTACTACTACTACTACTACTAACGCTACTACTGCTACTACTACTACTACTACTACGAACACCACAACCACCACCACCACCATTACCACTACTACTACCACTTGCAGCAGCTCCATTCCAGCCAAAGATTGTACAGAATGAGTCACAGGTGCAAAAGTGTTAAGTATTCACATAAATTCTTAAGTAAAATACCCATCCAAGAAGGAAAGTAAATATGGCTCCTTTATAAGTACTTAAGTGTATTTTATAAGTAGATAAAATAGATAAAATATTAGACGTGAATTCAAAGGAAAGGATAAGTTAATCTTGAAATATGTTTGGGGGCCCGACAGTGAGAGAGAGAGAGAGAGAGAGAGAGAGAGAGAGAGAGAGAGAGAGAGAGAGAGAGAGAGAGAGAGAGAGCCGACCTTTGCGTTAATCCTTATTCGTTACAAAAGCATCAGGGAAAAATTGTGTGTGTGTGTGTGTGTGTGTGTGTGTGTGTGTGTGTGTGTGTGTGTGTGTGTGTGTGTGTGTGTGTGTGTGAGAGAGAGAGAGAGAGAGAGAGAGAGAGAGAGAGAAATGGGTTGGAGCAATTTTCCATTCCAAACTTCTCATAGGGAAGGGGTTGCAAATGATTAAGTGTTTTATTATTATTATTATTATTATTACTATTATTACTACTAGTACTACACTACTACAACTACTACTACTGCTATAACTACTGCTACTATTATCATCATCATCATCATCATCCCTGTTTTACTATTATTATTATTATTATTATCATTATTATTATTATTATTATTACTACTACTACTACTACTACTATCATCATCATCACCCCTACGTTGGATAATACACGAATAGGCTGATAAGAGGGCATCGTACTGAAAGGGTTAACTACCTACCATGTCCCTTATCACCCAGCTCCTACCATATCCCCTTATCACCCAGCTCCTACCATGTCCCTTATCACCCAGCTCCTACCATATCCCCTTATCACCCAGCTCCTACCATGTCCCTTATCACCCAGCTACCATGTCCCTTATCACCCAGCTACCATGTCCGTTATCACCCAGCTCTACCATGTCCCCTTATCACCCAGCTCTACCATGTCCCTTATCACCCAGCTCTACCATGTCCCTTATCACCCAGCTACCATATCCCTTATCACCCAGCTACCATGTCCCTTATCACCCAGCTACCATATCCCTTATCACCCAGCTACCATGTCCCTTATCACCCAGCTCTACCATGTCCCTTATCACCCAGCTCTACCATGTCCCTTATCACCCAGCTCTCACCATGTCCCTTATCACCCAGCTCCTACCATGTCCCTTATCACCCAGCTCTACCATATCCCCTTATCACCCAGCTCTACCATATCCCCTTATCACCCAGCTACCATGTCCCTTATCACCCAGCTCTACCATGTCCCTTATCACCCAGCTCTACCATGTCCCTTATCACCCAGCTACCATGTCCCTTATCACCCAGCTCTACCATGTCCCTTATCACCCAGCTCTACCATATTCCCTTATCACCCAGCTCTACCATGTCCCTTATCACCCAGCTACCATGTCCCTTATCACCCAGCTCTACCATGTCCCTTATCACCCAGCTCTACCATGTCCTCTTATCACCCAGCTCTACCATGTCCCTTATCACCCAGCTCTACCATGTCCTCTTATCACCCAGCTCACCTGTGACCTAAATTAAGGTCAGGTAATTACTTTAAAAGGTCAGGTAATTCAACAAGAAAAGGGCTTAAGGTTGTGACAGGCTGGAGAGAAATTAAAGAGACTGCCATGCTCTCTCTCTCTCTCTCTCTCTCTCTCTCTCACACACACACACACACACACACACACACACACACAATTTTTCCCTGATACTTTTGTGACGAATAAGGATCAACACAAAGGTCTCTCTCTCTCTCTCAGCCACACACCGACCTTGCATGGCTGGAAAGGCCCCCCAAAAAAAAAAAAATATAGTGATGAGAGAGAGAGAGAGAGAGAGAGAGAGAGAGAGAGAGAGAGAGAGAGAGAAAACGTCTCAAGGTCATTAGTTTACGCAAAATGTCTGGAACACTCTGTCTGTCTGTCTTTCTCTCTCTCTCTCTCTCTCTGTAAAGCCATCTGAAAACGAAAGAAGAGAAATAAAAAGTGACTAGGTGATGGAAGAAGTAGGCAGCACTACATTAAGTGAAAGGATGGCGGTGAGAAACAGGAAGAGAGGAGGGCAAACACAGAGAAAGAATGATAAAGGTAAAGGACGAAATAGGCAGCACTACATTAAGTGAGTGGATGGTGGTGCGAAATAGGAAGAGAGGAGGGCAGACACAGAGAAAGAATGATAAAGGTGAAGGAAGAAGTAGGCAGCACTACATTAAGTGAGTGGAAGATGGAAGAAAGGAGGGCAGACACGAAAGAAATATGCAGCACTACATTAAGTGAGTGGATGATGGAAGAGAGGAGGGCAGACATGAAAAGAATGACAAAGGTGAAGGAAGAAGTAGGCAGCACTACAATAAGTGAGTGGATGATGGTGATAGGAAGAGAGGAGGGCAAAAACAGAGAAAGAATGATAAAGGAGAAAGAAGAGTAACAGAAAGAGACAGGAAAGATGGAAGAAATAGGAATAGAGGAGGACAGACACAGAAAAAGAATGACAAAGGTGAAGGAAGAAGTTGGCAGCACTACATCAAGTGAGTGGATGATGGTGATGGGAAGAGAGGAGGGCAGAGAACGATAAAGGTGAAAGAAGAGTAATAGAAAGAGACAGGAAAGACGGGAGAAATAGGCAGAGAGGACGACAAACACAGAAAAATAATGACAAAGGTGAAGGAAGAAGTAGGCAGCACTACATCAAGTGAGTGGATGA
Source organism: Coenobita brevimanus (assembly GCF_032717465.1). Classification (NCBI taxonomy): domain Eukaryota; kingdom Metazoa; phylum Arthropoda; class Malacostraca; order Decapoda; family Coenobitidae; genus Coenobita; species Coenobita brevimanus. The sequence goes on from NC_136994.1 coordinate 17,833,216, forward strand.
TGGTGAAAAATAGGAAGAGAGAAGGGCAAACAGTAAACACAGAAAAAATGATGGTGGTGGTGAAGGAAGAAGTAGGCAGCGCTACATCAAGTGAGTGGATGATAGTCGCCACCACCTACCACTAATATTGAACGTACGAAATAATACGTTGTTGTGTGCCTCTCCGCCTGGCCACACCATCCGCCATGAAAACTAGTTCCTACTACTTTGTTTTGGCGCCAAATTTGAATCCATCTGACACACAAGAAGGGGGGTTTGTGGTTTAAAATGCAAAATAAATCGCTAACTAAGAGGTTTTACGAAGCTCTCCCCATGCCACCAAGAAAATATCCCCCCCCCCGTCTCTCTCTCTCATGCAATTCTTATATCTGATTCTGTTTCTTGCATTACCTATCCTTATATTCTCTCTCTCTCTCTCCCTCTCTCTCATATATGCAGTTCTTATTCTGTTTCTTGCATTACCTATCCTTATATTCTCTCTCTCTCTCTCTCTCTCTCTCTCTTATATGCAATTCTTATTCTGTTTCTTGCATTACCTATCCTTATATTCTCTCTCTCTCTCTCTCTCTCTCTCTCTCTCTCATATATGCAATTCTTATTCTGTTTCTTGCATTACCTATCCTTATATTCTCTCTCTCTCTCTCTCTCTCTCTCTCTCTCTCTCTCATATATGCAATTCTTATTCTGTTTCTTGCATTACCTATCCTTATATTCTCTCTCTCTCTCTCTCTCTCTCTCTCTCTCTCTCTCATATATGCAATTCTTATTCTGTTTCTTGCATTACCTATCCTTATATTCTCTCTCTCTCTCTCTACTGCATAGGGGGAAAAAATCAAGGGGTACACCGTTTAAAAATCCATAGACAAAAAACTAGTTCCTTACAAGATGCTGGCGCCAGTAGGGTCTCTCTCTCTCTCTCTCTCTCTCTCTCGGTGCTTGGTTTGCACTTTATACACACACACACACACACACACACACACGGATATTAGACAGCTTAGGTATGTGTCCGTCGCCAGTGTCAATGCTAACAAAGGGAGAGGGGAGGGGAGGGGAGGGGAGGGGAGGGGAGGGGAGGAGAAGGGAGGGGAGGGGAGGGGAAAAGAAATGATAGGAAGGAGGAGGGAAGGAAGAAGGAAGGAAGATGGGATGAGGAAGGAAAAGGGGAAGAGGAAGATGGGGAGGGGGAGGAGGGGGAAAGGGATGGGTGGGGAGGGGGAGGGGGAGGGGTGTGTTAGGCCATGGAGGGGTGGGGGGGCGGGGGCGGTATGGTGGGTGGAGGGGGTAATAATCTGTCCTAATTCACAAAAAATACTTAAGAATTTTGTAACTATTCTTAAGTGAGATTAAGTATTCTTGGAAGGATTAGTGACGTGGAAAGATATACTGTGTGTGTGTGTGTGTGTGTGTGTGTGTGTGTGTGTGTGTGTGTGTGTGTGTGTGTGTGTGTGTGTGTGTGTGTGTGTGTGTGTGTGTGTGTGTGAGAGAGAGAGAGAGAGAGAGAGAGAGAGAGAGAGAGAGAGAGAGGAAACAGAGATAAGGCAGAAAATTAATGCTTGAGAGAGAGAGAGAGAGAGAGAGAGAGGAACCAGAGATAAGGCAGAAAATTAATGCTTGAGAGAGAGAGAGAGAGAGAGAGAGAGAGAGAGAGAGAGAGAGAGAGAGAGAGAGAGAGAGAGAGGAACCAGAGATAAGGCAGAAAATTAATGCTTGAGAGAGAGAGAGAGAGAGAGAGGAACCAGAGATAAGGCAGAAAATTAATGCTTGAGAGAGAGAGAGAGAGAGAGAGAGAGAGAGAGAGAGAGAACCTGTCCCATTCAGTAGTAGTAGTAGTAAAAACATTGTCCATACTGCGTTAAAAACTCAGGTAGTGGTCGCCATACTGGGAAAGAAAAACTGGTTGGCGACTATGTAACTTGGCGCCAATGAACCCCCCCCCGCCCCTCTCTCTCTCTCTCTCACATATTCTGCCTAGTCATTTCTGGTTCCTCTCTGCCTGTCTGTCTGTCTGTCTGTCTGTCTGTCTGTCTCTCTCTCTCTCTCTCTCTCTCTCTCTCTTTCACTCTCTCTAAAAATAACCTGAAAAGATAAAAACACCTCTCTCTCTCTCTCTCTCTCTCTCCTGAATTCGGAGAGAGAGAGAGAGAGAGAGTGTCGTAGTGAAGAGGCTGAGTACGTAGGTAATACTGAGGTAAAGACTGAGAAGTGCGTAGTAGGAGGGAGGAAGGGAGAGAGGGAGGGAATGGAGGGGGAAAGAGAGGGAGGGAATGGAGGGGGAGGAGAAGGGGGGGGAGGAGAAAGTGAGGGAAGGAAGGGAGGGGGGAGGAGAAAGGGAGGGAAGGAAGGGAGGGGGGAGGAGAGAGGGAGGGAAGGAAGGGAGGGGGGAGGAGAGAGGGAGGGAAGGGAGGATGGGTAGAAGAAGAAAAAGAAGGAGAAAGAGTTTGTGGCAGGAGGAGGAGGAGGAGGAGGAGGAGGAAGAGGAAGAGGAAGAGGAAGAGGAGGAAGGGAAGGAGGGTGAAGTCTGCAAGGAAAATACCCACTCCATAACACTGCAATTACCAACATCAATAACCACAACAGATACGCAATTAAACCACTAAATAACACGTGACTGATGGATACCTGATAAACCACAAGGAAATGGAAATACGAACCACTCTCTCTCTCTCTCTCATTGGTGTACATTCTCTGCTTTCCTACTTGTAATTAATCTCTCTCTCTCTCTCTCTCTCCTTCCAGACCTTCATAGCAGCCAATCTTTATGAGGAAAATTTGATCAGAAAGTCGAATTGGTCACAAAGTTTTTTTTTTTTTTTTTTTTTTGAGGCTGTACTTTTTCGAAAATTGTACTCACTATAATGAAGACGTGTTTGCTTGTTTGTTTGTTTGTTTGGATGATAATGATGTATATTTTTGATGTTTGCTGGGTGTGGGTGGGTTGATTTGGGGTGTAACTGTGTGTGTGTGTGTGTGTGTGTGTGTGTGTGTGTGTGTGTGTGTGTGTGTGTGTGTGTGTGTGTTACTACTGCTACTACCACTATCACCACAACACTACTATTATTGCTACTACTACTACTGCTACTGCTACTACTACCCCTCTATCACTAGTACTACAACAACAACTACTACTACTACTACTACTGGTAATTAATAATAATAATAATAATGATAAGAGGAGGAGGAGGAAGAAGAAGAAGAAGAGGAAGAAGAAGAAGAGGAAGAACAAGAAGAAAAAGAAGAAGAGGAGGAGGAGGAGGAGGAGGAAGACGAGAGAAGACGAACCAGGACAATGTACAAAAAAAGAAAAAAAGAAAAAAAAAAGAATATCTAGGGCAGTGAACTCGACAGGGTAGAAAAACAACAACGACAATGAACAATAATAACAACAATTCACCTCGTCTCAAATTAGGAAGAACAAAGAACGAGTAGAACACAGAAGAACGTTTGGGAAGATCAGAAATAACATACATACATATATACATACATACATACACACAAGCATACATATTCAGCGAGGCCAGAAATAATATCATTGAGTAAGACACATACATACATTACACACACACACACACACAGCATGGAAAATTACGTAGAAGTACATTACCACAATCACTAAACACACACACACACACACACACACACACACACACACACACACACACACACACACACACACAGCACGGAAAATTACGTAGAAGTACATTACCACAATCACTAAACACACACACACACACACACACACACACACACACACACACACACACACACAGAGCACGGAAAATTACGTAGAAGTACATTACCACAATCACTAAACACACACACACACACACACACACACACATACACACACCACGGAAAATTACGTAGAACTACATTATGATAATCACAACACACACACACACACTCACACACACACACACACACACACACACACACACACACACACACACACACACACACACACACACACACATACACACTAAGTCAGAAATTGATAGTCACAAGAATAATGATACCTTTTTTTACCTGACTAAATAAATGAGTTCTCCCAGCCTTGGTTTTTTGTGCCACGCTGTTGTCATTTGTCTTCTTGTCATACCCTGTTACTGAGTTTGCTGTTGTTGCTGTCGCTTGAGTTTATTTTGTTATGTTTTTATCATGTTTACACCCCTGTTTGTCTGTCTGTCACCAGGATTACTCAAAAACTAAAAGAGGGATTTGGACCAAACTTGGTGGGTAGATAGCCCATGTCCCAGGGAACAAGCGATTAAGTTTTGGGACATATCCGGATCGTATTACTGATTCTGGATCCGGAAAACATTTATGGTGAAACCCTAATCAGTGATAAGAAAACCTAACCCATTATAAAGAGTGGTTTGGAAATTACGCTGCCCTTGTCGGAGAGATGCGCTCCACTGAGTGACCCTCTAGTTTAGGCTAAAATGGGACTTTGTTTTGCGTCATTTCTTGGGTGCTCTCTCTTTCTCGTGTGTGTGTGTGTGTGTGTGTGTGTGTGTGTGTGTGTAAACAAAATACCTCTTCTGTGTGCTCCACTAATGCGTATGTGTGTGTGTGTGTGTGTGTGTGTGTGTGTGTGTGTAGCATGGCACTCAACTACTTCCCTAAACACAACCATCACTGTACATTCAAGGTCCCTACTTCAGCTTCGAATGACAACAGTATCATCACTCTGAAAAATGACCATCACTACTTCTGCATGCTCAATGATACCTATCTTGCCTACTGACGTCACTAATGGCGTGATAATGGAAATAATAACAAGGCTTCAACTGCCATTATCCCTTCCCTAATCATGGTGTAGGAAGGACACTAAACTGCCTTCCTTCATCCTCTAAAAATAATAATAAAAATAATGATAACAGTAGTAGTAGTAGTAGTAGCAGTAATAATCTATCTATCTATCTATCTATTGCCAGACGCCTCAATCCCGTCTGGGGTGGCCACAAACAAATCGCCTCCAAGTCGCCCTGTCCCCCGCCATTTCACTGCCCTGCTCCCAACTCACACCCCACTCTCTCATATGCCTCTCCACCCCATCCTTCCATCTCATCCCGGGCCTCCCCCACCCTCTTCCCCCCTCCACCTTACTCACATACATTCTCTTCGTCAGTCTTTCACCCTCCATCCTCTCAACATGGCCAAACCACCTCAGTGTGTTCCTCATAACGTTTCCTATCACATCCACATCCACACCACAACGCTCCTCTATATCCTCATTCGTCAGTTTGTCTCTCCATGTGACTCCACAGGCTCCTCTTAAATAACTCATTTCCACTGCTCTCACTCTTGACTTGTGTCCTTCCAACAACGTCCAAGCTTCACTTCCGTACGTTAGAGTTGGTATCACAATACTGTCGTGTAGTAACTTTTTCACTTCCATGCTCACTTCCCTGTTTCTTATCACTGCTTTCATAGAACCAGCAACCTTTCTTCCCTGCTGTACCCTTTCAAGCACTTCACCCTCCAAACCTCCATCCTTACTCATCACACTACCCAAGTACTTAAACGTACTCACATTTTCCAATTCCTCACCATCCAACCTCGCTGTACATTCACTAACTTCACCTCTCTCAAAGACCATCACTTTACTCTTCCCTACATTCACCTTTAGATTCCGTTTCTTACACACTCTCCCAAACTCATCCACCAAGCCTTGCAGCTCCCCTTCGTCTTCACTCAACAACACAGTATCATCTGCAAACAACAGTACAGGGAGTTTCCAAACACTTTCCTCTCTCACCAGAGCCACTCCAACATCCACTACCCTACCTTGTACCTCTTTTATTACCCCATCCATGTACAGATTGAACAACCATGGAGACATGACACATCCCTGTTTCAGCCCAACTTTCAAAGAGAAAAATTCACTTAGTTCACCATCCACACGCACTGCAGCCTTCGCACCATCGTACATACTCTTCACAGCATTCAACAACTTCCCATCTACTCCATATATTCTTAATACTTTCCACAATCCTTGTCTATCCACCCTGTCATATGCTTTCTCCAAATCCATGAAAGCCGCATACAACTTCTTTCCCTTCTCTAGAAACTTTTCCACTAACGATCTAAGAATGAATATCTGATCTACACAACCTATAATAATAATAATAATAATAATCCCAGACTTGCATTACAAACATGAATTGAGATGATGCAAAACAGGCTACACTCTTTTCACTTTAAACTGGTCGAGAGAGAGAGAGAGAGAGAGAGAGAGAGAGAGAGAGAGAGAGAGAGAGAGAGAGAGACGAAAAGGGCTACGAAACAATTTTAAAAGCGTAAAAAAACACATCAGCGGGAGGAGACAGGGAGAGACTCGTTTCAACCCCCTAATGTAAACAAACCCCGTGACCAGAGCTAGCCACGTGAGCCTACCTGCAGCGCCTGGGTCCACGTCTGGCTCTCATACCCTTCTTTCTCTGGGATGCTTACCTGCAGGGGAGAAAAGAGGGGGAATGAGAGGATCCGCCAGTGTGTGTGTGTGTGTGTGTGTGTGTGTGTGTGTGTGTGTGTGTGTGTGTGTGTGTGTGTGTGTGTGTGTGTGCAATACAGGTGTTGTTCCACAGGTGTCCATCCCCAATTAACCTGTCTTTGCACACCTCTCTACCCTTCCTAAGCTGGAGCGATGGATTGGAGTGAACTTACAATGGATTCTCTCTCTCTCTCTCATATAGGTCTGGTTGTCAGGAGAAAGAGAATTGGATAGAATGATTAATGAGAGAGAGAGAGAGAGAGAGAGAGAGAGAGAGAGAGAGAGAGAGATGAACAGATAATTACATATTGGAAAGCAGATTAAAAAAATGAGAGAGAGAGAGAGAGAGAGAGAGAGAGATGAACAGATAATTACATATTGGAAAGCAGATAAAAAAAAATGAGAGAGAGAGAGAGAGAGAGAGAGAATCACTAGGTAAACCAGCAACTCTTCACAGATGCGCTCAAGCTTGATTCCGGGTGGTAAATAGTATGCCATGAGCCCGGGTGGTCATTAGTATGCTTCCACATTTACGAAAATCATTTTTTTTTTTTAACTTGAAAAGACTGAGATAGTTATATAGACAGAAGGATAGATACATAGATAGATAGAGAGATGAACAGATAGATAGACTGATAGATAGATGGATAGATAGACAGATGAAGAGATAGCCGAGGTGATAATTCTGTATCGTGAAACAAGTGACATATATAAAGAATGTGTGTGCGTGCGTGTGTGTGTGTGTGTGTGTGTGTGTGTGTGTGTGTGTGTGTGTGTGTGTGTGTGTGTGTGTGTGTGTATGTGTGTGTGTAGATAGTTAGATTGACAGACAGACAGATAGACAGACAGATGAGAGAGAGAGAGAGAGAGAGAGAGAGAGAGGGAGGGGGGGAGTAGGTAGGAAGGTAGGCTGGTAGGTTAGGCAGGCAGGTAGATAACGAAATAGAGACAGACAGACAGATAGACAGTCAGTGTGGGTGGGATAATAGTTAACTGACATAATTACTAACTCAAAAAAAAGAAAACTATAATTAGGAGAAAGTACCAATATATAAAATAAAAACATAAAAAATAAAATAGCTTGCCCCACCCTTCCTACCCGACGTTCAATTTAGATGGGGAACGGAGGGTGTGTGCAATACGACGAGTCACAATTAATACTATACTCCTTTTGCTCTAACTTGGCCTAAAATTCCCCTCTCTCTGTCATTAATCTAGAGTTGCTAGTCAAGAAGAAGTGCTATGGAAAGGATGTAGAGACCTAGCATTAGAATATGATGCTCGTCACGAAGAAGTGCTTTGGAAATGGTGTCGAGACCTGGCACTAGAATATGATGCTAGTCACGAAGAAGTGCTATGGAAATGATGTAAAGACGTGGTACTAGAATATGATGCTAGTCACGAAGAAGTGCTTTGGAAATGGTGTCGAGCCGTAGCATTAGAATATGATGCTAGTCACGAAGAAGTGCTTTGGAAATGGTGTCGAGACCTAGCACTAGAATATGATGCTAGTAACGAAGAAGTGCTATGGAAATGATGTAAAGACGTGGTACTAGAATATGATGCTTGTCACGAAGAAGTGCTTTGGAAATGGTGTAGAGCCGTAGCATTAGAATATGATGCTAGTCACGAAGAAGTGCTTTGGAAATGGTGTCGAGACCTGGCACTAGAATATGATGCTAGTCACGAAGAAGTGCTATGGAAATGATGTAAAGACGTGGTACTAGAATATGATGCTAGTCACGAAGAAGTGCTTTGGAAATGGTGTCGAGCCGTAGCATTAGAATATGATGCTAGTCACGAAGAAGTGCTTTGGAAATGGTGTCGAGACCTAGCACTAGAATATGATGCTAGTAACGAAGAAGTGCTATGGAAATGATGTAAAGACGTGGTACTAGAATATGATGCTTGTCACGAAGAAGTGCTTTGGAAATGGTGTAGAGCCGTAGCATTAGAATATGATGCTAGTCACGAAGAAGTGCTTTGGAAATGGTGTCGAGACCTAGCACTAGAATATGATGCTAGTCACGAAGAAGTGCTATGGAAATGATGTAAAGCCGTGGTACTAGAATATGATGCTAGTCACGAAGAAGTGCTATGGAAATGGTGTAAAGCCGTGGTACTAGAATATGATGCTAGTCACGAAGAAGTACTATGGAAAGGGTGTAAAGCCGTGGTACTAGAATATGATGCTAGTCACGAAGAAGTGCTGTGGAAAGGGTGTAAAGCCGTGGTACTAGAATATGATGCTAGTCACGAAGAAGTGCTATGGAAATGGTGCAGAGCAGTGGTATTTTTTCCTGCACTGAGCTACGTGAAATAAGCTGCAAAAGGACGAAAATCTGGGCCAGGCTAAAAAGGTATAAGCCATCTCTGCATTGCCTCACGCTGCATCCTGTGAGGGGTGGCTTGGACGAACGGATCTACATGTATTACTGCTACTACTACTACTGCCACTATTACTACTAGAATTACAACTACTACTACTACTACTGCTGTTACTACTACTACTGTAACTACTACTACTACTACTACTACTACTACTGTTACTACTACTACTGTAACTACTACTACTACTACTATTATTATTATTATTATCATTATTATTATTGCTACTATTACATTATTAACATCATCATCATCACTACCAATATTCTCAGCATCATTATCATCTGTAAAACAACCTTATATAACTAAAATAATAATAATAATAATAATAATAATAATAATAATAATAATAATAGTCTTAAAATTCACTGATGTAACAGTTCTTCCAAAAACATTTTTTTTTTTTTTTTTTTTAAATAACAGAACGGAGGAAGGAAAAACAAATGGAGGAAAAAAATAATCCATACACCAGATTACTGGTGTCCTCTGTTCATAAAATATCTGTAACAGTTAGACTTGAACAGTTGTAGGTTGAAATTTGGAGGAAAACAACTCTGGGGAAGCGAGTTCCAGAGAGATGCAGTTCGGGGAATGAAAGAATTCTGATAGGCAGAAGTTCTGCAATTTGGTTGAGTGACATTCCAGTCATGAGCGCTACCAGATGCCCGTGCAGCACGAGGGAAGGCATGGAGAGGTGGCACCATGGACGCAACTTCGTCGGAGCATTTGCCAAAAAAATATCTGTAAAATAATGCAAGGGAGGCAACATTCCTTCTTACTTGTAGGGGAAGTAGTTTATATGTAATGGCAGGATTGTTAATGATTCTAACAGCTTTATTCTGAATTTTGTCTAGTTGTCTTAATGCAACCTCTCCACAACCATTCCACAAGGGTGAGCAATATTCAAGCTGAGAGCGCACATGACTCTTATAAATTATAGCTAACTGCTCATCGGCGAAGAAGTTACGGACTCTGTACAATAATCCAAGTTTCTTTGAGGCGGTTTTAGCAAGTGATCTGACATGAGAGGTCCAGCTGAGGGCACTGTTAAGTAAGACACCAAGAATTTCAATACTTTTGGTGATGGGAATATTAGTAGCACTGAAGGTAATGTACGAATCTGGCAATATCTGTCTATTAGTAAACTGTATATATTTAGTTTTACTAGCATTAAAAGAGACAAGGTTGTTTTGTCCCCATTCACTGATTGTAGATAGATCTTGATTTATGGAGATGGCTGTATTGAGTTGAGAGGTAGAGATATTAGACTTTGTAAATGGATGTCTGAGTGTGAATGAACTATGTAGTGTTGAGTCATCTGCATATGAGTGAATGGGATTGTGAGTGACAGATAAGAGATCATTAATATGAACCAGAAATAGGGTTGGCGCCAGAACTGATCCCTGTGGCACGCCGGCGTTAATTGAGTGGAAATTCGAATATACATCATCTACTTTTACTCTTATTTTCCTGTCACTAAGATAAGAAGAAATCAAAGGAACAAAAGACGTTAGTCCATAGCAAGGGGAGTCTGGACAGCAGGGAACGGTGCCATACTCTGTCGAAAGCTTTAGAGATATCAAGAGCTACTGCATGAGTTTCTCCAAAAAGATCAATTGATTGATGGATGGTATGAGTTAAGAAATTGAGTATGTCAATGGTGGATCTTTCGTGGCGAAAACCGTATTGTCTATCATTAATTAAGTTGTTGGATTCAAGATGTTTAACAATATGCTTATTAATTAAAGTTTCAAATACCTTACCAAGAGAAGATGTGATAGCTATTGGTCTGTAATTGGAGAGGTCAGACGAACTTCCTTTCTTCGGAACTGGGTGGATATTGGCTTCTTTCCATGAATTTGGGAATAAAGAAGTACGTATGCATAGTCTGAATAATTTAGCTAGGACAGAGGCAAGTTCAGGGGAACACTTTTTCAAAACAATTGGCGGAATTCCATCTGGACCTGGAGCTTTGTTGGTAGGTAAATTGTCTAGGATGGATTTTACAAATCTTGTCTGTATTTTAAGTGGGGCAATTTCGGGAGAATCAAGTTCCAGTACTGAGACATTCTGGCTGGTATCATCTATGGTAGAGTTTCTTGCAAAGGTACTAGCAAAGATATCCGCTTTCCCACGTGGGTCATTTGTAATATTGCCATCTGAAGATTTTAGTGGGGGAATGGAAGATGACTTGTTAAAGTTATTATTGAAAGAATTAAGAGTTGACCAGAATATTCTATTGTCATTAGGGTTGTTAAGTAGTTTTGATGCTTGCTTTTGAAGAAAGTTTGATTTAGATAGATTTAATACAGCTTTTGCATGATTTCTAGCAATTTTAAATTGGGAGAGTGATTCAGGTGTTTTTGATTTTAAGTAAGAGTTATATGCTAATGACTTTTGGGCTGTTGCTCTGGCACAATTGCCATCAAACCATTTTGGAGAGTTTGATCTTTTAGTGAATTGTTGACTTGGTATGAATAAATCCATACCAGCTAGTATTAAGTCACAAATGTGGGACTGGGTAGAATTGGGATCACTAGAGAAGAAAGACTGCCATGGAACATCAGCAAGATAATTTCTAAATCCATCCCAGTCTGCCCTGTCAAAGTGCCATCGGGTCACCCTGACAGGTTCGGAATGGGGAGGTGTAGGAGGGTTAACTAATGAGGCTTTGATGAGATTGTGGTCAGAGGATCCAAGTGGTGACAGTACCTCTATCCTGTATTGATCTGGATTATTTGTCAAGAATAAATCCAAGAGATGGGCATTATACTTAGTTGGGTAAACATCAACACAAAATCTTTAACATTTTAGAGAGAGAGAGAGAGAGAGAGAGAGAGAGTACTTTATCTTCAGAATATTAGTCACTGTTTGTAATGTATGTTCAGTCCGTACACACACACACACACACACACACACACACACACACACACACAAATATATTCTGCCAGTACATGTATAAAGGAACTACACACACACACACACACACAAACACACACACACACACAAACATTCAGCCAGTAAATGTATAAAGGAACTACACACACACACACACACACACACACGTATAATGTAACCCAGTGGCCAGGTAAATCTCAGGTGACGACGAGGAAAAAGAAGACCAGAAAGTACACAAGAACTGGCTCTCTCTCTCTCTCTCTCTCTCTGGTGGATTGTTTTTATGCTTGTTTGAAAGGGAACTCTCTCTCTCTCTCTCTCTCTCTCTCTCTCTCTCTCTCTCTCTCTGCCTTGATTGTGGGTGGATTGTTTTTATGCTTGTCTGAAACTCTCTCTCTCTCTCTCTCTCATCGGAACTGGGCCAATCAATCAGTCTTAGTTGTGAGGTAGGAATGAGTCTCCTTGGTTACTAGTCAAATCAACCCTCCAATCTAATTACACCTGGCCATCAACAGAGACGAAAGGAGTTAGGGATCTGAAAGTTAAAATATACGAGTCTCCTTGGTTACTAGTCAAATCAGCCCTCCAGTCTAACTACACCTGGCCATCAACTGAGACGAAAGGAGTTAGGGATCTGAAAGTTAAAATATATGAGTCTCCTTGGTTACTATAGTCAAATCAGCCCTCCAGTCTAACTACACCTGGCCATGAACAGAGCAGAAAGGAATTACGGATCTGCAAGTTCAAATATACGAATGAGTCTCCTTGGTTACTAGTCAAATCAACCCTCCAAGCTAACTACACCTGGCCATGAACTCGAAAAAATATATATGTAATTATTTCCATGATTCTTTCCATACTTTTAAAATAAATCCAATAAATATAACTTTAAAAAAACTAATCTATATTAAATCAACAACCCAAACGATCATAAATGCGAAATTCTATCTATCTATTGCCAGAGGCCTTAATCCCTTATACGGGGTGGTCACAAACAAATCGCCTCTACGTCACCCTGTCCCCCGCCATTTCACTGCCCTGCTCCCAATTCACACACCCCTCTCTCCACTCCATCCCTCCATCTCATCCTTGGCCTTCCCCTCCCTCTCTCCTCCTCCACTTCACTCACATACACTCTCCTCGTCAGTCTCTCACTCTCCATCCACTCCACATGACCAAACCACCTCAGTGTGATTCTCCTAATGCTTCCTATCACATCCACATCCACACCACAACGCTCCTTCACATCCTCATTTGTCAGTCTGTCCCTCCATGTAACTCCACTCTCCTCGTTAGTCTCTCACTCTCCATCCTCTCCACATGGCCAAACTACCTCAGTGTATTTCTCCTAATGCTTCCTATCACATCCACACCACAACGCTCCTTCACTTCCTCATTTGTCAGTCTGTCCCTCCATGTAACTCCACACTCTCCTCGTTAGTCTCTCACTCTCCATCCTCTCCACATGGCCAAACCACCTCAGTGTGTTTCTCTTAATGCTTTCTATCACATCCACATCACAACGCTCCTTCACTTCCTCATTTGTCAGTCTGTCCCTCCATGTAACTCCACTCTCCTCGTTAGTCTCTCACTCTCCATCCTCTCCACATGGCCAAACCACCACAGTGTGTTTCTCCTAACGCTTCCTATCACATCCACACCACAACGCTCCTTCACTTCCTCATTTGTCAGTCTATCCCTCCATGTAACTCCACACTCTCCTCGTCAGTCTCTCACTCTCCATCCTCTCCACATGGCCAAACCAACCTCAGTGTGTTTCTCCTAATGCTTCCTACCATAAATTGTCGATATTTCAAAATCTAACAAGGGTGAAGCTAGTGTGATAAGAGTGATATCGAATGTTTGGAATTGGTACACACTAGGCTCAGCAAAAAGGTGTTCAGAGTGAGGCAAGGTGTGTGTGTGTGTGTGTGTGTGTGTGTGTGTGTGTGTGTGTGAGAGAGAGAGAGAGAGAGAGAGAGAGAGAGAGAGAGAGAGAGAGAGAGAGAGAGAGAGAGAGGGAGAGAGAGATGTGGATGATGACTATGATTCAAGTTTCAGATAGTTATTGAAAACTGATGATTTTATAATTGTAAGACAAGATTAGTCTTCACTGAATTATTATTATTATTGTTATTATTATTATTACTATCATTATTATTGTTATCTTTGTTATTATTATTATTATAATTATTATTATCATTATTATTGACTGAAAAAACACACACACATACACACATACACTCCCCCACATACCACACATGCACACAAGCGTACATCCTGCTCTCTCTCTCTCTCTCTCTCTCTCTCTCTCTCTCTCTCACTGCAGCTGTCTTTAATTGGCGGTCAAGAGGGTGGTCGTTATAGGGGAAGAGTAGGGTACCCCGTAGTGACTCATCAGAGAGAGAGAGAGAGAGAGAGAGAGAGAGGGAAATTTGATCTAAAATTCATTCATACATATCTCTTGCTAAGTTAATGTATGAGAGAGAGAGAGAGAGAGAGAGAGAGAGAGAGAGAGAGAGAGAGAGAGAGAGAGAGAGAGAGAGAAATTTGACTTATAATTCATTCATACACATATTTCTTGCTAAGTTAATGTATGAGAGAGAGAGAGAGAGAGAGAGAGAGAGAGAGAGAGAGAGAGAGAGAGAGGGGAGGGGGAGAGAGAGAAACTGATCGACACAACAAAACACCCATTCTCTTCACACCCACCTAAAATAAATCGCTTGCCATCAGTTGAAAAGACAGAGTTATCCCAAGCATGAGAGGGCTTAAAGGAGCAGGATTAACACTCTCAGGCAAGGGGGGGAGGGGTCTAGGGGCGTGAGAAGAGTAATTTCCTTCCCTACCCCTATAAATGGCGCCGGAATGAGGCTGTTAAGGTTTGTAACTACTTGAAGGGGTGGTTCATGGTCGGGATAGCTCTTTCTCCCCGTCTCTCTCTCTCTCTCTCTCTCGTCCTCTCCATCCTACAGTGTTCTACTCGTATCTCCCTCTTTCATTCCTCCTCCACTCACTCTCTCTCTCTCTCTCTCTCTGCCTCTTCTCCGCTCTACAGCCTATTCTATATCCCTCTCATTCCTTCTTCATTCTCTCTCTCTCCCTCCCTCCCTTCCCCCCCTCCTCTCTCTCTCTCTCTCTCTCTCTCTCTCTCTCTCTCCCTCCCTTCCCCCCCTCCTCTCTCTCTCTCTCTCTCTCTCTCTCTCTCCACAAAAACCAGCCTTGCATGAAATACCACACTACATTGTGCTAACGTACATGCACCAAACTGCACACTAGATGATATGCATGTGTGGTAAGGATGGAGAATTAGAGACTGACTGGGAGAGTGTGTGAGGTAGAGGGGGAGACCGAGGATGAGGTGGGATGAGGTTGAGAGGTATATGAGAGAGGGGTAGGCCGAGGATGAGGGATGAAGTGGAGAGGTATATGAGAGAGGGGTAGGCCGAGGATGAGGAAGGATGAGGTGGCGAGGGGTAGACCGAGGATGAGGAGAGATGAGATGGAGAGGTACATGAGAGAGGGGGTGTGAGTTGGGGAAAGGGCAGCTTGATGGTGGAGTATGGGGTGAAATGGAGGCGATTTGTTTGTGGGCAACCTTACGGGATTAAGGTGCCTGACGATAGATAGATAGACAGATAAGATAGGTAGATAGATAAAGATTGATAGATAGAAGGATAGACGGAGTGACAGACAAAGACAGATAGATAGATATATAGATAGATAGACAGACAGACAGATAAGATAGGTAGATAGATATATAAAGATAGATAGATAGAAGGATAGACGGAGTGACAGACAAACAGACAGACAGACAGATAGACAGATAGACAGATATAGATAGATAAACATAAATAAATTGATAATCACCCACAGCATTTGCAAATTCGTTTATTAAATACATATGAAAGCAAATTAATGCAAAATCTTATATAATTACACCCTATCCAAAACCAGAGTACGTATGGACGGTGGGTATTGGCGCTGCAGATGTGATATATAACTGTGAGGCTGGTACAAGAGCTGCTGGGACTCAGGTGAAGGAGTATTTAGCCTATATCCCAGTCCCACCTCCAAAAAAAAAATGATAGAAAATGAAGAGGAAATAATTATATATTTGGGTGAAGGAAGAAAAGTGGAAGGTGCTATGAAGAGGCAGAAATTTTATTAAAGAAATTGTTTTGCAGAGGCTATGAGAGTGATTTAAGGAGGTGTATGGGTGTTTCTCTCTCTCAAGCAATTCCTAAAACTGATTCTCTTTCTTGTTTTACTTATCCTTATATAGACTCTCTCTCTCTCTCTCTCTCTCTCTCTCTCTCTCTCTCTCTCACGATACTCTTGCCGTAACAAACTGCCTCCATGTCAACCTGTCCTCCGCAATCAGTCTGCCATCTTTCCACCCCATCCTTCCACTTCCACCTCCCCCTCCCCCTCTCCACCTCACACCCTCTTCTCACATATCTCTCCACCCCATCCTTCCACCTCATCCTCGGCCTCCCCCTCCCCCTGCACATCACAATCCTCTCTCATATATCATTCCACCCCATCCCCAGTCTTCCCCCTCCCCATCCAGCTGACTCATACTCTCCTAATCAGTCTCTCATTCTCCATCCTTGCACCTCATCACCAGTCTCCCTCTCCACCTCACTCACACTCTCCTGGTCAGTCTCTCATTCCCCATCCTTCCACCTCATCCTCAGTCCCCCTCCTCCTCCACCTCATCCTCAGTCCCCCTCCTCCTTCACCTCATCCTCAGTCCCCCTCCTCCTCCACCTCATCCTCAGTCCCCCTCCTCCTCCACCTCATCCTCAGTCCCCCTCCTCCTCCACCTCATCCTCAGTCCCCCTCCTCCTTCACCTCAATCACTCTCCTAGTCAGTCTCTCATTCTCCATTCATCCACCTCATTCCCTCTCCACCTCACACTCTCCTAGTCAGTCTCTCATTCTCCACCCTCACCACGTTAAACAAAGTACGTGTTAAAACCATATCGCTAATTGCTTTTCTCAGTAGCTTGTACTTACTCTTGGCACGACTGACAGAATGAGTTGGCAGATGACAGTTGCTTGGGAATATGACAAGGCTAGTTATCGTTATTATGATCATTATTACCCCCGCCAAGGAGGTTATGTTTTCACCCCTGTCCGTTTGTTTGTTTGTTGGTTGGTTTGTGAGCAAGATTACACAAAAACTACTGGACGGATTTACACGAAATTTGGTAGAAGAATGGGCCTTGGTTCAGACTACACTCCATTACATTTTGGTGCCGATCCGGGTAAAGGTGCGGATCCAGGATTTTTTTTTTTTTTTTTTCGCTTTCTTTAACATTGCGAGATACGGCGTTGACGAAGGTATGAGTTCTACTGGTGTCATTTTAGTCATTTATTATTATTATTATTATTATTATTATTGACAATTACTGGGAAACATGAAAACGAGAGTTGTCATTATCATCATTATTATTATTATTATCATTAATATTACTGACAATTACCGGGAAATATGACAAGGAGCGTTATTATTATTATTATTATTATTATTATTATTATCATTATTATTACTACTACTACTACCACTACTGCAACAACAACAACAACAACAACAACTACTACTACTACTACTACTACTACTGCTGCCACTAATACCGTACTACTACTACTACTACTACCACCACTACTACAGACAAATATATTCAGAAGTGATATATGGGACTCAGGCAAGGGATCGGTTTGTCTATGCATAAATAAATCGTAACTACACAAGATGACACCACACCCACGAATCAACATCATTTTACGGAGTACTTTCTCTCTCTCTCTCTCTCTCTCACACACACACACACACACACACACACAGTACAACCACAGCCTACACACACACACACACACACACACACACACACACACACTACTACTGCAACTGTAGTAGTAGTAGTAGTAGTAGTTGTTGTTGCTGTAGTAGTGGTAATAGTTGTAGTAGTAGTTGTTGTCGTAATAGTAGTAGTAGTAGTAAAGACCACTACATCAGCTAACCACTAGGGGTCAAAGATCTATGGATGGAAATTTCTGCGACCTCCACTTCCCTCTCCAAACAGGATTTAAAATTCAAAAAAAAAAAAAAAATAACGAACTCGAAAAAAAACCACTATGAACTACTATGGATGCTAAAGAATGCGGCCAGACGGAAGAAAAACTGGTATTATTATTATTTTTCTTTATTTCTGTATTTATTTATTATTTTTTGGGTTTACGGTTGAGCGGAGAAGACGTTCGTTGGGTTTAAAGGGAAAGTAATGCGTTTGACTTTTTAAATTTGACTTTTTAAATCTTGGCAACGGTCCATCTGCCTGCTCTCTCGGTTAGTGAAAGTTGTCTCTCTCTCTCTCTCTCTCTCTCTGATACGAACAAAAAGAGGACTACATATAAAGACATACCAGTACATAGATAGACAGGCAGAGATAGACGGATAGATGGATAGATAAATAGTCAGACAGACAGATATTGAAAGGTGTGTGTGTGTGTGTGTATACAGATATTGAACGGTGTGTGTGTGTGTGTGTGTGTGTGTGTGTGTGTGTGTGTGTGTGTACAATGCCAGTGAGATACAGTGACTGATTCATCGACTGTCCTTGGATAAAACCTCTCACTAAAGACTGAGTTTTTTTTTTTTTTCTTTGGCTCCTGGCGACTTTATTTAAATTGGGAGCTGTCTCGCGTCGTGTAATGGCTTAGGAGGAAGGAGAAAATGAAGACGAAGAGGAAGAGAATGAAGAAGAAGAGGAGGAAGAGGAGGAGGAAGAGGAAGAAGAGGAGGAGGAAGAGGAAGAAGAGGAGGAGGAAGAGGAAGATGATGATGATGAGGAGGAGGATGAAAATGATGAAGATAGCTGCGGTGATGATGATGATGATGACGTAGAGGAGGAGGAGGAGGAGGAGGAAAAAGAAGAAGAAGTAGATGAAGAAGAAGAAGATGAGGATGAGGATGATGAGCAGGAGGAGGAGAAGGAAGAGGAGGAGGAGGAGGAGGAGGAAGAAGGAAGGAGAAGAGAAAAATGCAGAACAAGAAGGGCAAGAGCAAGAAGAAAAACAAGAAAAAGAAAAGGACTCACTCTTCTTCTGTCACCCAATTACTTAATCATTCACTCCAGCTCTCCTTATCTATCTATCTATCTATCTAACCTGTATGTTTTAATCTGAGGGAACTGGTCCATTCCTACAATCCCCCAAATTAAGGCGTGGCTGCATTAAGTTAGACGAAAGCTATGAGGCACGGATGAGTCTCCTTGGTTACTAGTCCAATCAACCCTCCAGTATGACTACACCTGGACATCACACTAGCTAGAAAGGTGTTAGGGATCTTTGTCTATCTATCTATCTATCTATCTATTGCCAGACGCCTTAATCCCGTGAGGGGTAGCTACAAACAAATCGCCTCCATGTCACCATCATCATCAATTATCACCATCAAAATCATCATCATTATTAACATCATCATCAATATCATTATCATCATCAATCATCAACAGCACCATCATCATCACCATCAATATCACCACCATCACCATCACCATCATCATCATCTATTAGCACAGCATACAGCAAGACAGTAAGCCATAAAACGCCTCTTCATCGCACTATTTGGTCTATTATTTTCTTTCTCATTCATCTTCATTATCATCATCATCATTATTCTCTCATCCATCTTCATCACCATCATTATCTTCCTTTTCTACTTCTTCCCCCTCCTCCTCCTCTTCTTCCTCCTCCTCCTCTTCTTCTGACCTTCTTCTAGCGTTGAGAGGTGTAATACGCAAAACATTAAAACAATAGAAGTGTCCTCATTTACGATAATTTTCTCTTTCCTCCTCCTCCTCCTCCTCCTCCACCTCCTTGTCCTCCTCCTCCTTCTTCCTCTACCACACCGTCTTTTAGCGTACATAAGTGCAAAAACAGCAAAATATAAAAACAGTAAATCATAAACTGAGTGTCCTGTCCCCATTCAACCACAAGTAAAAAAAAATCTAGTTACTCTCACTCTTCTCCATCATCATCATTAAGCAGAGAGAGAGAGAGAGAGAGAGAGAGAGAACAGCACGACATAAAAATAAAGAATGTAGCCCACTTATCACTGAGAGAGAGAGAGAGAGAGAGAGAGAGAGAGAGAGAGAGAGAGAACAGCAAGACATAAATATAAAAAATGTAGCCCACCTATCACTGAGAGAGAGAGAGAGAGAGAGAGAGAGAGAGAACAGCAAGACATAAATATAAAGAATGTAGTCCACTTATCACTGTATGTTTCCTTCTACTTCGCCATCACTCTTTTCATAATTTTCTGTCATCATTTTTATCATCATTCTTTTTATCTTTCTCTGTCTCCTATATCTTCATCACCCTTTTCACCACCACCACCACCCACCACCATCATCATCACCATCATCTTTGAGTACAGAGAGAGGAACACAACTGCATCATTCTTCTCCATTTCACCTGTCATCATCTTTATCACCATTCTTTTCATCTTATTCTGTCTCCTACATTTTCATCACACTTTTCATCACCACCATTACCACCATCATCACCACCACCACCACCACCATCACCACAGCCACCCCAACCACCATCATCATTATTATCACAACCACCACCACCAAACCACCATCACCACAGCCACCCCAACCACCACCACCACCATCATCACCACCATCATCAACATCATCATCACCTCCTTCAAGCGTCCACGAGAGTAAAACAGTAAAACACAAACAAACACCTTTCCCAAACGCAGCCTCCAGCCTCGACCAACAAACACCTACTTGATAACGCACTCTTTATTGCGTCTTGCTTTGCTGGCGCCAGGATTAAAACACACACACACACATACACACACACACACACACACACACACACACACACACACACACACACACACACGTCTAGGCGCCAGGATTAACACACACACACACACACACACACACACACACACACACACACACACACACACACACACACAAGCCTGAAGGTCTCATGGCGCCAAAATTTACATTAACAAGAATCTCTATTAATAAACACACACACACACACACACACACACACACACACACACACACAAGGACCCAAAATAACATACATACAACCAGCAATTAGTTATTTAATATATTTTTTTTCCATGAGGCTGAGAACATTATCTATCTATCTATCTGTCTGTCCCTTAAAGTTATTAGAGAGAGAGAGAGAGAGAGAGAGAGAGAGAGAATTATCAGTTATTATCCTCACTCGTCCTTTGTATTATTTATTTATTTTTTTATTTAATTTTTGGACAGCCAGAATTTCGAGTTTTTTTTTGTTTTTTATTGCAGTCTATCTATCTATCTATCTATCTATCTACCTGTCTGTCTATCTACTTATCTGTCTATCTCTCTATATCTATCTATCTATCTGTCCCTCTATCTATCTATCTATCTGCCTATCTACTGCCAGACACCTTAATCCCGTAATGGGTGGCCACAAACAAATCTCCTCCATGTCGCTCTGTTCCCTACCATTACGCTGCCCTCCCCCCAGCTCACACCCCTCTCTCTCATATACCTCTCCAATCCATCTCTCCATCTCATCCTCGGCCTACCCCTCCTTCTCCCCCCCTCCACCTCACTCACATATACTCTTCTCGTTAGTCTCTCGCTCTCCATCCTCTCCACATGGCCAAACCACCTCAGTGTAATTCTCCTAACGCTTTCTACCACATCCACACCATAA
>NC_136994.1:17867241-17874741 GCF_032717465.1 Coenobita brevimanus
ATTTCTCTCTCTCTCTCTAAATTCAGAAGTTCCAGAGGCGTGGAAGACCGCAAACGTAGTGCCCATTTTTAAAAAGAGTGATGAAGCAGCTTAATGTCAATATTCGGAAAAATGTTAGAGTCAATTTTGGCAAATAAAGTGTGGGAACACTTAGAAAGATTTAATCTTTTAAATGAAAGTCAGCACGGATTCAGGCAAGGACGATCCTGCCTCACAAACTCGAAGTTCTATGAGGCAGTAGATAGCGATAAAAGCTTACGATGTTATTTATCTGGACTTTAGTAAAGCTTGTGATAGGGTCCCACACGAAAGATTAGTTAGAAAGGTTCGAGCACACGGTATAGACGGCGATATCTTAAAATGGATAGAATCCTGGCTGAAAGGACGAAAGCAGAGAGTATTAATAAATGGAACTAAGTCGGATTGGGGATTAGTAACCAGCGGTGTACCACAGGGTTCAGTACTCGGTCTCTTATTATTTATCATATATATAAATGATCTAGACTTAGGAGTCAATAGCAGCATCAGCAAATTTGCCAACGATACAAAAATAGGGCGTATCATTAATTCGACTGACGATTGCCATAACTTACAAAAAGACCTCGATATATTGTCCAAATGGTCTGAAACTTGGCAAATGGAATCTAACGTTGAAAAATGTAATGTACTTAACGTAGGCAAGACCATTGGAGATACTAAATACAGCTTAGATAACAAAGAAATTAGCAAATCGGAATGCGAGAGGGATCTAGGAGTTATGGTTATTACAGACCTTAAACCAAGACAACAGTGTATAAATGCGAGAAATAAAGCAAATAGGGTCCTAGGATTTATTTCGAGAAGCGTGAGCAACAGGTAATCAAAAGTAATACTGCAACATTATCTAGCATTAGTAAGGCCACATTTAGACTACGCCATGCAATTCTGGTGTCCGTACTATGGAATGGATATAAATTTGTTAGAAAGTGTACAGAGAAGAATGACAAAAATGATACAAGACGTTCGGAACCTGTCATATGAAGACAGACTGAAAAGACTAAATCTGCATTCGCTGGAGAGGCGTAGAGTAAGGGGTGACTTAATTGAGGTGTTTAAGTGGATGAAGGGTATAAATAAGGGAGATATTAGCAAGGTACTTAAAGTGAGCATACAGGATAGAACTAGAAATAATGGTTTCAAACTAGAAAAATTCCGTTTTAATAAGTAAATAGGTTGAAACTGGTTTGGTAATAGAGTAGCAGACAAATGGAATAAGCTACCTAGGAAAATAGTTGCTGCCTCTTCCATTGAGAGTTTCAAGCATAGGCTAGATAAGCATACGACAAATAAGGGGTGGATATAGAATAAAGAAAATCTTATAACCAATACTAATTCATAATTTTTCTTTTTCAGGTTACATTATGATAGTCTCTATTCTCCTTTCACACTTTCCTGTAAAATGTCCACGCCAGTTTTTCTATACTGCGTGGTGTTCCTTCTGACTTTTTCCTGCCGGCTTCGGCTGGAGAGTTTGGAGGGCAGGGAAGAGCCTTCATCTTTGTTATCCTTATCTCATGCCAGTAATTCAGTTATTCATCTATACAGCAATATAAATAAATAACTCAATCTCTGTAATATTACTGTACGTTCAAAAAATTCAGGAGAGAAAATGACCTTGCTTATGACTGTACACTGAATGAGTATACGATCATTTGTATTAAGGTGTGTGTATTATGAATGCACGTATGCATATGTGTGTATGCATGTATTGTGAACGCAGGCATGCATGCATGCAAGTGTACATGTACTGTGAAGGTAGGTATGAATGTTTGTTTTGGTGAGTGATCATGCCTATACAGTATACTTAGGTTTTAAATTTTGCTTGTCATTTTAATTTAGTAAATATACTTTTGGAAGAGCCAAACAGAGAGCAGCAACCCGAGAATGCTACAAATTTAGGCGCCTTTTACGGGAGTTTTTCTCCCAAAAGGCTCAGCCAATGAAATATTAATGTTATATTCAGTTTCAGTTTCTTTTAGGAGCTGTCTAGCATGAGCAGTTATCCTCTCTTCTGATGCTCTATGTTTTGGCCTAGCTTTAAATTCCCCTCTCCCTCTCTCTCTCCCTCCCTCTCCCTCTCTCTCTCCCTCCTGGCTTTCCCCCGTGCCAAAACAATCATCTGGGGTTTGATAGAATATAAATAACGGTTTTAAATTCTCCCAACGACACTCCCTAAAAAGGTAAGCTACACCACATGCATTTGCACCCTAATATCTTCCTCCTCCTCCTCCTCCTCCTTCTTCTATTTCTCCTCCTCCTCCTCCTTCTTCTTCTTCTTCTGCTTCTCCTCCTCCTCCTTCTTCTTCTTCTACTCCTCCTCCTCCTTCTTCTACTTTTCCTCCTCCTCCTTCTTCTTCTTCTACTTCTCTTCCTCCTCTTCCTTCTTCACCATCATCATCCTCATCTTCTTCTTCTCTTTCTTCTTCTAATTTTCCTCCTCCTTCTTCTACTTCTCCTCCTCCTCCTCCTTCTTCTTCTCCTCCTTCTCCTACTTCTTCTCCTCCCTCTCCTCCTCTTCCTCCTCCTTTTTCGTCTTCCTCCTCCTCTCCCTTCTTCAAAATGCAAGCCTCACCAACAGAACCTGCAGTCTGAATTCCTCTTCCTCCTTCTTCCTCCTCCTCCCTCTTCCTCCTCCACTTCTTCTCCTCCTCCCCCTTTTTCTCCATTTCCTTCTCCTGCGTCTCCTACTCATTATTATTATTATTAATTATTATTATTATTATTATTATCACCATTTGGGGGAGGCGGTGGCTGAATCGGTAGAGCGGCGGCCTGCAGTTCTAATGGACCCAGGTTCGAATCCCGGCTGGGGCAGGGAACAGTTTAAGAATTTGAATATCATAAAATCAGACTTCACCGATCTACCAGAAGACCCGCCGACATGTCATAAAAATACCCCCGCTAATACCAATACACCAGTCCTGTATGAGACGGCCCTAGTATGTATTCAATATGGATGGTGGGTGTTAGCGCCGAAGTGGTGACATGTGAAGGTGTAGGACTACTGGGCCTTGGGATAGGTCACTGCCCCCAAGAAATAGGCCCTGATGCCTTTGCCCAGAGTCGGACACATAAAAAAAAAAAATCATTATTATTCTTCTCCTCTTTCGTCTTCTTCATCTGAGTGTGTGGCGAGGATGAGAGAGAGAGAGAGAGAGAGAGAGAGAGAGAGTGTGTGTGTGTGTGTGTGTGTGTGGCGAGGATGAGAGAGAGAGAGAGAGTGTGTGTGTGTGTGTATGGCGAGGATGAGAGAGAGAGAGAGAGAGAGAGAGAGAGTGTGTGTGTGTGTGTGGCGAGGATGAGAGAGAGTGTGTGTGTGTGTGTGTGTTTGGCGAGGATGAGAGAGAGAGAGAGAGAGAGAGAGAGAGAGAGTGTGTGTGTGTGTGTGTGTGTGTGTGTGTGTCGAGATTAAAAGACCTACCCAGCTTTCCCATGAGGATACTAAAATTGCCAGCAGGTGGTTAAGTCGGTAATGGGCAGTTGTTAGGTCTCTCCCGAAATTTCTATAATAAATCGCATAGGAAAAGGTATCAGGGAGCTTCCTTAACCAACGAGAATAAGGACAGGAGGCAAATAAATCCGTCACCGGGTAGTTTAAGTCGGTAATTGGCAGGTGTTACGTCCCTCTCGGAATTTCCCAATAAAGGTCAGTACCATGGCGAGAATTTCCAGTCTGGTTTTTGCACTTCAATTATTATTATTATTTTTTTTTTCGCCTTTCTCTCTCTCTCTCTCTCTCTCTCTCTCTCTCTCTCTCTCTCTCTCTCTCTCTTTTTTTTTTTTTTTTGAAGGGAGTGTTTGCGTTCATATATGCAGAGAAAGTGATTAATAGTGGCTAGCCTTCCCATAATAATAATAATGATAATAATAATAATAATAATAATAGTAGTAGTAGTAATGATAGTTGTAGTAGTAATAGCAGTTGTAGTAGTAGTAACAATAATAATAATAATAATGAATAATAATAATAACGATAATGATAATAATAATAATAATAATAGTAGTAGTAGTAGTAATAGGTGTAGTAGTAATAGTAGTAGCAGTAGTAACAATAATAATAATAATAGTAATAGTAGTAGTAGTAGTAGTAGTAGTAGTAACAATAATAATAATAATAGTAATAGTAGTAGTAGTAGTAGTAGTAGTAGTAGTAATAATAATAATAATAATAATAATAATAATAATAATAATAATAATAAAGGACTGTCAAAATCATAATGCAAAGTCAATGAGTCAAGTGCAAATTTCTTTCTGCACTTAATATACGTCTCTCTCTCTCTCTCTCTCTCTCTCTCTCTCTCTCTCTCTCTCTCTCTCTGTCTCGTTTAGATAACCTGGGAGATTCTTAAACCTGCCTTGCTTTCCCCTCACTTGCAAAAAAAAAAAAAAAATCGTGTGTGTGTGTGTGTGTGTGTGTGTGTGTGTGTGTGTGTGTGTGTGTGTGTGTGTGTGTGTGTGTGTGTGTGTGTGTGTGTGTGTGTGTGTGGAGAATTAAATACAAAATTCCCATTGAAAGGAACAATATCCTCTGTAGACAGATAGATAGACAGATAGATAGATTCACACAGATAAAATATAGATAGAGATACACAGATAAAGATAAATAGATAGACAGATAGATAAAGTAGATAAAGACAGATAGATAGATAGACACAGTTAGATAGACACATAGATAGAACTGAATACAAAGTTCATAAAACGCAATACAGTTTCGTTTTAGCACTTCAGGGAGAGAGAGAGAGAGAGAGAGAGAGAGAGAGAGAGAGAGAGAGAGAGCAAATTGACACTTGTAATACACGCATCGTTAAACACAATACATATGCAAATCTATTGGAAAAAAATATATATATTATCTATTTTCATTATAATCTATTTCTCTTCTGTTACTACTGTTAATTCATTTCACCTACCACTACTACTATTACTACTATTATTATTATTATCACTACTTTTACTACTACTACTATTATTATTACTATTATTTTTATTATTATTATTTTTACTACTACTACTACTATTACTACTACTCCAACTATTACTACTACCACTACTACTACTACTACTACATCATAACATCCTCAAAATTACTTAACACTTGTACAGGGTGAAAAGTAATGACCTTAGTAGTGAGCTGAATTGCACCTTTCAGTCATAATCATCATTATCATTATCATCATCATCATCTCTCATTATCGCTCTTACACACCATCCCCATCCTCATCATCATCACCATCATCATCACAATCATCACCACCACAACCACCCTCACCACCACCACTTTTACTACTGCTACTACTACCACTCCTTAATCATCACAAACATCATCTCCCCACCACCACCACCACCATCATCATCATCATCATCATCATCACCACAACCACCCTCACCACCACCACCATCACCTACAACTACTACAACCACTTCTTAATCATCACAAACCCCATCTCACCACCGCCACCATCATCATCACAATCATCACCACCACAACCACCCTCACCACCACCACCATCACCTACAACTACTACAACCACTCCTTAATCATCACAAACACCATCTCACCAGCCTCATCACCACCCCGTCATCACACACGTCAAGTAATGATGACTGGCGGTTTACACACACACACACACACACACACATTCTTTACCCCTGAACAGTTGTTGACTTTATACAGGGGTTTTATCCGCCCCTGTGTGGAGTACAACTCTCATGTGTGGTGAGGCTCCCCACATACAGCTCTTCTCAATAGGGTGGAGTCAAAGGCTTTTCGTCTCATTAACTCTCCCCCTCTTACTAACTCCCTTCAACCTCTGTGTCTTCGCCGCACTGTTGCATCTTTATCTCTCTTCTATCGCTGCTTTAATGGTCACTGCTCCTCTGAACAGTCTGCATGCATCCCTCCACCTCTACGACGGGCGCGTAGCACCCGTCTAGCAACAAACTCTCATCCCTTTTCTGTCCAACTCTCTAATGCAGGAGTTAACCGTTACTCCCAGTCCTTCATCTATGCAACAGGTCAACTCTAAAACTGTCTCCCTCCGTTTTTCCTACTGCCTACGATCTCCAGTCTCTCAAACGCACTGTGTCCAGGCATCTCGAAATTAATGGATCTTGAATCAGGCTCTCTCTTATCTTGTTTTTGTTTTTTTCTTGGAGAGAGCACTTTGCAAGCCTCTGGCCTTGGGCTCCTTCTTCCTTGCATTAAAAACATACACTGACACACACACACACACACACACACACACACACACTGCTTGTCCTTTAAACCGTCTTCAGCCTTCATCATCATCATCATCATCATAATAATAATAATAACTAACAGTGATAATAATAATAACGATAGTAGTAGTAGTAGTAGTAGTAGTAATAACAGTTGTAGTAGTGGCTGTAGTGTTGTAATACCACCACTACTACTACTGCTAATACGAGTACTACCAGTGCTACTCCTACTACTACCACTACTACTATACTACTACTACTAATACTACCACCACCACCACCACTACTACTACCCCACAATCTATCACGTGACCATGCTTGCCTGGAGGTAGATAAAATGCATCGATTGTTTAACTAACGCCTTCCCTCTAAGCAAAATAAATTGATAAATAAAAATAAAATGAATGCGTATCTTTTTAACCTCCTTCCTTATCTCTTTATCAGGTGAGAGAGAGAGAGAGAGAGAGAGAGAGAGAGAGAGAGAGAGAGAGAGAGAGAGAGAGAGAGAGAGAGAGAGGGAGAGAGATGCTATGGACTGAATTTTCATGAGGGGGGGAATGTCATAGCAGGCATGAATTTTTATGAGAGAGAGAGAGAGAGAGAGAGAGAGAGAGAGAGAGAGAGAGGGGGTTATAGATTGAATTTTTATGAGTGAGAGAGAGAGAGAGAGAGAGAGAGAGAGAGAGAGAGAGAGAGAGGGTTATAGATTGAATTTTTATGAGTGAGTGAGTGAGTGAGAGAGAGAGAGAGAGAGAAACCGAAGACAAATCTAAGGCTGAACTTAATGACAGGAGAGAGAGAGAGAGAGAGAGAGAGAGAGAGAGAGAGAGAGAGATTGGAGGGGAGGGAGAAAGTGAGGGAAGGGGGAAAGACTCAGGAAAAATTTGGAAGGAAAAGAAATAAGGGAGGGATAAGAAGGGAGAAGGGAGGAAAAAAAAGAGGAAGGGAAAGAGAGGGAGAGATAATGAGATAGAACAGAGGGAGAAGGTAGGGAGGGAGGGAGGGAGGGAGGGAAGGAAGGAAGGAAGGAAGGAAGGAGGGAGGGAGGAAGGGAAGGAAGGAGAAAGGGAGGGAGGGAAGGAAGGAAGGAGGAAGGGAGGAAGGGAAGGAAGAAGGAAGGGAGGAAGGGAAGGAAAAAAAGGAGGGAGGGAGGGAAAAAAGGAGGAAGGAAGAGAAGGAATGAAGGTAGGGAGGGAGGGAGGGAGGGAAGAAAGGAGGAAGGGAGGGAGGGAAAAAAGGAGG
>NC_136994.1:17887241-17889741 GCF_032717465.1 Coenobita brevimanus
TAATACAATATTGGAGGAGAAAGCCGATCAAACGCTCACCACATTTACTCCCCCCCCTCTCTTTCTCTCTCTCTCTCCACTCCACCCTTATCTCTCCCCCCCCCTTACGAGAGATAATCAGTGACCTCCTCAAAGCCTAAGAAGCACAGATGGAGGGACAGGAGAGATAGAGAGAGATAACGAGAGATAACAGGCGTCTGACACAGGTAAACAAGACAGTTTCGTAAAATTGAGGGATCTGATCTGCCATACGTACACGTGAGAATACATACACACACAGGTACACACATACATAAGCGCATACATAATTATCATAATTATATATTCAAACATACATAAATAAATAAATAGGAATACATACAGATTTACACATATACACAGATACATACACACACAAAGTACATTCATATATACATTCATTCTCAAATATTTAACGTATTTGTTAGAGAGAGAGAGAGAGAGAGAGAGAGAGAGAGAGAGAGAGAGAATTTTGTTTGTTACAGAGGATTCTACTTTTATTAGTAAGAAAGGGATTCTGTGTAAAAATTGAATGGTGTGTGTGTGTGTGTGTGTGTGTGTGTGTGTGTGTGTGTGAGAGAGAGAGAGAGAGATGAAATGACAACTAAGGTCACACACACACACACACACACACACACACACACACACACACACAAAATCTCTCTCTCTCTCTCTCCTTTACATGCAGCAGGCTTTCTTCCTCCCATACACTTTCCTAATTCTCTTCCTTGCCCTTGTCTTTTATGGATTCAGAAGGTGTTGACAGGGTTTATAATTCTCTCTCTCTCTCTCTCATTCATTTTCTTTATTTTCTTCCTTGTTTTAGGCTACGGATCCGGGAGATGTTTGCAGGGATATATGATGACGAGGTTTGTTTACATGGGCGGCCATATTGGATGACGTAGCCGTGACGTCATAGGTCCGCTGACTCCGCCCACTTGTTGACATCCAGAACTAATGCAGAGTCAGAAGGTATGAATTTCCCCCCCTCACCTCATCACATACACATCCGCAATAATATGGTAAATTATGATAGATTTTGAAACGCATACCACTACATTACGATCTTTTCCGCAAATATTCACAAACTTTGGGGGGGTTTGAAGAGGGGCGCCTTCACGTGGTGGCACTGATATAACTGAGCGGTGGAGATGCCCGGTGTCGTATGCAGGAGTGACTTATGTTGGAAGTTACCGTTCTGCTCAGTACGCATGCGCCAAGTACCCTTTCAGCCGCTGTGTTGAGAGTATCCACACGATATCTCAAGTACTGTGCCATTTATCAACGACATTTTATGAAATATATGTGTCAGAGAGATAGCTGGATGTTCATCGACCTATTGGTATATGTAGGTCGATATACAGATAATACAAATAAATATATATATATGTATGTTACAGGCAGATTGTGGTATCAGTCATTTCGTGAATTAAGGTTAGTTTAGTGTATTTAGGTTAAGTCGATCTAGGATATGGATGGGTCAGGTTAGGTTAGGTCTGGTTGGGTTTGACTGTTTAGGTTTGTTTGGGTTAAGTTGATCTAGGATACGGTTAAGTTAGGTTAGTTTAGGTCTGGTTAGGTTAGATTAATTTTGGCTAGATAAGGCAACGGTAACTTCCTGCATGTCGCTCAGTGCATACGACACAAGCTACGCAAACGTCCCTCAACCTCCCCCCTAGCCCCGAAAAAGGAGGATAGTGGTCTGAAGGAGAAGGCAACTTCAGCCTGCAGTCCACTGGGTTCACATGCTGACGAGCTTAAGGTTAGAACAACTACCTCCTCCTCCTCCACTACTACTACTACTACTACTACCACTACTCCTACTATACTACGATACTACTACTACTAATACTACTACATCTAATAATGATGACGATGATAATAATAATAATAATAATAATAATAATAATAATAATAATGATAGTAATGCAATTTCTTTCCTTAATTCCATCATAATAGTAACGCTTTTTATCCTCCATTTATTTTATTTATTTATTTATTTGCTACGTTATTTAAATTCGATCAGACCCCTCAGAATCATTGAGACACCCCTAGCATGTATTCAGTATAGACGGTGGGTACAAGTGCTAAAATGGTGACATGAGAATATGTGGCACGTGGGAGGACTACTGGGCCCGAGGGAGCGAGCTGTTGGGTTCATGGCCTCACACACACACACACACACACACACACACACACACACACACCTTTTAGTCACACTTATTTTATCCCGTGTTATACTCGTACATTCTCTCTCTCTCTCTCTCTCTCTCTCTCTCTCTCTCTCACACACACACACACACACAATAAATGTAAAAACAAGGGATATTAAGTGTGACTGTGTAAATGGTGTGTGTGTGTGTGTGTGTGTGTGTGTGTGTGTGTGTGTGTGTGTGTGTGAGAGAGAGAGAGAGAGAGAGAGAGAGAGAGAGAGAGAGAGAGAGAGAGAGACTAATGACAATGACAAGGAATAATGTGACAA
>NC_136994.1:17892241-17894741 GCF_032717465.1 Coenobita brevimanus
CGCCATTAAAACAGTATTTGATTTATCCATTACAGTCCCCATGACAAATCCATTAGCTGTGTGTGTGTGTGTGTGTGTGTGTGTGTGTGTGTGTGTGTGTGTGTGTGTGAGATAGAGAGAGAGAGAGAAGCATACCACACTAGACCACTACCACGACTATCACTCACCTCTACCACAACCAACCACAACTACCACCACCAACCATTCTATAACCATCAACTACCACCACCAACCATTCTATAACCATCAATAACCACTACCACAACTACCACCACTACCAACAACCACAACTACCACAATCCACCACACCAACCACCACCACCACAATCCACCACACCAACCACCACTCCCAACCACAACTACCACAATCCACCACACCAACCACCACTCCCAACCACAGCTACCACAATCCACCACACCAACCACCACCACCACAATCCACCACACCAACCACCACTCCCAACCACAACTACCACAATCCACCACACCAACCACCACTCCCAACCACAACTACCACAATCCACCACACCAACCACCACTCCCAACCACAGCTACCACAATCCACCACACCAACCACCACCACCAACCACAGCTACCACAATTCACCACACCTACCACCATCACGCTAAAGTAGGGCTGATAGTGTTAGATAGGAAGGATGCGATAATCTCTACATGATATCTTTCAAAGTAGATAAAGAGAATCGTTTTAGGCATAATTAGAGTGAGAGAGAGAGAGAGAGAATATCAAGCCCTCAGTGTCCTCGTCTTCACCTTCTTTCCTGACTACATTCATAATTACGGAGAGAGAGAGAGAGAGAGAGAGAGAGACTATTGGTTGATAGCATTATAGACAGACAGACACAGAGATAGACAGATAGATGGACTGACAGAAAGATAAATATATAGACAGATGGAGAGAGACATAGATAGATGGATGGATAGACAGACAGATAGACAGATGCAGAAATAGACACAGATGGATATTGATTGACAGGATAAAGACAGATATAGATAGATGGATAGACAGATAGATAGATGCAGAAATAGACACAGATAGATAAATATTAACAGGATGAAGATAGATAGACAGACAACTATCTATTTATTTACAGACGGTGTGAGCTGGGAGCAGGGCAGTGAAATGGCGGGGGACAGGGCGACATGGAGGCGATTTGTTTGTGGCCACCCCTTACGGGATTAAGGCGTCAGGCAATAGATAGAGAGATAGATTTATTCACTTATATAAAACGGAAAAATGTGCATAATCTAGAGAGCAATTGATACGCTGTCACACATTAACGTCACAGCGTAAAATCCCCTCGACTCGTCTTATCTCAGTATTTGACTCCGTGCCGATATCCTGACCTCTTCATGCGCTGATAAGAAGTGATACGGTGAGGGGGAAGAAGCGAGAGGATGGCGTGTGTGTGTGTGTGTGTGTGTGTGTGTGTGTGTGTGTGTGTGTGTGTGTGTGTGTGTGTGTGTGTGTGTGTGTGAGAGAGAGAGAGAGAGAGAGAGAGAGAGAACCCTTAAAGAACAAATAATAAAAATAAACAACAAGGTATCCACGTGTGTTAATTAGACAGGTAAACACACCTACATGAATCTGATACCACAACTACCACCATCAACCACAACTACCACCATCACCACAACCACGACCATCAGCCACAACTACCACCGTCAATCACAACAATAGACTAACACTAGATTATGATGCTAGTCACGAAGAAGTGCTATGGAAAGGATGTTGAGCCGATTTGATAATTACACTGTTTTTACTCTAACCTGGCCTAAAAATGCCCTCTCTCCAGACTAATGCTTGAGTATGATGCTAGTCACGAAGAAGTGCAAATTTAGGCCAAGTTAGAGTGAAATGAGTATAGGAACATCAACTTCCATCTAACACAATATCCACTCAATTGTCAACTTTTACGAGTAGGAAATATTTCTCACTTGGGTCCAAAATTTCACGATATTAATATGAGCCAAGAAACCATTTACAACGCTGGGTGGTAACCATATAACCAAACCATACGTGCTCCCTACGTGTCAGCAAGTGGGTTGGTGGAGGGTTAGTGCCCCTCCCCGTAAGACAAATAACTCAAAGTCAAATGGCCACCCCTTACGGGATTATGGCGTCTGGCAATAGATAGATAGATAGATAGAATACTACTTACAAATCAACTCGCCTTTCAAGTAACCAGTAATGAGAATTCAGATTTTAAAAATGATTATTCAATTTTCAACTTTTCTATCACACTCAGAGGAAAAAAAATATATATGCTACTTTTGTAAAACTTTTCTGACAAATAAATAAAATGTATGGTACTTTTTAACAACTTTTCCGGCAAATAAAAAAATAATACGTAACTTTTTCATAACTTTTTCGACATAAAAAAAAAATGAATATTACTTTTTTACAACTTTTCCAACAAATAAAAAAAAAATTGTTACTTTCTTTTCAACTTTTCTGAAAAAAAAAAAAAAAAAATGAA
>NC_136994.1:17899741-17909741 GCF_032717465.1 Coenobita brevimanus
CTCTCTCTCTCTCTCTCTCTCTCTCGTATTATTTTTTCACTCTTCTTACTTTCCACTCTCTCTCTCTCTCTCTCTCTCTCTCTCTCTCTCGTATTATTTTTTCACTCTTCTTACTTTCCACTCTCTCTCTCTCTCTCTCTCTCTCTCGTATTATTTTTTCACTCCTCTTACTTTCCTCTCTCTCTCTCTCTCTCTCTCTCTCTCTCTCTCTCTCTCTCTCTCTCGGAAGCCCATCATGTGCTCCTGTGCTAAGTCTGTCTACCTTTTAAGAACAGAATGTCTTCATCTCTTCCTGTAAGTTTGGTGCAAGATGTGTGTGTGTGTGTGTGTGTGTGTGTGTGTGTGTGTGTGTAATCTTCATCGTCATCATCTTTGTCATCATCACCACCACCACCACCACCATCATCATCGTGTGTGTGTGTGTGTGTGTGTGTGTGTGTGTGTGTGTGTGTGTGTGTGTGTGTAATCATTATCATCATCTTTATCATCACCACCACCACAATCATCATCATCGTGTGTGTGTGTGTGTGTGTGTGTGTGTGTGTGTGTGTGTGTGTGTGTGTAATCTTCACCGTCATCATCTTTGTCATCACCACCACCATCATCATCGTGTGTGTGTGTGTGTGTGTGTGTGTGTGTGTGTGTAATCTTCACCGTCATCATCTTTGTCATCATCACCACCACCATCATCATCGTGTGTGTGTGTGTGTGTGTGTGTGTGTGTGTGTGTGTGTGTGTGTGTGTGTGTGTGTGTAATCTTCACCGTCATCATCTTTGTCATCACCACCACCATCATCATCGTGTGTGTGTGTGTGTGTGTGTAATCTTCACCGTCATCATCTTTGTCATCATCACCACCACCATCATCATCGTGTGTGTGTGTGTGTGTGTGTGTGTGTGCGTTTTTATCACCACCACCACCACAATCATCATCATCACCATCAACGTAAAGACAGGAAGACAGATAGATAGATAGATAGATAGAGAGAGAGAGAGAGAGAGAGAGAGAGAGAGCCGGAGTGAACTAGATCCTCCTCCACACTTCAAGGAGCAGGTAGACATACAAACTCGCTCGCACCGGATTTCGTAGCGTCGTTTCCTTGGCAATTTATTCGTTCCTCAAGGTCGATTTCTTGGTACCTTGGGGGATTCCTTGAGATCTTTTCCTTAGCGATTTATTTTGCTAATTACACGTCTATTTTCTCCCTCTTCCTTCACCTGGCTTGGAGGATTACTTAACCCCTCCTCGTTAGCGATTTTGTCTGCTTATTACATCTCTTTTTCCTCTTCCTTCGTCTGGCTTGGAGGATTACTTAACCCCTTCTCGTTAGCGATTTTGTCTGCATATTAAATCACTATCCTCGCCCTTCACAGTCAAGTAGTTCCTCGAGGTCGATTTCTAACCTGACTTGGAGGACTACTTAACGCCTTTTCCTCAGCGAATTAGTCTGCTTATTACACCTCTACCCTCGTCTTTCAGTCAAGTCGCTTTCTACATGCCTTGGGGGTGTTCCTAAAACTTTATAAGCATTTGAGAGAAATATTTAACACCCAGAAAAAAAAAAAAAAACAATCAAGGCATAAGGAAGAGAGAGAGAGAGAGAGAGAGCAGCCTTGTACACAAAAACCCTGTACATCTGCCTTAACTAGTTACACAAAAGTACAGCAATATACTTGACCTGGGAGGCAGCGGGGTGGCGCATGTACCACGGCTTCCACGGCACGTACTCCTCCACGCCTGGGTTGTACATCATCGTGCCGGCGTCGTGGAGGCTGTACCAAGGCGTCAGGAAGTACGATGAAGACGACGACAAGGAACTCAGCGAAGGAGCGAAGACGATAAACTCAGTGAAGGAGCGAAGACGGCGACAAGGAACTCAGTGAAGGAGGAAGACGGCGACAAGGAACTCAGTGAAGGAGCGAAGACGGCGACGAGGAACTCAGTGAAGGAGGAAGACGGCGACAAGGAACTCAGTGAAGGAGCGAAGACGGCGACAAGGAACTCAGTGAAGGAGGAAGACGACGACAAGGAACTCAATGAAGGAGCGAAGACGACGACAAGGAACTCAGTGAAGGAGCGAAGACGGCGACGAGGAACTCAATGGAGGAACAATGTCTCGCCTTTTCTCTTTTCTACTTTAATGCCGTAGGTAGATAATCTTGCCGACGTCTCAAGATGGCGCTACGACGTCAGTACGATAACTACGAAGACGGCGACCAGAAATTCAAAGAGGGATTTAATTCTTCGTCTAGAAATTTAACCACTAAGTCCTTATTTACTGACTCCAAAATCTCTCCTTTATTTTTATCCTTAAGTCCACAGTTAATATTCTTGGCAGGATCTTGCTTTGCGTCTCAAGAGGTCGTAGTAAGGGGGAAAGACACTGCCTCAAGAGCAAGAGTAGCTATAGTTTACCTTCACCTTTGTAGTCACTATTTTCTCACTCTAATTGATTCCTTTCTACCTCATCTTCTTTTCCAATTCTTTCACTGTTAATATTTACAGATATTTATTTCTATTTATTTCTCTATTAATATTTGGTCACAGTTATTTTTTTCACATAAATAATAATCGCTTTATTTATTTATTTTTTTATTTTTCTATCAGGAGTCCACCAATGCTGTTTTATTTACACCTCAAAATCTGCAGTTAATTCCCTGTTGTCACACTTTCTTTGACACTCATATTTTTCAAGTTAATAATTAGGCGTCGGGCAACAGATAGATAATAATATAGATAGATAGATAATTAGGGCATCGGGCTGTAGACAGATAGATAGATTAATTTTATCATTCTCTGGGTAATATCACTTAAAATCTGCAATTCTTTTTTCACCAATTTTTACTTTCTGTTTTAATGTCAATAATTTTTCTTATAATGTCACAAGTTTGTATCGTTTGGCATTTGCAATATATATTTTTTCACCAGTTTTTTATATAATCTGGTTTTGTTTTTTAGTCCATACTTTTTTTTATATATATTTATTTATATTATCATGTTTTTCTGGTCAATTCTTTTCACTATAACACAAGTTAGTATACACTGATTCCACTTCTAATATTCCAGTCTGAGTTTATTGATATACGGTACCCTGACTTCCAAATCTGTAGATAAAATATTCGTTCACTAGTTCAGTTCAGTATTTTTTTTTTCCAGCCTTCATATACCTTGCCTTCAGCTCCTGTTTTTGCATTTTCTGTTCTTCATTAATTCCACTTCTAATATTCCAATCAATTAGAGTTTATCGATGACTTCCAAATCTGTAGCTAAAATATTCCTTCCCTAGTTCAGTTCAGCCTTTTTTTCTTTCTTTTTTTTCAGTCACCATATTCCTTACTTTCTGTCCATTTTTGCATTTTCTGTTCTCAATTAATATACACAGTTTTTGGCCAATACTTTCATCTTATTTTCCAAGTTTCAAAGAAGATGATTTTACACGATTTTTACCACTAACACTTGCATGGAGTGGAGAGGTATATGAGATAGGGGTGTGTGAATTGGGAGCAGGGCAGTGAGATGGCGGGGGGACAGGGTGACGTGGAGGCGATTTGTTTGTGGCCACCCCGTATAAGGGATTAAGGCGTCTGGCACTATTAAATTTTTGTCTTTTTCTATGGCATATATTTCTTTCTAATTTATTTCCCTGTTAAATTTCTGCAGTTTGATTTATGGAGATTCTGGGCCATGCTTTACTATATATATTCTTATTCACATTTCTGTTTACCAATAAAAATATGTCTTTTATCATGTATTATTGTTTTTTTGATGATTTTGAAGTTTCTAAAAGTATATATATGCCACTATACTTTCAAAATATACTGCTGGTATATGCAGATCACAGGATATACAAAATGGTATCAAAGAAGCCAGTTTTTGACAATCATAGTTTACCCCTCAAATTTAAAGTATCGACGTTTTCTATGGATATCGCCTATATATCGTTTTCTACAGGGTTTCTTTTATCATCTCGTTTTCTATGGTTTCTTTTATAATATTGTTGGTTATATCGTTCTATCTTGCATTTGTTTACCTTTTGGCTGTTCTCCGTTCCTGTTTCACGTACACCTGTTCTTTTACGTTCCTGTTTCACGTATAACTGTTGTTTTACGTTCCTGTTTCACGTATAACTGTTCGTTTCTGTTCCTGTTTCACGTACACCTGTTCTTTTACGTTCTTATTTCACGTATAACTGTTCTTTTACATTTCTGTTTCACGTATAACTGTTCTTTTACGTTCCTGTTTCACGTATAACTGTTCTTTTACGTTCTTGTTTCATGTACACCTGTTCTTTTACGTTCTTGTTTCACGTATAATTGTTCTTTTTACGTTCCTGTTTCACGTACACCTGTTCTTTTACGTTCCTGTTTCACGTACACCTGTTCTTTTACGTTCCTGTTTCACGTATAACTGTTCTTTTACGTTCCTGTTTCACGTACAATTGTTCTTTTACGCTCCTGTTTCACGTATAACTGTTCTTTCTGTTCTTCTGGTGTTATTTTTGCTTTCTCATTCACTGCTCCTTCACCATCCAAAAGTTCTAGAGTGGCGATGGAATGTGATGGTTGACAGTGGGGGAATTATTGCCTATACACGATTATCGCCCTATTTCTTATGTCTGGTTCAATCAGTTCTTATCTCCCAAGCCCAACGTCCTTACTCCTCTGTAGATGCTATTTCTGGAGTGATTCGTGACCAGCAAAAGAACCCAAGGCTGATACGGAAAATGATGTCCGATGGTTAAGTGAAAGTGTGGTTTGTAAATCCGAAGACTTTATGACCCCTCTGGAGTGGTGGAGTGTTTCTTGATACCCAATGATGGCTTGTGAGGTAGAGTAGGAGTAAAGTGTTTGGGCAGGTTTAGGACTGGATTAGGAAGAAGTGTAGGAATGAAGTGTTGGATACTCTCCTGGTTACACTTCTTACACTTCTTCCTTCGCTTCTTGCCTTCCTCGTATACCAGTTCTAAAGTTCTTGATTCCCAGCGATGGCTTGTGAGGTAGAGCAGGAGTAAAGTGTCTGGGTAATTATAGGACTGAATTATGAAGTTAAGAAGGAATGAAGTGATGGATATTCTTCTGGTTACACTTCTTACACTTCTTCCTTCACGTCTTGCTTTCCTCATACGCCAGTTCTAAAGTGACAACGAGGTAGAATGAGGTAGAGTAGGAGGGCAGTTTGGGTAGGTAGTTTGGCAGTTCTGACACCAAATACTATCAGGCCAGCTTTCTTACTTCCACGGAGAGCTGATTACACTCATTTATTACTATCTTTTATCTTATTTTTATTTATCTATTTATTGATGCATTTGGGTGTTCTAGGGTAACACCAGATGATTTGACACAAGTGAACGATATCTAGCCCTAGTGAGCGAAATCATACGCTCCACACCTCACAGTCTGTATGGAGAGAAGTGTAAAATTTCACCAACTCACAAAAAACGTTCTAAAAATCTTCACTTAATTCCCCACTACTTTACTTAATGTCCAGCCAAAGATTTGTAAGTTTATGAGACACACTTCTTCACTCCTCCTCAAGAATCTAAAAAATATATATCCAAGTCTGAGGCAGAGATTAGAAGGAAACTCAAAGGAATGTACAAGGAGTGATGTGGTATCCAAGACGCTGTACGTAAATTAGATGAGGAAGGTGCTGTTCTTTACCTGCAGAAATCAAGGTGCAATTAAGGCAGGTGAATTTCTCCTTAAGTGTTTCCTGGGTGCCACTTAAGACGTACTTATTTGTCCACTTAATAAAGTAACAAGGCACTCAAGTTGCTTCAAGAAAAGGTGCACTTAAAGTCAGGTGTATTAAGTTGCTTCAAGAAAAGGTGCACTTAAGTCAGGTGTATTTTTCCTTTTTTTGGGGGGTGCCACTTAAGACGCACTTATTTGTCCACTGAATAAAGTAACAAGGCACTCAAGTTACTTCAGGAAAAGGTGCACTTAAGTTAGCTGTATTTCTCCTTAAGTGTTTCCTGGGATCCACTTAAGACGTACTTATTGGTTCGTTGCATAAAGTAACAAGGCACTTAAGTTGCTTCAAAAGGTGCACTTAACTTAGCTGTACTTCTTAAGTGTTTCCTGGGTGCCACTTAATACTTACTAGTCCATAAAGTAATAAAACACTCAAATTGCTTCCAAATAAGTGTTGGAGACGTTGCATTAAAGATTGGCAGTTGCAGTGAAGGATTGCAGAAGCTCTGTACTCCTAAAATGGGTGTTCAGGATATGGTGCAATCTTATGACAGGTGAAGATGAGATTGCAGATATGTTGCACACGCCTGAGATGTTGCAAAGGCGCTGGTTATACTTCTTGTCAGACGGCGCCTCCTTGCACTATATCACTCTCGGACCAGGTATGGCACGTCAAAGGCAGGTGTTGCAAATTCACTTTCAATACGCCTGCAGTTGAATTCTTGAGCCGTATGTTGCAAAGACGCCACTGGATTACTTTAACGCCTTTATTTTTTGCACTCCTGGGTTCGCACTTGTGTTGCAGTGGCCTTGCTCTTGATTAATGTTGCACGACCACGTCCAATACTGCACTCAAATGTTGTAAGGTTGCATTACTTACAAAACCCTCACGCTGCAACCTTATTCAATGTTGCACGCGTTATTCAGTCTGAGGTATTTGCTGAGGTACTGAGATGTAATGCGAAGTGTACTGAGGTGTAACAGGTGTGCTAAGGTGTAATGAGATGTAACGGTGATGTACTGTACGTGGGGGTGGCACAGAGAGAGAGAGAGACTTTCTTCTGTATGCACTCCAGCCCTGTCACCTCTCCACTGAGCTGCCTACCTACCTCCCTCCCTCCCTCCCTCCATCCTTCCCTCCCTCCCTCCCTCCATCCTTCCCTCCCTCCCTCCCTCCCTGTCCTTCCCCTCGTCTCTCGATGTCTCCCTACCTCCCCCTTCCTCCTACCGTACATACCTAACCAGTACCTACCTACCAACCTACTTACCTCTCTCTCCTGTCTACCTACCTCTCTCTCTCTCTCCCTACCTACTCCAGTCCTTCACCTCTTTCTCCATATACATACATACATACACATATTCTCCCTCCTCCACCTACCTACCTACCTACCTGCCTACCTACCTACCTACGTACTTACCTACCTACCTACATCTCTATTACTTCATCTCTTCTTAAATCTACACATCCCTTGATCCTCCATTCACCTATCCAAACGGTACTCCACGTGACATTGTGTGTGTGTGTGTGTGTGTGTGTGTGTGTGTGTGTGTATCACACGCGCGCACACACACACACACACACACACACACACAGTTCATCATCATATTCCATTATCACACGCACATACACACACACACACACACACACACACACACACACACACACACACACACACACACACACACACACACACAGTTCATCATCACCATTTTCTATTATTATATATTTCAAAGGGGTGACCATTTCATATTAACTACTACGTAACAGAGTTACAAACATACACAATTCTTTCGTTATCATCATTATTATTATTATCATCATCATTATCACCACCACCACCATCATCATTATCATCACCACCACCACCACCATCGTCACCATCATCATTATTATGATCACCATCACCATCATATCACCACAGACACCACCACCACCACCAGCATCACCATCATCATCATCATCATCATCCTAAGCAGTATAATAATTAGGCTACGATATTCACCGCCTCCTCACTCTTAGCCAGTGTCCCTCTCTACATGTCACGCTTCTCTCCACTACAATAGCATACTTTCACTGTTTATAAGTAGCATTTTGAGAGTTTGATAAGTGAAGATACTTATAATTGTACTATGGTTATTATTATTATTATTATTATTATTATTGTTATTATTATTATTATTATTATCATTAGTAGT
Organism: Coenobita brevimanus; assembly: GCF_032717465.1. Classification (NCBI taxonomy): domain Eukaryota; kingdom Metazoa; phylum Arthropoda; class Malacostraca; order Decapoda; family Coenobitidae; genus Coenobita; species Coenobita brevimanus. The sequence goes on from NC_136994.1 coordinate 17,907,632, forward strand.
AGTAGTAGTATTTTCATTATTATTACTTTTGTTACTCTCTTTATTATTATTATTATTATTATTATTTTCTTTTTCTACCCTTCTTTCTTTCATTTTTCGTCCACTTCTTCCTTCCTTCCTTCTTTCTTTTTCTTCCTTCCTTCCTTCCTCTTTCTTTCCTTCCTTTCTATCTTTTTTCCTCCTCCCGCCTTTCTTTCTTTCCTTTTTTTCTTTTCCTTTCATCAATCTCTGTTCCTTCCTTCTTTTTTCTGTCTTTCTTCCTTCTCTCTTTCTTTCCTTCTCTCCTTTGTTCTTTTTTCCCTTCTTTCCTTCCTTCCTTCCCTCCTTCCTTCATCATTCTCTATTCCTCCCTTTTTTTTTCTTTCTTCCTTCCCTCTTTCTTTCCTTCTCTCCTTTGTTCTTTTTTCCCTTCCTTCCCTCCTTCCTTTCCTTCCTTCTTTCTTATTGTCATATCACTCATTGTATCAATATTACGTCAAAGGCAAACAACTGGCGGATATTCTGAGGGCGTATTATTGAAAAAAAAAAAAAAAAATCGCAATGCATGAGTACTCTTATTTCTGTGACAGAGAGAGAGAGAGAGAGAGAGAGTGAAACATATAAACAGATATAGAGATAAACAGACAGAAATCCAGCGTGAGAGAGAGAGAGAGAGAGAGAGAGACAGACAGACAGACAGACAGACAGAGAGACAGACAGACAGACAGAGACTGATAAACACAAATATAGACAAATTCAGCTAGACAGAGAGAGAGAGAGAGAGAGAGAATCACCACCCACCACCATGCATGTTGGGAGTAATTATAGACAAGAATATTAAGACATTACCTGTGTGTGTGTGTGTGTGTGTGTGTGTGTGTGTGTGTGTGTGTGTGTGTGTGTGTGTGTTTGCGTGTAGTATGTGTGTGCGTGGGTGTCTTCTTGTCTGTATCTGATATGTGTGTGTGTGTGTGTGTGTGTGTGTGTGTGTGTGTGTGTGTGTGTGTACCTATCTATCTACCTACCTATAAATCTACCTCCCCTTCTCTAATTGACTATTCTACCTGTGACACACAATACGCGAAGGTAGGTACTTCTCTCTCTCTCTCTCTCTCGTGCAAGTCAGTGGCTGCATTTAAGTAACATTTATGGCAATGATAATATTTTCTTCATACAGATAGACAGATAGATAGATAGACAGATAGATAGATAAATAGAGAGATGGTCTGACAGAATATTGAAAGGTAAACATCCATCTCTCAATTCCCATTCAATATTACTTCTTTCTTTCCCTCTCTCTTCCTTCATTCTCTCCTTCCCTCCCTCTTCTCTCCTTCTCATCATCCTTCCTTCTCTTCTACCTCCCTCCTTCTATCATTCCCTCCCTTTCTCCTTCCCATCCTTCTCTCCCATCTCCCTCTTTCTCTCCTTCCCTCCCTCTTCCCTTCCCTCCCTCTTCCTTCATTCTCTCCTTCCCTCCCTCTTCCCTCCCTTTCTCCTTCCCATCCTTCTCTCCCATCTCCCTCTTTCTCTCCTTCCCTCCCTTTCTCCTTCCCATCCTTCTCTCCCATCTCCCTCTTTCTCTCCTTCCCTCCCTCTTCCCCCCTCCTCTCCTTCCCTCCCTCTTCCTTCATTCTCCCCTTCCCTCCCTCTTCCCTCCCTTTCTCCTTCCCTCCCTTCTCTCCCATCTCCCTCCTTCCCTCCCCTCTCCTCCCCCCCCGCAACCTGAGCAGGAGGGGGGACTGCCACAAGACACCATCGAACTCGGCTCCCGCGGTCTGACGGCATGCCACGATATCAACCTGGCCACGCGATACTCAGGGGGTAGGGAGGAGGGTCAAGCTGGGCCTAATGTACATGGATAGATGGATAGGTTGATAGATGGATAGATGGATGGATGGATGGATGGATGGATAGATGGATGGATGGATGGATGGATGGATAGATGGATGGATGGATGGATGGATGGATAGATGGATGGATGGGTGGACGGATGGATGGATGGATGGATGGATGGATAGATGGATGGATGGATGGATGAATGGATGAAAGATGGATGGATAGGTAGATGGATGAATGTATAGATAGATGGATGAATGGATAGATAGATAGACAGATGGATGGATGGATG
>NC_136994.1:17914741-17927241 GCF_032717465.1 Coenobita brevimanus
GAGAGAGGGAGGGGAAGGCCAAGGTTGAGATGGAGGGATGGAGTGGAGAGGTATATGGGAGAGGAGGGATGAGGGAGGGGGAGGCCAAGGTTGAGATGGAGGGATGGAGAGTTATATGAGAGAGGGGGAGAGAGGGAGAGGAAGGCCAAGAATGAGATAGAGGGATGGAGAGGAGAGGTATATGAGAGAGGGGGAAGTGAGCAGGGACCTCCACGTATCGTTCATGCAAAGTCATTTTTATGCCACTCATCTCACAAATACAGATAAGAGGGAGCACGAAAATGCGATATCAATAACACTCACACTAAACAGACACAGGAAAATATGTACTTTGGGAAATGTTATGGAAAAATGACTGGAAAATCCTCGAACTAACCTCTGAGGCGTCTGAGAGAGAGGCGACTGAAGAGGAAACGACGGAAGGTGGCGCAGTGGATGGATGCTGTTGTGGTGGCGGCGCGGCTGAGGGGGTGGATGAGGGTGGAGGGGGGTGGTCCTGTGAGGTGGAGGGTGTGGATGTGGAGGGGAGTGGAGCGGCAGAGGGGGCAGTGCCAGCCACCATCACCCTAGGAGCAGACATCGCCACATCACCGCCCCCCATCATTGCACGTCCCCCATAGGCACCTGTTAAAACACCTGGTCAGTTAAAGATCCAATTTTAAAGATCCTGTATTAAAGATCCAAGTTTAAAGATCCAGTTTTAAAGATTCAGATTTAAAGATCCAGTATTAAAGATCCAGTTTTAAAGATCCAATTTTAAAGATCCAGTATTAAAGATCCAATTTTAAAGATCCAGTTTTAAAGATCCAATATTAAAGATCCAGTTTTAAAGATCCAATTTTAAAGATCCAATTTTAAAGATCCAGTATTAAAGATCCAATTTTAAAGATCCAATATTAAAGATCCATTTCTAAGGATCCAATTTTAAAGATCCAATATTAAAGATCCAGTTTTAAAGATCCAGTTTTAAAGATCCAATTTTAAAGATTCGATATTAAAGATCCAGTTTTAAAAATCCAATATTAAATATCCATTTCTAAAGATCCAATTTTAAAGATCCAGTTTTAAAGATCCAATATTTAATCCCCACAATTCTCCCTTCTCTGTCATATCTCATTCATCTATGCAACAGGGCAACTCTGGAACTGTCTCCCTCTGTCTGTATTTCCTACTGCCTATGACCTCCAGTCCGTCAAACGCAGTGTGTCCAGGCATCTCGAAATGAACGGATCTTCAATTTGGCTCACTGTTATCTTGTTTTTTTGTTTTTTCTTGGAGGGAACAATTTTGCGCGCTCCTGGCCTTTGGTTCCTTCTTCCTTGCATTAAAAAAAAGAAAAAACAACACCAACTACTACTACTAGAACTACTAATACTACAACAACAACTACAACACCGACAACTACTACTACTACTACAACTACTACAGTACCAACTACTACTACTACTACTTACTACTACTACTACTACTACTACAACTACTACTACTGCAACAACAACAACTACAACTACTACAAGAACATCAACTACTGCTACTACTACTACTACTACAATGGTGGCTACAAGCGCTATCCCAGTATGTCAAGCCATTTACCTGCATTGAACTTGTATTAGCTTAGAACTTTGTAGAGATAGATAGACAGACAGACAGACAGATAGACAGGTAGATAGATAGATAGATACATAGATAGATACATACCATAAGCAGTGCCTGGGTCAGAGTGAGGCCAGGCAGGTTGTGGTTGTGGTGGTAGGGTGAGTGATGATGCTGTTGAACTCTGTAGAGATAGACAGATAGACAGACACACAGGAAGACAGATAGATAGATAGACAGATAGATACATTGATAGATACGTACCATAAGCAGTGCCTGGGTCGGAGTGAGGCCAGGCAGGTTGTGGCTGTGGCGGTAGGGTGAGTGATGATGCTTGTGATGATGCTGGGGAGGTGCCGTCACTGCCACCTGAGAGAAACTGCCGCACCTGCCTCTTCTGGGACTGCAGCACGTGGTAGTAGGTGGGGTTCTCCAGCCGCGTCTGCACCTGTAATAAATACCTGGAATTAAGTGGGAATTTGTGTACATAACTTCACATCAAAAAACATGAATACTTGTCCCTCCACGTGGTATTAAGTAGGATTCTCTGTACCTGTAATAAATACCTGGAATTAAGTGGGAATTTGTGTACATAACGTGGAGAGTGAGAGACTGACGAGGAGAGGGTATGTGAGTGAGGTGGAGGGGGAGAGAGGGAAGGGGAGGCCAAGGATGAGATGAAGGGATGGAGTGGAGAGGTATATGAGAGAGCGGGGTGTGAACTGGGAGCAGGGCAGTGAAATGGCGAGGGGACAGGGTGACGTGGAGGTGATTTGTTTGTGGCCACCTCGTATAAGGGATTAAGGCGTCTGGCAATAGAAAGATAGACAGATAACGTCACATCAAAATCCATAAATGTTTCTTCCTCTACTCCCCAAAACAGAGTCAGAAGGTAGTCCATTCCTCCACTCGTCTGCTTCGTGACTGGAATATGTCTTACTTCTTTCTGGTTCATTTGTATATATATTATTATGGGCTGAGAAACATACTAAGCCTCCCTCAGCTTACGAATATTAACCCACAATTTGAGAATGAGGGGAAATATTACTACTAAGAAAAACTACTACTACTACTACCACCATATTACTACTACTACTGACACTACCACCACATTTACTACTACTACTACTACTACTATGGTACTACTACTACCAACACCATACTACTACTAACACCACCATCACCACGTTTACTGCTACTACTACTAACACCCATACTATTACCACCACCACCACCACTACTACTACTATTACTACTACTACCACCATCAACCACCACCATCACTACTACTACCACCACCACCACCAACACCACCACTACTACTACTACAACAACAACTACTACTGTACCATCCTCCACTCCATCTATTGTTACACAAGATCACTTCATCTAAATTCCTCCCCTCCAATACACAATCCCAAATCCTACCACTTCAAGGTCGTACTCTAGATAGGCTTCGTTGCACTTGTTCGAGAGCGACTTATCCTGCACATCCTACATATTCTTTTTATCTTTTTGTTGTTGTTGTCCTTCCGCAGTCTACTACTACTACTACCTCTACTCTACCACTACCACCACTACTACTACTACTACTACTACTACTACTACTACTACTGCTGCTACTACTACTACTACTACTGCTGCTACTACTACTACTACCACCACCACTACTACTACTACCACCACCACCACTACCACCACCACCACCACCACCACACCACCACTACTACCACCACCATCATCACTACTACTACTACTACTACCACCACCACCACACCACCACTACCACCACCACCACCACACCACCACTACTACCACCACCATCATCACTACTACTACTACCACCGCCATCACCACCACCACCACTACCACTACTACTACTACTACTACTACTACCACCACACCACCACCACCACACCACCACTACTACCACCACCATCACCACCACTACTCCTACTTTCGAGGGGTAGGGAGGAAGCAAAGGGGTATTTATAGAACCAGGCAGCGAACCACACAGTTATATCAGTGCCACCACGTGAAGGCGGAATGAGTCGCTTGTGAGAATGTGTTGCCAAATCTTCAGACGCACTTAGAATACACCCTTTATTGCCTAACAACATAGTCTATTGCAACACACAGTCACCTTGGCCCGTATTCTCGCCCTAACACCCTTTCCTATGCGATTTATTTTAGTACACCAAACTGTCCTCTTTGGTGTTATCGCCATACTCTGCATAAATAACATACAAAAGGATATTAACACCTTTTCCTATGCGATTTATTTTATTTTATTACGCCTTACTGTCCTCTTCTGTGTTACTTAAATCCTTCCAATATCGCCACACTGTAACACCTTTTCCTATGCGATTCATTTTATTTTATTACACCTTACTGTCCTCTTCTGTGATACTTAAATCCTTCCAATATCGCCATACTCTGCATAAATAACATACAAAACGATATTCACCAGTCATATCCAAAAATAAATCGCTAAGGAAGAGGTGTTAGGGAGCTTTCTCGTATTTCGTCCGGTAAGGAAGCTCCCTAACACCTCTTCCTTAGCGATTTATTTCTGGCTACGACCGGCTAATATAATTTTGCACATGTCTCGTATTGTCATTAGCTATGCTCCCTAACACCTCTTCCTTAGCGATTTATTTTTGGATACGAACGATTAACATAATATTGTAGGGTATTTATGAAGAGAATGGAGATATTAGAATGATATATAGAAGAAGATAGCAAGGTGTAATAAGCAAAATAAATCGCTTAAGAAAAGGTGTTAGGGAGCTTTCTTCCAAGTGTCTTAAGAGTTACGAGACTGTTTACACTAAATCTCTCTCTCTCTCTCTCTCTCTCTCTCTCTCTCTCTCTCTCTCTCTCTCTCTCTCTCGCAATAAAGAGCATGAGGAAGCAGGATGAAGGAATGGTGTGTGTGTGTGTGTGTGTGTGTGTGTGTGTGTGTGTGAGAGAGAGAGAGAGAGAGAGAGAGAGAGAGAGACAAACCACAAGACTCAAATGATGAATTCTGAGACACATGAGTAAAGGACAGATAGATAAATAGACAGATAGATAAACAGATGGAGAGATAGATAGACAGACAGACAGATAGATAGATAGGTTGATAGACAAATAGATGGATAGACAGATAGATAAACTGCCATACACAGATAAATAGGAAGATACACACATATATACTTACACAGATAGATAGATATAGATAGAAAGACAGATAGATAGATGCATGGATAGGCTACGATAGACAGATATACATATGCTAAATTCTCTCTCTCTCTCTCTCTCTCTCTCTCTATGGCTTCCTTTAAGTCAAACAAAACCTCCTTTCTTTATCTCCCCCCCCCTTCTCTCTCTCTCTCTCTCTCTCTCCCTCTCTTCCCCCTTCTCTCCTTCACTATCCTCCTCTCTCTCTCTCTCTCTCTCTCTCTCTCTCTCTCTCTCGATATATGCCAACCTATCCTACCCAGCGACCTGCCGTCTTGAAGGGTATAAGGTTCTCTCTCTCTCTCTCTCTCTCTCTCTCTCTCTCTCCCTCTCTCTCTCTCGTTGTCTCTTGGCTTACATTTCTGGCAAGACGTTTTCTGTTTCTCTTACATACTTCCTCTCTCTCTCTCTCTCTCTCTCTCTCTCTCTCTCTCTCTCTCTCTCCCTCTCTTGCTTTATTACTTAATTAAATAAATCTTTGTGTTATATTAAGGAAGGTCTCTCTCTCTCTCTCTCTCTCTCTCTCTCTCTCTCTCTCTCGTATTATTTTTTCACTCCTGCTCTTACTTTCCTCTCTCTCTCTCTCTCTCTCTCTCTCTCTCTCTCTCTCTCTCTCTCTCTCTCTAAGGAAGGGAGGGAAAGATAGGTTTCAGAAAAGAAGCAGGGGAGGGAGGGAGGGAGGGTGTAAGAGGAGAAGAGGGAGAAAAGGGAGAAGGAGGGAGGGAGGGAGGGAGGGAGGGAGGGAGGGAGGGAGGGAAAAAAATACCTAAGGAGAAGGAAAAAAGACGGTGAAAAAAATTGTAGAGGGAAATAGGAGAGAGAGAGAGAGAGAGAGAGAGAGAGAGAGAATATGCCAAAAAATCAGGAAAAACATTATGGAGAAGAATATTGTTAGTAAAAATAGTGGTATATTGATACGAGAGAGAGAGAGAGAGAGAGAGAGAGAGAGAGAGAGAGAGAGAGAGAGCAGCCCTTAGAAGTGAAGTTAAGAAGATGAAAGTGAAAGAGTAAACTGTTATAAGCCCTTGCATGGCTTGAGGGAGGGAGGGAGGGAGGAGGGAGGGAGGGAGGGAGGGAGGAAGGAAGGAAGGAAGGAAGGAAGGAAGGAAGGAAGAAAGAAAGGAAGGAAGGAGGGAAGGAAGGAAGAAAGAAAGAAAGGAAGGAAGGAGGGAAGGAAGGAAGGTACGAGTAAGAAGGAAGGAGGGACGGAGGAAGAAAGAAAGAAAGAAAAAGAAAGGAAGTAGGGAGGGAGGGAGGGAGGGAGGAAAGAAGGTAGGAAGGAGGGAAGGAAGGAAGGAAGGAAGGGAGGGAGGGAGGGAGGGAGGGACGGACGGAGGAAGAAAGAAAGAAAGAAAGAAAGGAAGGAGGGAGGGACGGAGGAAGAAAGGAAGGAAGGAAGGAGGGAGGGAGGGAGGAGGCGAGGGAGGGAGGGAGGGAGGGAGGGAGGGAGGGAGGGAGGGAGGAAGGAAGGAAGGAAGGAGGGGAGGGAGGGAGGAAGGAAGGAAGGAAGGAGGGGAGGGAGGGAGGAAGATGGAAAGGAGGTACAATATGCAGGAGAGAGAGAGAGAGAGAGAGAGAGAGAATGACCCCAATTCTCCTTGACTCTGACCTCCGCCAAGCTAGATCATTTAATTACAGCCATAGAAAACGGAAGGAGGAAGTAATTATCATCATCATCATCACCACCACCACCACTGTCACCATCATCACCACCACCACTGTCACCATCATCACCACCATCAACACCACTACCATCATCATCATCACCATCAGCAGCAGCAGCAGCACCATCATCATCACCACCACCACCACTATCATCATCAACACCATCATCATTATCACTATCACAATCACAGTCATAATCATCATCATCATCACCATCATCATCATCATCATCATCTCTGTCTCTCCCTCCTCCTTTCCTTCCTTCCTTCCTTCCTTACCTCCTATCCTCTTCCTCCCCCCTCCTTCCTTCCTTCCTTTCCTTCTCCTTCTTTCCTTCCCTCTTCCTTCGAAATATACAGACAAGGCAGTGGTCAATATTAATAACTGCTACCACAACTACCACCATTACCACTACAAGCACCACAACTACCACCATTCCTTACCATTGCCACCAACATCTTCCCTCCTTACTACCACATCTACCACCACTACCACAACTACCACTATTACTACTACAATTACTATCTATTACCACCACACCATCAATACAACCACAACTACCACTATTACTACTAGAACTACTACCATTACTACCACAACTACCACTATTACTACAACTACTACGGTACTATTACTACAACTACCACTATTACTACTACAACTACCACTATTACTAAAACCATTACTACCACAACTACCACTATTACTACAACTCATTACTACCACAACTACCACTGTTAGTACCACAACTACCACTATTACTACCACCATTACTACCACAACTACCACCATTACTACCACAATCTATCTGTGAGTTTTGGCATACGTCAAGAACGCTCGCTTGGCAGATCTCTCTCTCTCTCTCTCTCTCTCTCTTGGAAGGCGAGAGAAAGGAAAATGAGAAAGAACAATGACGAAAAGATAGGAGGAAGGAAAAGAAGAGGAGGGAGGGAAAGAGGAAGGAAGGGAGGAAGGATGCAAGAAAGGAAGCAAGGTAGGAAAGAAGCAAGGAGGCAAGGAAGGAAGCAAGGAAGGAAGGATGCAAGAAAGGAAGCAAGGTAGGAAGGAAGGAAGGAAGGAAGGGAAACAGGAAAATATAAGGCGGGAAGGAAGAAGGAACAGGAGTGAAAGAAGGGAGGCAGGAAGGAAGGAAAGATCAGGAAGAAAGGAAAGGAAAGGAAAGGAAGGAAGGAAGGGAAAAGGAAAAAAGGGTAAACATAGGAATAAAAACAAAGAGGAGGGACGAAAAGAAAAGAAAGAAGGAAGGAAGGAAGGAGGGAGGAAAGAAAGAAGGAATTAAAGATGGAAATACAGTAGGAAAGGAAAGAAAGAAGGAAGGAAGGTGAGATGGAACGACAAGAAAGAAGGAAGGAAGGTGGGATGGAACGACAAGAAAGAAGGAAGGAAGGTGGGATGGAACGACAAGAAAGAAGGAAGGAAAGTAGGATGAAAAGACAAGAAAGAAGGAAGGAAGGTGGGATGGAACGACAAGAAGGAAGGAAGGAAGGTGGGATGGAAAGACAGGAAGGAAGGAAGGAAGGAAGGAAGGTGGGATGGAAAGACAGGAAGCAAGGAAGGAAGGAAGGTGGGATGGAAAGACAGGAAGCAAGGAAGGAAGGAAGGTGGGATGGAAAGACAGGAAGGAAGGAAGGTGGAATGGAAAGACAGGAAGGAAGGTGGGATGGAAAGATAGGAAGGAAGGAAGGAAGGAAGGAAAGAAGGAAGGAAGGAAAGAAGGAAGGAAGGTGGGATGGAAAGATAGGAAGGAAGGAGGGAAGGAAGGAAGGAAGGAAGGAGGCCAGGTAAAGGTAGAAGGTTAATCTAATTCTTCAGAAGCCGTAGGAGTATAGACTTAAGTAAAATGATATAGAAGGGGACATGCCAAGCAGATTTAAGATAGATAGATAGATAGATAGATAGACAAACAGACAGACGGATAGATAGATAGATATAGATAAACACAAAGACAGGAAAATACAAAGGCCCTGTGCTTGTAAAATGAACATATGGATAGACAGGCAGATAGAAAGGGAGAGACAGAAATAAACAGACAGATTGATAGACAGAGAACCGGTGGCCCGATTGGACTGGAAATTGTTTTATTCAAGTTAGAGCATTGTAACGATACTTTGCTCTGATAAAAATCGCTTTACGTGGCGCCGTTTTTACTGTATTATGGTAACAAACAAACACACAGACATCGGATCATTAAAACAGAGATAAACACGCATCTACTTAAAGGTGAGGTTGTTCAATCATCATTCAATTACCACTACTATCCCTCCATCACCTTCCCTCCTTCACCTGGTCTCCTATCCCTGCCTCACCTTCCCTCCTTCACCTGCATCACCTTCCCTCCTTCACCTGGTCTCCTATCCCTCCATCACCTTCCCTCCTTCACCTGCATCACCTTCCCTCCTTCACCTGGTCTTCTCCCATCCCTCCATCACCTTCCCTCCCTCACCTGGTCTCCTTGCCTCACATCACCTTCCCTCCTTCACCTGGTCTTCTCCTATCCCTCCATCACCTTCCCTCCCTCACCTGATCTCCTCCTATCCCTCCACCATCTTCCCTCCTTCACCTGGGCTTCTTCTATCCCTCCATCACCTTCCCTCCCTCACCTGATCTCCTCCTATCCCTCCACCATCTTCCCTCCTTCACCTGGTCTTCTATCCCTCCATCACCTTCCCTCCTTCACCTGGCCTTCTATCCTCACATCACCTTCCTTCACTGGTGTTCTCAGGCATCATTTACTGGGGTGTAGTGTGAGGTTCAGCTTCATAACTGTCGCCTAACTTCCCCCATGCTGGCCAAGCCCTTCACAATGTCAAACTCGGCTTCATAAAGTATTTTGTTTGTGTGCCTCCCTGCCAACACGAACCCTCCCATCTAAATACCTTCATGATGACACACAATAATTCGTTCATGTAAGGTGGATTTATATTCACTATTTCTATGTTCGTTTTAACCTATTACGTGTACAGTATATATATCGTTTCGTTTATAAAAGTTCCAACATGCATGCGTTGACCATGGTTACCTGATGGCGGCTCTCCACGCTGCTCGATCTCTGGCAGCCTCCCTATTCAGTCCCTTATCCCTGGGGTCACACTGTTTGACCTCGCCTCAGGTCTTTTTCCGGTCTACTCACAACACTACCCTCGATGTTCACACTCCTCACGGACCCAGTTGTCATCCCCCATCCTCTACACATGCCCAAACCATCTTAAATCTACCCCTCCTCATCACTATCTATCTATCTATTGCCAGACGCCTCAATCCCGTTCGGGGTGGCCACAAACAAATCGCCTCCACGTCGCCCTGTCCCCCGCCATTTCACTGCCCTGCTCCCAACTCACACCCCCCTCTCTCATATACCTCTCCACCCCATCCCTCCATCTCATCCTCGGTCTCCCACTCCCTCCATCTCACTCACATACACTCTCTTCGTCAGTCTTTCACCCTCCATCCTCTCCACATGGCCAAACCACCTCAGTGTATTCCTCCTAACGCTTCCTACCACATCCACATCCACACCACAACGCTCCTCCATATCCTCCTCATCGCAACACCAAATATATCACTACAAACTATAACTCTGGTTTATTATACACCTCCAATACGAGTATACAGTATCGGTTGCGTGAAAAAAAAGGTGGTATATTTACATCACCTTCGTTAAGTACAAGGGCAAGTGGCACGTTAAGTACAAGGACAAGTGGCTGTATCACGTTAAGTACATGGACAAGTGGCTGCATCACGTTAAGTACAAGGACAAGAGGCTGCATCACGTTAAGTACAAGGACAAGAGGCTGCATCACGTTAAGTACAAGTGGCTGCATCACGTTAAGTACAAGTGGCTGCATCACGTTAAGTACAAGTGGCTGCATCACGTTAAGTACAAGGACAAGTGGCTGCATCACGTTAAGTACAAGGACAAGAGGCTGCATCACGTTAAGTACAAGTGGCTGCATCACGTTAAGTACAAGTGGCTGCATCACGTTAAGTACAAGTGGCTGTATCACGTTAAGTACAAGTGGCTCTATCACGTTAAGTACAAGGACAAGTGGCTCTATCACGTTAAGTACAAGGACAAGTGGCTGTATCACGTTAAGTACAAGTGGCTGCATCACGTTAAGTACAAGTGGCTGCATCACGTTAAGTACAAGGACAAGTGGCTGTATCACGTTAAGTACAAGTGGCTGCATCACGTTACGTACAAGGACAAGTGGCTGTATCACGTTAAGTACAAGGACAAGTGGCTGTATCACGTTAAGTACAAGTGGCTCTATCACGTTAAGTACAAGGACAAGTGGCTGTATCACGTTAAGTACAAGTGGCTGCATCACGTTATGTACAAGGACAAGTGGCTGTATCACGTTAAGTACAAGGACAAGTGGCTGTATCACGTTAAGTACAAGTGGCTCTATCACGTTAAGTACAAGGACAAGTGGCTGCATCACGTCCCTCTGTCCAGCAGGTGTAGTTCAAGCTGCAGCCAACACAACACCACATGCACTTCGTCCCCATCCGTGGTTGATATTCTACCCTCGCTACACTCTCTTCACTTTAACCTGGCCTAAAACTGCCATATCTCCCTCTTGAATCAAATATACACTAGAATATGATGCTAGCCACGAAGAAGTTCCAGGATGCGGGGCTGTAGTGCTGTCTTCTTCTGCCACTAAGCTACGTGAAATGAGCTCCAAAAGGACGAAAACTTGGGCCAAGTTAAGGTGAAAGGAGTGTATGTGTCGCTATAGGAACGCAGTGAAGGGAAGGAGGGGGAGGAAGAAGGGGGAGGGGGGAGAGGAGAGGGGGAGGGGGAGGAGGAGGGAGAAGGGGGCGAGAAGGGAAGGGGAGAAAGAGGGAGGAGGGAGCGAGAAGGGAGGGAGAGAAAGAGGAAGGGGACGAGAAGGGAGAGGGAGAAAGAGGGAGAAGGGGGCGAGAAGGGAGGGGAAGAAAGAGGGAGAAGGGGGCGAGAAGGGAGGGGAAGAAAGAGGGAGAAGGGGGCGAGAAGGGAGGGGGAGAAAGAGGGAGAAGGGGGCGAGAAGGGAGGGGGAGAAAGAGGGAGAAGGGGGCGAGAAGGGAGGGGGAGATAGAGGGAGAAGGGGGCGAGAAGGGAGGGGGAGAAAGAGGGGGGAGGGGACGAGAGGGAGCAAGTCCAAGTCTAAGGCCAGTACTCGTAGGCTAAGGATGCTCCCTAACACCTCTTCATTAGCGATTTATTTTGAGATATGGCTAGTTAATATCCTTTTGTACGTTATTTATGCAGAGTATGGTGATAATTGAAGGTTTTATGTAGTAAGGTGTAGTAAAGTAAATCACTTGAGAAAAGGTGTTAGGGAGGTTACTTATACGGACAAGACAGAGGAGGTCAGTAAAGTAAATAAAGTATGTAATGTAAAATGAATCGCTTGTGAAAAGATGTTAGAGAGCTTTAATCGCTTGTGAAAAGACGTTAGGGAGCTTTAATCGCTTGTGAAAAGATGTTAGAGAGCTTTAATCGCTTGTGAAAAGACGTTAGGGAGCTTTAATCGCTTGTGAAAAGATGTTAGAGAGCTTTAATCGCTTGTGAAAAGACGTTAGGGAGCTTTAATCGCTTGTGAAAACACGTTAGGGAGCTTTAATAGCTTGTGAAAAGACGTTAGGGAGCTTTAATCGCTTGTGAAAAGATGTTAGAGAGCTTTAATCGTTTGTGAAAAGACGTTAGGGAGCTTTAATCGCTTGTGAAAAGACGTTAGGGAGCTTTAATCGCTTGTGAAAAGACGTTAGGGAGCTTTAATCGCTTGTGAAAAGACGTTAGGGGGCTTCAATCGCTTGGGCGAAGATGTTAGGCAGCTTTAAAGATGTTAGGCAGCTTTAATCGCTTGGGCAAAGATGTTAAGCAGCTCTAAAGATGTTAGGGAGCTTTAATCGCTTGTGAAAAGATGTTAGGGATCTTAAGTCACAGCCAATACTCGAACGCAGCTCAACCAGACAGGCAGAGGTGTATTTCTGGTGCAAAACGGAATCTGACT
>NC_136994.1:17934741-17942241 GCF_032717465.1 Coenobita brevimanus
CTCTCTCTCTCTCTCTCTCTCTCTCTCTCTCTCACACACACACACACACACACACACACACACACACACACACACACACATTCGTAGGACCGTAGTACCGTGTTTTTTAGTAGACTGTGGTAGTATTAGTAATGTTGGTAGTTGTGGATGAATGGTTATTGCTGTGGTAGAAAGTGTGGTGGGATCGTAGACGTTGTGGTAGACAGTGCTTGCTAAAAATACATGACAGTTGTGGTAAAGTGGAGGCACTGTGGCTGTTGTGGTAGGAGGTGCGTGTGGTAGTTGTGGTGGTAGTGGTAGTTCTGATGATAGTGGTAGTTGTGGTTGGTGATACTTGGTAGTCGGTGGTTAGGAGTAAATTAACTGTATAATAATAATAATAATAGCAGCAGCAGTAGCAGTAGTAATGTACTAGTAGTAGTAGTAGTAGTAGCAGCAGCAGTAATAGTAGTAGTAGCAGCAGTAACAGTAGTAGTAGTAGTAGTAGCATATGAAAATAATAATAATAATAATAATAACAATAATAATAATAGTAATAATAATAAAACTACTGGCACTAACAATAATAGTAATACCAATAATAATAATAATAATAATAATAATAATACTCACGCCAGTGGGGGCAAGCCAAGCACCTTCCCACTATTGTCACTCCCACCCACACCCACGCCTTCACACGGCCCCGTCACCTCGATCTTAACGTGGTGCGTGGGCGTGGGCGTGGGGGCGTGGAAGTCATCAGAGCACCTACGCGAGATGGGCGGGGTGCAGGTGGGCGTGGGGGAGGTGTGGGGGGAGGTGAGGGGGGAGGTATGTGGGGAGGAATGAGGGGAGGAGTAAGGGGAGAGGTATCCGTCAGGGGAGCCCCAGGTCTGACTGTGTTCCTGCTGCAGTTGCTGTATTTGTTGATGTTGCAGGGGGTGTGGGTAGGGGTGATGATGGTGGTGATGGTGGTGGTGCTCTGGCTGGTGGTGGTGATGCTGGTGATGATGCTGGTGTTCCTGTTGATGCTGTGGATGATGATGGTGATGCTGTTCCTGCTGCTGATGTTGTTGTTGTTGTTGTTGCATTCTTTGGTGCATCTGTTGTTGTTGTTGTTGTAGTTGTTGGAGTTGTTGTTGAAAATGTTGTTCTTGTTGCAAATTGTACTGTTGTTGTTGTTGTTGTTGTTGCTGATGTTGATGTTGTTGATGATGTTGTTGTTGTTCTTGCTGATGTTGTTGTTGGTGGTGGTGGTGGTGCAAGTCATTGTACTGTGGTGGTGGATAGTGTGGTGCTGTGGTGCTGGTGGGGGGAGGGGGCTGGCGGGTTGTGGAGGAGGGGGACACACACCTCTCCCCCCCTCCTTCCCCTCCCCCATCCACCTCCATCGCTCCTCCTCCTCCTCCTCCATTCATGGTCTCCATTCTTGATATCACCTCATCAAATTCATCCAACTGTCTCTTCGTATCTTGATCCATAACAGTAGACAAATATGACCAGGAACGAGGGGCTGGAGGGGGCGGGGGGGCTAAGGAGGGGGTGGAGAGGGTGGGGAGGGAGGAGGCGGAGGCACTGGAGGAAACTGGAGGGAGGGGAGGGAGGGAAGGGGAGGTATTTGAGGAAGCTGATGAGGGAGGATGGAGGGAAGAGGGGTGCAAAGTTTCAAAGGAAGATCGTCGTGGAGGAGGAGAAGGAGGAGGGAGTAAGGTAGAGGAGGGAGGGGAGAGAAAGGGGAGGGAACTGGAGGAAACTGGAGGAGGGAGGTAAAAATCAGGTAGTGTCTCCAAAAGGTCAAAGAGCTGTGCGTGGCTTTGAGGGGTTCCTTTTGGGGTGATGACACGCGGTTCCTGTTCGTTCATTTTCGCATTTTTTTGTAGGTCGCCATAATTTTTTTCCTACTGTCTTCTGAGTTTACCTTTTTCCTTCCTTTTTTCCTCTTTTCCCTCCTTTCTTTCCTTCCTTCTTTTCCTTTCTTTCCTCTTTTCCCTTCTTCCTTCCTTCCTTTCTTCTTCCTCTTTTCCTTCTTTCCTTCCTTTCTTCTTCTTCTTTTCCCTCCTTTCTTTCCTTCCTTTCCTCTTTTCCCTTCTTCCTTCCTTCCTTTCTTTCTTCCCCTTTTCCTTCTTTCCTTCCTTTCTTCTTTCCCTTCTTTCGTTCCTCCTTCCTTCCTTCTTTCTGGCTGGTAATAATCCTCTTCTTTCCTCTTATTTTTCTCTCCTTCCTTCCTTCCTACCCTCCTTCCTTCTCTGTTTTTCCTCGACTTCCTTTTGTTTGTTTGTTTTTCCTTATATGTTTCTATTCCCTTCTTTCCTTCACACAAATCCTTCCTCTCACTTCCACTTAATCGCTCACCACTTAACACCTCTCACAACCACTTAAATAACCTTAAAAGTAACCACGACGCACTTTATAAACAAATGCACACATAGACCTTATCCTGAGCCACACAAATTTCCGTTTAAGTGGATTTTCTCTCCACCGCATGGCCCTCTGCTCCACTTCCCCCCTTCCACTCCTCCATCCCCCCCTCCCTCGCTCCCTCCCTCCTCACTGGATCCCTGGCTAGTTTCAGAATCGAGGGATCGGGATGGAAACCAGGGAAACGCGGCCCACTCGAGTGCAAGGGACAGACTAAAAGATGACCTTGAGGGTTTTTGGCACAGAGTTGCTTACTTACCCTGCCTCTACCCCTCCCCACCTCTCTCTCTCTCTCTCTCCTTCCTTGAACTCTCCCCCACCCACCAACCCCTTCCTCATCCTCACACATCCATCTTCACCCCCTTCCCCCTCCCTCTCCTACTACTCCCCACTCCTTCTCGTTTCCCCTCTCACTCACCCCACCCCTCCTCAACCCCAACCCACCTCTTCTAGCATTTACCCCATCCAACCCCACCCCCACCCACAACCTCATTCCTCTTTTCTCCTCTCCCCTTCCCCAACCCTTTCTCTCCCCCCTCACCCCACCCAAACCCCCTCTAGCACTCCTTCCCCACCCCCACCCCACATCTCTGGCAACCTCAGCCTCCCCCACCCCCACTCAATCCCCACTCCTTTGGCACCTTATCCAACCCCACCCCACTCTTGGCGTGTACCCCCACACCCCCTACCCCATCCCTTCCCCCCTCCCACCCACCCTACACCCCCTCCCGTCCCTCACTCCCCACCTCTTACCCACACCCACTTTACACCCTCTGCCCTATATACCCCATCTTCATCTGCGCCCCCAACACCCTCCCCCACCCACCTCCCCTGCAACTATCTCCCCCTCCCAGTCTCTCCACCTCCTCCACCCCCACCCCCACCCTCAACCATCTTCCCTCCCTCTTTTTTATCTCCCCACCTCTCCACCTGCACAGTTCTCTCCCCCACCCTCCCCTCCCTCACCCACCCATCCCCCACCCCCACCCACCTTTTGGCACAAACTTCTTCACCTTACTCAAACCTATCTCTCTCTCTCTCTCTCTCTGGTATTTCCTCCACTCACTTTCTTTACCTTCTTCCTTCCATTCACCTACTTTCCTCCTTCCCTCCCTCCCTCCCCATCTTTTCCTTCACCCTCCCCTCCCTCTTTTCCCTTTCCTCCCCTCACTCCTTTCCCCCTCTCCCCTCCCCTCCCTATCCCCCCCTCTTCTTACCCTTACCCCCTCTCTGACCTCACCCAACTCATATTCCCTATTCTCTCTCTCTCTAACACACACACACACACACACACACACACACACGCCCTAATCTCCCATCATTCTGTCTCTCCCTCCCCATTTCCTCTCCCTGACAACTCATACCTCTACTCTCTCTCTCTCTCTCTCTCTTTCTCTTGCCAAACCTGTAGAGAATGCGAGCCAAAAGGACTGAATCATACAAGGCGACTCGATCCTCTATGGTTACCCTTAAATATCCCATTTTCTCTAATACCTACACCATCAAAGAAAACCTATTAATATGGGTAGACTACTTTAAACGTAACTGTGACTAAAAACAGCGGTATTATTGCAAAAAAAAAATAAATAAATAAAAAATAATTATATATGACATCGCCGACTGCTGTTAAAGTTTGAATATTGAATTGAAAAACTGAATAGTGAATAAAATGAATGGCTGACCTGATAATGCATAATTTTATCAAGATTTTTTCAATTTCGTAATGCAACGTGAAAAAATGGAAATATAACAAACAAATAAATAAACAAGAGGAAGCTCCCTAACACCTTTTCCTAAGAGATTTATTTTGTTTACACATTATTGTCCTCTTTGTTACATAAATCCTTCCAATATCGTCATACTCTGCATAAATAACGTCCAAGATGATGATAACACCTTTTCCCAAGCGATTTATTTTGTTTAAACAATAGGAAGCTCCCTAACACCTTTTCCTAGGCGATTTATTATGCTTATTACACCTTATTATTCTCTCCTGTTACGTAAATCCTTCCAATATCGCCATACTCTGCATAAGTAACGTCCAAGATGATCATAACACCTTTTCTTAAGCGATTTATTTTATTACACTTTACTGTCCTCTTCTGTTACATAAATCCTTCCAATATCGCCATACTCTACATAAGTAACGTACAAAATGATCATGACACCTTTTCTTAAGCGATTTATTTTGCTTATTACACCTCGTGTGTTACGTAAATGCTTCCAATATCGTCATACTCTGCATAAATAACATACAACAGGATATTAACCAGTCATATCCAAAAATAAATCGCTGAGGAAGAGGTGTTAGGGTGCTTCCTTACCCGGAGATAGTACAGGCACAGATGGTTCGTGGAAAGATGGCTTAAGGAGGCACACACACACACACACACACACACACACACACACACACACACACAGGTAACTACATAAAACATACAGCATACACACCCGTATCTACGTAAATCACACACACACACACACACACACACACACACACACACACACACACACACACACACATACACACACACACACACACAAAGGAACAACATCCAATCTAGCATCTATTCTGTACGAACGGTGGGTGTGAGTGCCAAAGTGGTGACATGAGAAGCAATAAACGCTATCAGTCAAGCACAGGAGGACTGCTAGGGATCAAGGAACAGGCTATTTCGTTTATGACCAGAGTTGGATACACTAATAAATAATAATAATAATAATAACAATAATAATAATAATATACGGTAGATATCCTCTTTCCCATCTCCCATACTCAGACTTTTCTCCAGTTCTCTCTCTCTCTCTCTCTCTCTCTCTCTCTCTCTCTCTCGTACTCATCGACCTTGTTTCCACTGCATCCCTTCCCTCTCTCACTCTCTTCCCCTCCCCTCTCCTCCCCTTCTTTCCTCTTCCCCCCCCCAACGCTCCCATCCCCTCCTCCCTTTCTCCTTTTCTCTCCCCCTCCCCTCTTCCCTCCCCTTTTTCTTCCCCTCCCCTTCCTCCATCTTATTTCTTCCCCTCCCCCTTCTTTCCTCTCCTTTTCCTTCATCCTTAATTTTCTTCTCTACCTCGCTTCCCTCTCCTACCTCTCTCTTCCTCCTCCTCCTCCTTCCCTACCCTCTTTCCTTCCCCCTCTCCTCTCTCTCCCCTCTTTTCCTCCTCCTCTCCTTCCTTTCCCTCTTCCTTTCCCCTCACCTTCCTGCCCTTCCCTCTTCCCTCTCTTTCCTTCCTCCTTCTCCCTCTTCCCTCTTCTCCTACCCTTCCCTTCCCCCTCCTCCTCATTCTTCCTCCCCCTCCTCTCTATCCTTCTCTGCCTTTGCTATTACAGAACACTCCTACGTTACATAAAATCGTCAAGAGATGGAGGAGGAGGAGGAGGAGGAGGAAAAAGAAGAAGAAGAAGAAAAAAAGAAGAATGGGAGGAGGAGGAGGAGGAGGAGGAAGAAGAGAAGAAAAAAGAAAGAATGGGAGGAGGAGGAGAAGGAGGAGGAGGAAAAAGAAGAGGAAGAACAAAGAATGGGAGGAGGAGGAAGAGGAAAAGGAAAAAGAAGAGGAAGAAGAAAAAGGAAGAATGGGAGGAGGAGGAGGAGGAGGAAAGGGAAAAAGAAGAGGAAGAAGAAAAAAAAAAGAATGGGAGGAGGAGGAGGAGGAGACGGAGGAGGAAGAAGAAAAAACAAGAATGGTAAGAGGAGGAGGAGGAGGAGGAGGAGGAGGAAGAAAGGGAGAAGGAGGAAAATGAAAGAGAAAGCATAATACAAAAGCGAAAAAAAAAAAAATGACGTTTTAAAAAAGGCATGACTCAAACATTAACTTCAAAATTAAAGACAAAGTTAAAAAATACAATGAACTTTATAATTCTCGAAAGTTCCGCGTTCGCATAACAGACTGGGGATAATCCGGATGTTGTGTTAACTTGCGCATGCGTTCGTGGCGGAGGCGGTGGTTGGATACTTAGCGTCAATGTGGTGGTGGTTGTGTTAGTGGTGATGGTTGTGGCTGTGGTAGTGGTGGTGGTTGTTGGTGGTGGTGGTGATGGCTGTGGTGGTGGTGGTAGTAGTGGTTGTGATAGTGGTGGTGGTGGTAGTAGTGGTTGTGATAGTGGTGGTGGTGGTGGTGGTGGCTGTGGTGGTGGTTGTTAGTGGTGGTGTGGTTGTGGTGGTAGTAGTGATGGTAATGGTTGTGGTAGTGGTGATGGTTGTGGTAGTGGTGGTGGTTGTGGTAGTAGTGGTGGTGGTGAAGATAAAAAATACATATATAGCTAAATTATACATATATTTCTGTACACACACACACACCTTCACCACTATGATGTAAGAGTAACGGTATAGTTGTATTATTAGTACATGAGGTAGCTGTGATGGAGGAAATGGTAGACAGAATTGGTAGTTATGATGATGATGATTGTAGACTCCGTACTGCTGGTAACTGTGATGATGATGATGATGATGATGATGATGATGGTACCGTAACTGTGATGATGATGATGATAACGACTGTAGACTCTGTACGGCTGGTAACTGTGATGATGATGATGATGATGATGATGATGACGATGGTAATTGATGATGATGATGATGATGACGATGGTAATTGACGATGATGATGATGACGATGGTAACTGATGATGATGATGATGATGACGATGGTAATTGATGATGATGATGATGATGATGATGGTAATTGATGATGATGATGATGATGATGATGACGATGGTAATTGATGATGATGATGATTCTAATGACCGTAGACTGTATTACTGTTGATTGTGATGATGATGATGATGATGACTGTAGACTCTGTACTACTGGTAACTGTGATGATGATGATGATGATGATGATGATAACTAGACTGTACTACTGGTAACTGTGATGATGTGATGATGATGATGGTAACTGTGATGATGATGATGATAATGATGACTGTAGACTACACTACTGGCAACTGTGATGATAATGATGATGATGATAACTAGACTGTACTACCGGTAACTGTGATGATGATGATAATGATGATGATGATGAGTACCCATTCTTCATCGTTCTTACTCTTCAAACTCTTCTTAAATCTTCACAATCCTAAATTACACATAAACCAAGAC